>NC_080396.1:53286562-53608125 GCF_030265065.1 Corythoichthys intestinalis | reverse complement strand
GTGTTCCAATTATAGAGGGATCACACTCCTCAGCCTCCGCGGTAAAGTCTATTCAGGGGTGCTGGAGAGGAGGGTCCGTCGGGAAGTCGAATCTCGGATTCAGGAGGAGCAGTGTGGTTTTCGTCCCAGCCGTGGAACAGTGGACCAGCTCTACACCCTCGGCAGGGTCCTCGAGGGTGCATGGGAGTTCGCCCAACCAGTCCACATGTGTTTTGTGGATTTGGAGAAGGCGTTCGACCGTGTGCCTAGGGGAGTCCTGTGGAGGGTGCTCCGGGAGTACGGGGTACCGAGCCCCCTGGTAAGGGCTGTTCGGTCCTTGTACGACCGGTGTCAGAGTCTGGTCCGCATTGCCGGCAGTAAGTCGAATTCGTTCCCAGTGAGGATTGGACTCCGCCAAGGCTGCCCTTTGTCACCGATTCTGTTCATAATTTTTATGGACAGAATTTCTACGCGCAGCCGAAGCGTTGAGGGTGTCCGGTTTGGTGGCCTCAGCATTGCATCTCTGCTTTTTGCAGATGATGTGATGCTTTTGGCTTCATCAAGCCGTGACCTCCAACTCTCACTGGGGCGGTTCGCGGCCGAGTGTGAAGCGGTTGGGATCAAGATCAGCACCTCCAAATCCGAGACCATGGTCCTCAGCCGGAAAAGGGTGGAGTGCCCTCTCCGGGTCGGGGATGAGATCCTGCCCCAAGTGGAGGAGTTCAAGTATCTTGGGGTCTTGTTCACGAGTGAGGGTAGGAGGGAGCGGGAGATTGACAGGCGGATCGGTGCAGCGTCTGCAGTGATGCGGACTCTGCACCGGTCCGTTGTGGTGAAGAAGGAGCTGAGCCAAAAGGCGAAGCTCTCGATTTACCGGTCGATCTACGTTCCTACCCTCACCTATGGTCACGAGCTGTGGGTCGTGACCGAAAGAACAAGATCCCGGATACAAGCGGCCGAAATGAGTTTCCTCCGCAGGGTGTCCGGGCTCTCCCTTAGAGATAGGGTGAGAAGCTCGGTCATCCGGGAGGGGCTTGGTGTCGAGCCGCTACTCCTCCGCGTTGAGAGGAGCCAGTTGAGGTGGCTCGGGCATCTGGTTCGGATGCCTCCTGGACGCCTCCCTGAAGAGGTGTTCCGGGCATGTCCCACCGGCAGGAGGCCCCGGGGTCGACCCAGGACACGCTGGAGAGACTATGTCGCTCGGCTGGCCTGGGAACGCCTTGGAATCCTGCCGGAGGAGCTGGCTGAAGTGGCTGGGGAGAGGGAAGTCTGGGCTTCCCTGCTAAAGCTGCTGCCCCCGCGACCTGACCCCGGACTAAGCGGAAGATAATGGATGGATGGATGGAAGAAAGTAGAGATTTTAAGCTTTCCAATGATTTATCACATGCATATCGGACAATTTTGAAAGTTGGCTAAATTGGGGGTCTCGGAGCAGAACTTCAAGTCACCTGAGTGTTTTACGCCATATGTATATATACAGTTGTGGTCAAAAGTTTACATACACTTGTGAAGAACATAATGTCATGGCTCTCTTGAGTTTCCAGTTTTTTCTACAACTCTGATTTTTCTCCGATAGAGTGATTGGAACAGATACTTCTTTGTCAGAAAAAACATTCATGAAGTTTGGTTCTTTTATGACTTTATTATGGGTTAACAGAAAAAGTGATCAAATCTGCTGGGTCAAAAATATACATACATGGATCTGAAAAAGCGAATCATTGACTTGAACAAGTCAGGAAAGTCACTTGGAGCCATTTCAAAGTAGCTGCAGGTCCCAAGAGCAACATTGCAAACAATTGTTTGTAAGTATAAAGTGCATGGCACTGTTGTGTCACTGCCACGATCAGGAAGAAAACGCAAGCTACCACCTGCTGCTGAGAGAAAATTGGTCAGGAGGGTGAAGATTCAACCGAGAATCACCAAAAAGCAGATCTGCCAAGAATTAGAAGCTGCTGGAACACAGGTGTCAGTGTCCATAGTCAAGCGTGTTTTGCATCTCCATGGACTGACAGGCTGCCGTGCAAGAAGGAAGCCCTTGCTCCAAAAGTGGCACCTTAAGGCTCGACTGAAGTTTGCTGCTGATCACATGGACAAAGATAAGACCTTCTGGAAGAAAGTTCTGTGGTCAGACGAAACAAAAATCGAGCTGTTTGGCCACAATGCCCAGCAATATGTTTGGAGGAGAAAAGGTGAGGCCTTTAACCCCAAGTACACCATGCCTATCGTCAAGCACGGTGGTGGTAGTTTTATGCTGTGGGGCTGTTTTGCTGCCAATGGAACTGGTGCTTTACAGATAGTAAATGGGATAATGAAGAAGGAGGATAACCTTCAAATTCTTCAAGATAACCTAACATCATCAGCCCGAAGATTGGGTCTTGGGCGCAGTTGGGTGTTCCAACAGGACAAAGACCCCAAACACACATCAAAAGTGGTAATGGAATGGCTAAATCAGGCTAGAATGGCCTTCCCAAAGTCCTGACTTAAACCCCATTGAGAACTTGTGGACAATGCTGAAGAAACAAGTCCATGTCAGAAAGCCATCAAATTTAACTGAACTGCACCAATTCTGTCAAGAGGAGTGGTCAAAGATTCAACCAGAAGCTTGCCAGAAGCTTGTGGATGGCTACCAAAAGCGCCTAATTGAAGTGAAAATGGCCAAGGGACATGTTACCAAATATTAGCGCTGCTGTATGTATATTTTTGACCCAGCAGATTTGATCACTTTTTTCTGTTCACCCATAATAAAGTCATAAAAGAACCAAACTTCACGAATGTTTTTTGTGACAAAGAGGTATCTGTTCCAATCATTCTATCAGAGAAAAATCAGAGTTGTAGAAATAACTGGAAACTCAAGAGAGCCATGACATTATGCTCTTCACAAGTGTATGTAAACTTTTGACCACAACTGTATGTATACATTTAGCTTCCAGCACATTTAGGAATAAAGAGGAATAAAACGGCTGATTGTTTATGTAAACAACCCAAGCGGCCCATGCGTATGTAACTAAATCAAAACTGAAGTGCAAGTTGAGGCTTTTTCTTCCTCACTGGCCCATCCCTGGTGAGCTTTCTTTTCAACAGGTCTTGAACAAGCTCATGAGATTAAAAAAGTTATCACATGTGATATTATCCCCCTTGAGACCAGCTGTTATGTCCAACACAACACGCATGCCCTGTTTTATTCTGGCCTTGCAGAAACAGGTTTCCTTGTGTAAATATGCATATCCTAGGCAAAGCTGCCAGAGGCATCATAAGCTGACTAGATCTTGTACCCATTTGTGCGTGATCTGCTTGAGATGTACTCTTTGAATGTACAGCAACGTCTGAACGGGACCAGGCACACATCGCGACTGTCACCTCAGGGCCTGGATTGTACATCAGTGGTAGGCGTTCCACCCACCTGTCCCAAACGTTTCTGATGATAGCTAGTTTGCCGTCTTCCTAGAAAAAAGGTTGTGTATTTCTGTCATCAAATTCTATAACTCATGACAGGACATGAAACTATTTTAGTGTCATACAGTCATGTGAAAAAATTAGGACACCCTATGGAAGCCTGTGTGTTTTCTAACATATTTGATCATATGGATATTTAATATCACTTTGAACAATCTTGAGAGATTCAAGTAATAGAACTAAACAATTACAACTGAAAAAAGGATTTTTAAAATAACTCTCTGTAAAATGTAAGTTTAAATAAATGCAATTATTTCGTTTTGAGAAATTGGGACACCCCCACATTCAATCCCACTTAAAATGGCTAAAAGCCTTACAATCCCTCTCCCTATGATTAGAAATATCGTGGGAAGTAATGTGGGGATGAAAGGTAGTAATTGATCGTTTTCTTAACACCCTATGTTATTTCCCAACGCAGAGAAGATACGTATATCAATTGGTACCACTACGCACAGTCATGGGTGCACTTCATGCATTTGGCCACAACAGTTAAATGGCTACAGTATCATTTACTGAAAGCTCAACAAATACACTAGATGGCAATATTTAGTCACAATATACAAAGTCACATTTATCCTTTAAGAATTACAAGTCTTTCAATCCGTGGATCCCTCTCACAGAAAGAATGTCAATAATGTAAATGCCATCTTGAGGATTTATTGTCATAATAAACAAATACAGTACTTGTGTACTGTATGTTGAATGTATATATTCGTCCGAGTTTTATTCATTTTTTTCTTAATGCATTGCCAAAATGTATATGATCGGGAAAAATTATCGGGAATGATTGGAATTGAATCGGGAGCAAAAAAAAAAGCAATCGGATCGGGAAATATCGGGATCGGCATATACTCAAACTAAAACGATCGGGATCGGATCGGGAGCAAAAAAAAAACATGATCGAAACAACCCTAGCAGCAAGCATTCACACCAAGCATACTCCTCCAAACAATTAAACACCAATGCGTCTAATTAAAGTAATGAATTTGATGCATATCCAATGTCTGAAGTGCAATGGCATCCCTTTGGGGCATAAGACCACTGCTGGCTTTAACATTATCAGAAGCACCGAGTGTAATTTACAAATTTGATAAAATTGTATTCATCCCTCTCCAGCAGTCTGTTATCATCATCATCATCATTTCATTTCTCCGTTTCTTTAACATCCCAGTTACTGCTCCATGTTTTTGTCAAATCCGATTTTAGCTGCAGCACAATGCCACGGTTGAAAGTAACATAAATATTTTAAACATAATATAGTCTCTATATACCGACATAGTTCAGGTTTGTAATAGATTGAGCTTTTGAATATTTATTATGCAGCATCTATATTATATATATCAAATATTTGAACATTTGTGAAGAGATTGTTTTTGTTAAGCCTGTAATTCTCACGTCTTTGGTTTGTTCACACAATCCCATTAACAGGCGGACCAGCTACTTCTGCTTCCCTTGAGACCAGGATCCCTACAGGACAGTACACTCTCAAGTATGCAATGCTGAATCCACTATTAAAGTCCTTCCTCTTTCATCTCTTTTTATCAGACCCTTTCTCCAAGTATGTCTCATATTCCAGTAAAATATTTTGCGTGACACAGTATTTTCTGTTTTGGCCATAAAATATGGTAACAACCTTATCTCTCATCCTTAGTAATTTCCTAATTTTTGTTTTTTATGAATTTAATCTAAATCTTTAGCCTTGTTATTTTCCTTCAACATTACGCACCCTTTCCGTCGCTGTTATTTACACTGGACCTCTGTCATTCCGGTTTAAACTCTCAAGCCTGTCTCTTCGTCACATCATCAAATTAGGTCAGCGTACATTTTAAAACTTTAAATCCTGTCAGCCATTTTACCACCAGTGGTGTAAGTAATAACCCAGATAGAAAAATATACAGAATCTGGAGCAGACACGGGCCAGCAAATTTCGGCCCAATTTCATAAAACAGATCCGCCCCAGTGGTTTTTTGAACAATGAGCCAAACTCGGTACGGCTTCACTTGCAGGATCAACGATTACTGACAATTAGAGGGAGTGTCAGATAATGTCCGAAGAATCTGGTGGGCAGTTTGTTGATAGAACACTTGAACGGGCAGGCAGGCGTTTTGGCAGGCAAGCAGTATAAGATTTAAGGAAAAACAAACAAAAATGAGCTAAGTATCATGATTACAAGATTCTTTGTTAACTGAAAGCTGGAGTCACAAACTCTTGTAGTTGAGCTGATGATCTGGCGATGGTGTGAGGCCAAGGACCCACTTGAGTAAGCTGCTGACAATGATCATCGACACCTGGTCCCAGGCTCACCCATCTGTCCAATCCTGCAATCAAGGCAGTGATACACCTACACAAGGAGGGGGGCTCAGGGGGTGGGGGCCCTAATAGCATTCCAACATTGAAACATATACAGTAATACAGAGTAAATGCTTTCTCCTTCCATATGTTGTTCTGCAACAAATTTTGAATTTCTTAACTTGGAGACATGCCAGATCATTTAAATAAACCGGCCATTTTATTAATGCTCGAATGAATAACTTGTTTAACAGTCAAGCAGTGACTTCAAAACGCAATTATGACTTTGAATAAAGCACTTACCATAAAAATTCGCCCTCCGCCGAGATGCTGTGTCCTGACCCTTGCGTGTTCTCCTGTTTAGTGTCGCAGTGCGGATGCCCCCCTTGAGAGTTTGCGCTGTTGTGACGTCACACGCAGTGCTTAATTTGTAAATCATAAGATGCTGGAACGCAAAGTACATATAACTTTGCGGGGATGATGAGACGGGCACAGGTCCCAGAAGATAAGCAGAAAATGGTGCCGAAAACAACACGCAAATGCCCACTGCTGTGGGACTTTTTTTCCCCTTTCTTTTCTTTTTGCTTTTCTGAATCGTTTTGGACCATCTTCCTTCTTTTTTGAAAAAAAGTCAGTCAATGCAACTGTCTTTTTGGCATGTTGAAATACCGTTTGATCCTGGCTGCTTGCTCCCCAGATTCCACAAATTTCAAGTTTTTTTTTTTTTTTTTTTTTTTTTTTTAAATGTTAGGGGCGTGATTTGTTGGTCCAGCTTTTCAGTGGATCAACAAATCTCTGACTCTTTCAAATGACGTTAAATTTTTATAAACAACATGCAATTCTTAGGATTTGTTCTGTAAACGAATTTATCGCATATTATTATACTATAATGTCCGTAACTATGTGTAATATTCTGATATAATGTTTTCTGAGGAACCCTGAAATGCATGCAACGTTACTGTTGTTTTGGTCTCGTGATGCGGGAGTGAGATAGAGAGGCACAGCCTGCCGAGAGCCACAAGTTCTGTTTGTGCTGTTAGCTCCATGTGTTAATAAAGAAACAAAGTTGTCAGCACTTTGTGTGTTCGATAACTTTGTCAACAAAAAGCTCAGAACAAGACATTATGCATGGTCTCTTTAAGAGATGCTGGGACTGGAGAGCTGTGAGTAGTAGGATGCGAGAAGGAGACGGGCGAGTAGCAAAAGTTTGCGGTCGAATATGGCAGCAGTCCACTGTTATTTTGTTTATTGTTTTCTTATTGTTGCCACAATAAAGTGGAGAAAGTGACTCCTCTCCTTCTTTCCCCCCATTCGGGGCTATTACAATACATTTTTTAAAAACGTTTTCATATTATTATTATTTTCTATACACAGGAGGTGCAGGATCTGCCCAAATAAGTCCCGGAACAAAGGGAGGCCAAAATCAAGAGGTGCTGGATCTTGTTCCAGCACAAATTAAGCCCTGGTCACACGGCGACATTAAATTTTAGATTTTGAGCGCCTCCGGTCTGCACGGTCCTGGGGCTCAATTTTGATTGGCCATTAGATAAGAAATGTTGCATTGCTGTTAACCTATGATTGGAATTTTAAAATTGGAGCAAAAATAGTCGCTGACCTTCAGCAACTCATGAAAACCATTCGATGAACCCCGGACAATGGGCGACAGTATATTCCACGGGTGTCCGAACCGGTCCTCAGGGGCCGCTGGGGGTCCTGGTTTTTGTTCCTACCAATTGAGCACAGACAGTTTAACCAATGAAGTTTCTGCTAAAACGAGCAGCACCTGATTACAACAACTGATTACACTTGTAAGACACCAGATTGGTGAAAAGGTGTCTTGTTTTCTTGGAATGAAACCCAGCACACACTGCGTCCCGAACTCTAGAATAGTTTGGACATCCTGGTATAGTTGGAAGAATAAGATAGATGAGAGAGAGAGAGAGAGAGAGAGAGAGAGAGAGAGAGAGAGAGAGAGAGAGAGAGAGAGAGAGAGAGAGAGAGAGAGAGAGAGAGAGAGAGAGATTGAGATTCTTGGATGTGATTGCAAGTATCTGTTAGATTGTTGTGATACAGTAAATAATGTAAAGCTTTATCTCTGGTCCTGCCTCCCATCCAAATGACAAATCCACTGATGGATGTCTGGAGAGCTCAAAGGCGAAGGCAACTACATCTTAATAAGACAAAGTGACAACACATGCAGGCGTTTCATTCGATGAGAAATGAAATGGACAACATGTTGCTTCACTCAAGGAGAGCTCACAAGCTGTAATCTGAAGAGCTGCTTCTGCGTTTTTATGTTTGTGAAATGTTATCTATCATTACCTTGCATTGTAGCTTACTTCCACAGGTTTCCTTTCACGCTTCACCTTTTTCCTGATTACGTAGTCTGCGTTTAGAACAGAATAGGGAGAGTCAACAGTCTTGTTGCCGACCTTGTAAAATCATATACAGTATCCTGAATCCTGAATTAAAGCTACATTGTCTCCTCTGGCAGTTATAATACATGTGTAATTGATGTTTAGGTATTCACTCAATTCTCTAACTGTTGTAAATGTATTATTATGTTCATATCTAAACACATTTTTTGGCCACTGTGGCAGCTTCCATTTTTAGTTTGGAATTTGATTGGTTGTTATAAGTGACAATGAGTTAGCACCTGACAGGAACGCCCCCTCTTGGGACAAATTTAATGTTGTTTAACACATAAAAATTGATGAACAGTTAAGAGTGTGACAATAAAATGGATGGTCTGTTCAAGCAGAAGTCCCCCTGTGTTGCCAACTTGTCAATCCAGTGAGGGGGAAGAATCAAAGACATTTCTAAATTTAGCCCGGACAGAATTAGTGAGATACTCCATAGTGGAACGCAATGACTGGTGGTTACTAAGCAACTGCTGCTAGGCAACCTTGTTGGTAAGCATCGATTATCTTTTAAGGGGCTGTTGGGGGGCTGATTGAGGGTTGGGTGTCTTTAAAAGCTAAAGGAAAAAAAGAAGTCATTGGCAATATTGAAACATCTGCCTGCCATACAGTATGATAACCTTCTGAAAAGTCTAACATCAGCAAAAATCCCATAGAACTGATTTGTTTAACCAAATGAGAGCTTTTGGTAATGGTACTTTTCATCATCTGCTGCAGAACTGATAACACGATCAATTACTAAGTGCCAAATTAAGTGGAGGGCGCTATTTTGCATACTAACGAGTGTGCAACGCTTTGATGTGGAGATGAAGACTTGTATTTTCGTATGTTCCCCCAGAGCCTTTCTTGGTGCGTGTGCGTGCGTGTGTCCGCATACATAAGGTTGCGCATTTGTTGCTATCTTTGAGACAATCAGGAGGGCAGTGATCTGAGCAAAAAGTGGCACTGACTGATGAAAAAGATGTTTGTTGTTCTGAATACGTTATATATATTATTACAGTGTTTCTAGGAATATACACAATTAGGTATTTTCCCTTGAAAAAAAAGGAAAGTAAGAAAGGCAACCCTTCTACATAGAAGAAGGACCTTTTTATAACAGTGAGGGAAAGACACTTGAAGAAATAATATTTCTCAGTGAATGAATAATACAGACAATTTGCAATGAGACACGACAGACCAATTTTATTTCCATTAAAAATTAACATTTCCGCGAGAGAGTTATATGTGCATTAGCACATAATCCTATTTGAAAATGATACCATGGTCAGCCAGGGGTGTAAAACTGTCAACTTAAATTGAGAACACAGACGCACCCCCCCCCCCCCCCCCCCCCCTACACACACACAGACATACAGGATAGAATTTTGCTTTTTGTTTTTTCTGTGGCAGTTTTACATGCCTTCAGTTTATTTGACCCTGAAATTTCCTACTCTTTATCCCCACATATTAATTCCTCACCCACTTCCAAATGACTTAATTTCAGTTTCCCATTGGGTCATGTATGTGGTAAAAGTTTTATATATACATATTTTAGATAATCTGTGGTGCATATAGTATCAGGGACACTATAGTACAGTGTGCTTCAATACTAAAATATGATTTATATTTTTATGTAGGATTTCTCTACAAACTAACTATAATGCAATTGAAAGAAAATAAATAACTTGTGCTTCATTTTTAAACTTCACATTAATAACAATTTTGCAACATAACACAATATATGTGGCCGAGTCTATCATAATTCATCCAGCCCTTGCCGTCATGTAGAATTCATGGAATAAAATTGTTTGAGCCCTGAAGCCCAATAAAAAAACATTTGGATTTGCGCCAATCTCACCTAGTTAGCTGTTTCAGTGGCTTGTGGCTAACAGTTCTGTTGTTCACAATCAAATCACTGTTTTGTATTTAATCTAAATTTGTATGGGACCCCGGCAACATGTTTTACAAGATTTAATTGTACACTTTAAGGCAGGTATCACCAACCATGGCACATTTGCTACAGGGCTGCAGAGAAATAAAAATTATTTTTTAATGATCTGGCCTGTACCTCTTGACACATCTACTCTATTGACTAATCCAAGTAGAGATTTGTGTACGTTGCCCTCCAGTGGTTGGCTGCCATTACTGGGGTGTTTGCACACTTATAGCAGCCCAGCGTCAGTCACTGTAAACACTAACCTTTGCTCCTGTTGCCTGTGTGCTGCGGGTGGCACATCTCAGCAATGGCAGACAGGCAGTGTTGTCACTAACGCGTTACTAAGTAACAGGTTACTGTAATCTGATTATTTTCTTTCACAAACAAGTAATCGAACGCATTCCTTTTTCCAAACCAGTAATCGGATCAAAGTGAGTTTCCTTAGTGTCTCTTCGTTACTATTTTGTTAGTGTCTCATAATCTATGTAGAATAAAGAATATTGTAGTCATGTACGAAGAGCATTTTGAATAAAAAATGTTAGAAGGGTTCGCACTACATGTTCGTTTCCATGGTAACCACTCATTGTTACTTTCTGTTTTGGTCTTGAGTCACACGTGCTAAGTCTTGTAAGTGTTGGGACTGAGAAAGGCGTGTGCAAGCGCGGGTGCATGTTCGAGCCGAGGGCAGCCACCTATTGAAATGTGCGAGGGAATGTTGATCTGTGCGTGTCAATAAATGAACGTATTTTACCGTCATTCTGGAGGGTTCCAGCGGTAGGTTGGAGCCACTACATGGCGACCTTTTCCTAGCTTTGCCGTTGCAACAGCGGGTAGTCGTCGCTCCCGCTCGTCCTCGCGAAGTTGGCGACCATTGTTCACATCATATTCGTGTTGGACATTTATGCCGTGAATGCCTGAATTTTTTACCTTAAGCTTAATCTTCGAGTTTGTGGGATTTAATTAGTCGGTGGAGTTGATATCAGAGAGGCCGTTGTTAAAAAAGGTTGATTCAGCGTATGGTGAGTTACATTTTCCCAGCACCGAATGTTCGTTTTTAGCCCCGTAGTGTTATTTTATATTTACTGTAGTTTTCTGCCACACATTGCCGGTCCATTTCAAAAAGGCCCACTGCACACCGGTCAGTGGTGCAAAAACGGTTGGGGACCACTGCCTTATGGGACTTAAACTTGCAACACAGTCGTGCATATGGAATGAAAAAAAAAAAAAAACATACTACACTGAATTATTAAAAAAAAAAAAAAATTTAACCCACGGTGTGTCTGTTGGCACATACACTAACAGGTAGAGGACATCTAATGATTACAGTATGAAATGATTTCGTACTGTATGTGATTGAACTGGTAAATCAATGAATGTTCTCATCCTTATGTTTGTAATATCTTGGACAACCAATAAACACAAAGGGGCAAGAAGTAAAGATTGATTTCAGAATTTATATAAGGCTGGGAACTTCTGAATGCACATTCAGACACATGCACATACGCACACGTACAACTGTGACATTTAAGTGTGGCAGTGTGATGCCAAACCCAAGAATAGTCATTTCGCTGAGATTAGCCTCTCATCCCCTGTGAAATAGGCTATTTCCAGGATGGTGGCTGACGCACACGCTTTTGATTTTACAGGTTAAAGCTCCTGCTGCATTGTAGCTTAGAGGTCACCAGACTCCTTTTTGTCGTCCCCTTTTTAAGCCACCACAACACACATAAATCATAAAGCAATGCTCTGTAACAAAACCATGCAAGGTACCCCGTTGGTTTTATCACAGAGATACACAGTAACTCTTGCACCACAAAATATAATACCACATTGTTGCTTGATGATGTTCATCATGGCTGGTGAGATAAAGACATTAGAATCAGATTTATGAGTTTAAATTATTAGCCAAACCTATTGCAATGACAACCTGACATAAAAAAAAAAAAATATATATATATATATTACAATACTTCTCTTCACAGCCATAATACAACAATACACCGTAAGTAGTGTTTTATTTCCAGCTCTTTGTATTGAGCTTAGCAATTACTTATTGAATAGATATAATAGTCTGTGGCACTGAAATGTCACCCAGCTAAGCCAGCATTACCTAGATGACAAAATTAGGGAGAAAAACAGCAGAGTGAAAATAAATAAAACTTCACTGTAAAGGATTACGCAATTAAGTTTGGGCTCATAAAAAATCGAGTACTTTATACACTACATAGTAAAAATGCAAACTGTGAACAGTTTTTACACTGATTAACTCATTGGCTGCAACTGATGGTCATAGACGCCTAATTCATTTTGGCGGGCTGCCATACCAGTTAATGGCACCATCGTAAACCTGCGTACTGTTGTGCACACCCTTTTTTAAGGCAGAGTGCTGTCTGCCTCACATTGCCCTTTTTATTTTTAGTTCAATAGGACAAGCAAAATTAAGTACATTACACACAATATTAAATATATTAGTCTGAAGAAAGACATTCATACAAGCCAGAAGATTAAAATAGAAAACAATGTCATACAAAAAGTTTAAAAGGGCAAATATATGAAAATGAAAATCTCGACCATTCCTTGATGTCTGCGACTTCTGCATCGCAATCCTTGTTATATTACCATGTTTCACCCATAAAATTCCCCAAAAATCCGGGTGTGGCCACTCACAGCTGTGTCTTGACACTCGGTGATACATGCTACATGGAGTTTTTGGATCGAAAAGAGGTAAGTATGCAATAAAATCTCGTTAAAGGGTATGACAACACCTGGGGAAATGCTAATATTCCATCATTTATCCATAAACGCATGCCTTTTGGATTCATATCATGCCACTTCGTGTAATTACACACATCGCAACACCAAGAAAATGATAGAAATTTGGATCGATTGTCAAACTAAAAGGACCCGCCCCCGAGATCCCGGATATCTAGCATATTGTGTGCGTGACGTCACGACAAGGAAACTACACCGGCTCAGTGCTTATTACTGAATGGCGGCGATGATGGCGGACAATTTTGATTTTAGTTGCAGCGACGAATCCGACGTAACGAACATTCTTCTAATGGTGACGAGGAGTGTTATGAACCTTTCTTTGGTGTTTTGGGTTATCAATTTGGGCCCAAACGAAAGCCATTGTAGCCTAATGAAAGGATCATTGAGGGGAGCAATCACACTGATGAAACACCGGTAACATATCTCGTGGGAAACACCGAATGGTTTGTTTTGCATTTCGTTTTGTGAAGCTGATACACCGTGACCGTAAAATAATCATGTAATGTATAGAATAATTATCATTTATTGTGCTATCATAGGTTTTTGCTCTGCCAACAGACACAAATATGAATGGGATTAGAGGATTTGTTCTACATATTTTACGAGCGATAATTCATACATGTGTCCAGTCCTATATCCAATGCGTGATGTTTTTATTATAAAAGAATACTCACTCTGGCCATTTCGAGCTTGGCTGCTCCGCTCCTTTGGTTAGCCTGGGGTGGTCTCATCAGAACCAGTCATCGTTCTCTTTCTTGATATCTCGGGACATTTAGGTGGCTGCGCGTGTATGGTGGGCACCGCATCTCCTTTCATCAGCAATTTCTTAGCAAAACTTGATTTCATTTGTCCATAGTTCGAATAGCTTTCAGGTGTAAAATGTGCACCACACAAAACTGTGCCGGAGGCTGGGTCTGCAAAATTAGCCCTCTTAGCACGGACGAACTTTACTCATTGTCTGCGTAGTCCAGCTCTTTTTCTCGCGTTCGGGAACTCATGGGTACTACATTGCGACAAATGGCAATTTGTAGACCACATAGCATGACAGGTTTGAACCATTTTAGCGATTTTTTGATAAAACATGAACTTAACTCTCTCGTCGATAAACAACGGTGGCACCTGCCTGGACCTTTCGTTTCCTTGTTATGACGTCTCCGCCCCATTCGGTTGTTTCCGGAATACTTTCTGAAATGTTCGTAATTTTCGATCTATTTTCGATAATTGCTCATGAATGTGATTTATTTTTTTGTTAACTTTATTAATATTTGTTATCTTGCCACATAACGGTTTTATTGATATCTCACAGCCCCTTAGTGTTTTAATACCCTTTAAAATCATGGCGTGTTTAATTATGCGCTCGCATGTTCTCACCTTCAGTTAGGATTTTGCTGTTTAATTTTTTATTTATTTTTTTCAAAATGCATTTAGGACAATTTTGAAATTTGGCCAAATTGGGCGTCTCAGTGCGGAAAGTCACCTGAGTGTTTTCCGCCATGTGTATATACATATATATATATATATATACATATCTATACCTATCTACCTATCTATCTATCTATCTATCTGTCTGTCTGTCTGTCTGTCTGTCTGTCTGTCTGTCTGTCTGTCTGTCTGTCTGTCTGTCTGTCCGTCCGTCCGTCCGTCCGTCCGTCCGTCCGTCCGTCCGTCCGTCCATCCATCCATCCATCCATCTATCTACACTCACCGGCCACTTTATTAGGTACACCTGTCCAACTGCTCGTTAACACTTAATTTCTAATCAGCCAATCATATGGCGGCAACTCAGCGCATTTAGGCATGAAGACATGGTTTAAGACAATCTCCTGCAGTTCAAACCGAGCATCAGTATGGGGAAGAAAGGTGATTTGAGTGACTTTGAACGTGGCATGGTTGTTGGTGCCAGAAGGGCTGGTCTGAGTATTTCAGAAACTGCTGATCTACTGGGATTTTCATGCACAACCATCTCTAGGGTTTACAGAGAATGGTCCGAAAAAGAAAAAATATCCAGTGAGCGGCAGTTCTGTGGGCGGAAATGCCTTGTTGATGCCAGAAGTCAGATGAGAATGGCCAAACTGGTTCGAGCTGATAGAAAGGCAACAGTGACTCAAATAATCACCCGTTACAACCAAGGTAGGCAGAAGAGCATCTCTGAACGTACAGTACATCGAACTTTGAGGCAGATGGGCTACAGCAGCAGAAGACCACGCCGGGTGCAACTACTTTCAGCTAAGAACAGGAAACTGAGGCTACAATTTGCACAAGCTCATCGAAATTGGACAATAGAAGATTGGAAAAACGTTGCCTGGTCTGATGAGTCTCGATTTCTGCTGCGACATTCTGATAGTAGGGTCAGAATTTGGCGTCAACAACATGAAACCATGGATCCATCCTGCCTTGTATCAACAGTTCAGGCTGGTGGTGGTGTTGTAATGGTGTGGGGAATATTTTCGTGGCACTCTTTGGGTCCCTTGGTACCAATTGAGCATCGTTGGAATGCCACAGCCTACCTGAGTATTGTTGCTGACCATGTCCATCCCTTATGACCACAATGTACCCAACTTTTGATGGCTACTTTCAGCAGGATAATGCGCCATGTCATAAAGCTGGAATCATCTCAGACTGGTTTCTTGAACATGACAATGAGTTCACTGTACTCAAATGGCCTCCACAGTCACCAGATCTCAAACCAATAAAGCATCTTTGGGATGTGGTGGAATGGGAGATTGGCATCATGGATGTGCAGCCGACAAATCTGCACCAACTGTGTGATGCTAGCATGTCAATATGGACCAAACTCTTTGAGGAATGCTTCCAGCACCTTGTTGAATCTATGCCACAAAGAATTGAGGCAGTTCTGAAGAGCAAAAGGGGGTCCAACCTGGTACTAGCATGGTGTACCTAATAAAGTGGCTGGTGAGTATATATATATATATATATATATATATAAGTATATATATATATATATATATATATATATATGTATATATATATATATATATGTATATATATTAGAGATGTCCCGATCAATTGGGATGCCGATCGATCGGGTCCGATCACGTCATTTTCAAAGTATCGGAATCAGCAAAAAAATATCGGACATGCCTTTTTTTAATATATATATATATATTTTAATTAAATCGTTTTCTAATTGTATTTAACGTGACAGACATAATATGTTACACTCATCTAGAGTCTTTAGTTTAATCTTAAGGTAGGGTTATCAAATTTATCGCGTTAATGGCGGTAATTAATTTTTTAAAAAATTTATCACGTTAAAATATTTAACGCAATTAACGCATGCGCTGCATGACCCACTCACGCATTGTCGCGTTTAATCTGTAATGGCGCCGTTTTACCAATATATAGAGCTAAAAGGCAGCGTAAAATGAGTACAGTGAATTTTGGCAGCCTTTGGAGTCTTTTTTTTAATTGGCTAAAGCCTTACAATCCCTCTCCCTGCGATTAGAAATATCGTGGGAAGCAATGTGGGGAAGAAAGGTAGTAATTGATCTTTTTCTTAACACCCTATGTTATTACCCAACGCAGAGAAGATACATCAATTGGTACCACTACGCACAGTCATGGTTGCACTTCCCATCATGCATTTGGGCAGAACAGTTAAATGGCTACAGTATCTTTTACTGAAAGCTCAACAAATACACTAGATGGCAATATTTAGTCACAATATACAAAGTCACATTTGTCCTTTAAGAATTACAAGTCTTTCTATCCATGGATCCCTCTCACAGAAAGAATGTTAATAATGTAAATGCCATCTTGAGGATTTATTGCCATAATAAACAAATACAGTACTTGTGTACTGTATGTTGAATGTATATATTCGTCTGAGTTTTATTCATTTTTTTCTTAATGCATTGCCAAAATGTATATGATCGGAAAAAATTATCAGGAATGATTGGAATTGAATCGGGAGCAAAAAAAAAAAAAAGCACTCGGATCGGGAAATATCGGGATCGGCAGATACTCAAACTAAAATGATCGGGATCGGATCGGGAGCAAAAAAACATGATCGGAACAACCCTAATATATACAGTATATATATATATATATATATATATATATATATATATATATATATATATATATATATATCAGGGGTCACGTTAACCAAATATTTTCCGTCGTTGACCGATTTTTTAAAACGGTGACGGAAAAAACTGAAGTCCATCCGTCATTTTGACAGGTTGCAATTCACACCCCAGACCACAGGGTGGCGAGTAAGCATATTAATTAGCTATTGTCTCTCTTGATGCATGACGTCGTTGACCTTACTCTGAAAAATGTCAAGGCAACTGAGTGTCCGAAGTTTCTTCAAAAAGCCCCAAAACGACGATGGTGTTGATAAAAGAGGTGAAAAAAGAGGGACTGCACAAGCGGGCACGCAATTCAAGTCCATGCGCACCAGGAGGAAGGTGTGAAACTACGTTCAGGCCACAGCAGGTGAACTGTTAATTTCATTGTTTCATATGCTACATATGGTAGGCTACCTACCTACTGGGGCCACAGTCAGCTGTTTTTGTCACTGCGGAGAAAAAGTTACATATTCATCTGCTTGATATGTGATGGCACGGTGTGGATTCTCTGTTAAGCTTGTTCGGACAGAATATTAATTTAAAATGAATGAAAACTAAATACTATTGAATATGTTGAAGCGGTATGCAATGTTAAGAGTCTTGTTAGCTTGAATTGCTGTGTCCAGCCGCTGTAGCGCGGCTCTTAAGTGTCTCTGTCACGTGACTGTGTCGTAGCCGCTACGTAGCTGTGTAGCTGTGTCGTACGGAAGGTGAATTATGCCAGACAAAGGGTCACCAGAGTGTCATTATCATCATTTTAAAAATTTAAGTGACGGGTAAAATTAGATTATGACCAGATTTTTATGACCCTGTCAGTCAAAATGACAGACAACGAAAAAGTCAAGCGCAACCTCTGATATATATATATATATATATATATATATATATATATATATATATATATATATATATATATATATATATATATATATATATATATATATATATATATATATATATATATATATACATATATAAAAAGCTTTGCCTCCCTTGACCACAAGTCCTTGCAGTGGTGATATCTTCTTTTTCAATTTAACATATTGGCCCAAATATAAGACGGTGTTTTTTGTATTGAAATAAGACTGAAAAAGAGGGGGTCGTCTTATATTCGCGGTCTTGACATTATACCCATTCACGACTCTAGATGGCGTCAGATATCATTGAAGCGATGTTCTGTCATGACAGATCTCAGCTACTCTCACCATTCACGACGCTAGATGGCGCCAGATATCATTGAAGCGATGTTCTGTCATGACAGATCTCAGCTACTCTCAAGTTTAACCAGTTTGCATTATTTTATTGCAATGTTTTTCCTTATTCAGATTTGTTTCAAGACTACAGTTACAGTTAGACCTCTTTGATGATTAATGCAGTTATTGCAATTTTGTTGTTTTATCACAATAGATTGGTTTATTTACATTTCAAAAACCAGAAGCAATTCATTTACGAATGTGATTGCACTTTAGATTACATATTTAAATGTTCAGATATTAAGATTCGAATGAGGCAAAATAACATGCTTTTTCTCTCAAATATATTGTTATAATCATTTGTGTCAGATGTACTGTAATTATTTTCTGTATAAAAATTAATTTGGTGTTCAAAAAGTCTTTTTTCAAACTTGAGTCTTGAAAAAGAGGGGGTCGTCTTATAATCAAGGCCGTCTTATATTCGAGCCAATACGATACATCAAAAAGTAGACTGGCATTAGCAATTATGGGGCAAATGCATCACAAAACCAGTAAAGTACAATAATATGTACATATTCACTGACAATGTATCGCCAACCAATGCATTAATTGCTGTTTATTTGAGTGTGCTTTACGTTCATCAAATGTTTTTTTGATTAAAAAAAAAAAAAAAAAATCTCCAATAATAATGAGGTTGACATAGGTCTTTTTCAGTATCACAGTAGAGGGGACATTGAAGCGCAAACGTTCCTGAATAATGATGTGGCGTTTCTCAAGTTGCATTTAAAAAACATAACAATACAACGGGTCAACATTCCTCTGTGATGGTTGGAGTTTATTTCCGCTGCTTCTTTTTCAGCACTGTGCAATTGTTATTCATAAATCTGCTGTTTGTGTTTGTGAAAGGAGGCTGTGAAGCTTAACAGAATGCAATCCATTCTCATTAGGCTGAAGGGAAGATCACGGCTTCCTCTTTCTTGCTTGAGAATCATTAAAACAGCCTCTTCCCATTACAAATAACTTAATGCAACAAAACCAAAGGTGGTTAGAGATTTTGTGTTTTATTTTACCAACAAATCTAAAATCTATGAGCTAAAACATTTGATTAAGAACAATTTATTTTCATTCTGACTAATAGAATAAGAAGAAAACCCTTTAAAGAACCCTGAACCTTTTAAAACAGTAATGAAAAATATTTCCAATAATTGGTTCATCAAACTCGGTGGGCGGTCGTGAACTAGGTGGGGTTTTTACTTGATTGAGTCAAGCTATTGCTCCTTCCATCCCAACATGGCAGCGTAGCAGCGATTGCTGAGGTTCTGCATGAACTCTTTCGGGATATAATAACGGACATGTTAGGCTTAGCAGAACACATTGACGCAGGAACTTCGGACCCTGTGCATGTGGCTTCCAAAATACAACGATTTATTAATGCGGTCAGGCCAGGCCATTCTTTCACAATAAGGAAAAGTGAAGTCAAGCTAGCAAGCTGTCCCTCATTTGGATCTTTGTTTGCATTATGTGCATTACGATAATGCAACGAGGTGGCTTCAGAGTCCAAGTCCCTTTGTTGAAAAAGTAAACCGGGGAGCTATCCAAGAATGGGTTCACCTCAGTGGGACACACGAACATGAACTGACATGAAATAAGACATCTGTGAAATGAAATCACACATCAGAATTTCATGAGAGTACATTAATTCGAGTCTTGGGGTAGTCTAGTATGTGTCAGATGTAGATCGGTCCTTGAATATCTCAATTTTTTTTTTAAATTATTTTTTTCCCCAAATCACTTTTACATTACAATACCTTAGTTTGAGTCTAGGGGAGGTCCAATACCCATTTTATTTAATTGTGTACAGGTAAACCACAGGCTACGACGTACCCGACTTTCGTGAATTCGACTTTACAATGCTGCAGTCTCATCAGCCGTTTTGTCGCCAGTTGTTTTTTTTTTTGCTCTTTTAGTCATGTAAAAAGTATCTAGTTCCCATTGTCGTTCTTCATGTCAGGATCCCCCTCCTCCCCTAGCAGCCTTGCCGCCTTCCTGCAGTTCCTTTCGGCCGGCAGATCTGCCGCTTCCTAGTTCTCATGCTGCTGCACCCCTGGAGCCAACTCCTTTTAC
Source organism: Corythoichthys intestinalis (assembly GCF_030265065.1). Lineage (NCBI taxonomy): Eukaryota > Metazoa > Chordata > Actinopteri > Syngnathiformes > Syngnathidae > Corythoichthys > Corythoichthys intestinalis. The sequence goes on along the minus strand of NC_080396.1, from coordinate 53,587,886 downwards.
GAGCCATGATCCGTTTTTTTGAGTTTGGACGGCGGGTTCGCGTTGCAAAAGCCAACGATGGCGACCTGAGCAGCCATGATATCCCCCACTCTCTTTCTTGCCTACGCTTTCTACAGCACCCTTTTCTCTCAGCAAGGCGACTCACTCGTGAGTAAAGCCCGAATAGTCATTTAATATAACGGCATTTAACACAACGTACCTAACATAATCTTATTTTTTTACTTTATTTTATTTAAATGAAATATATGTTTTTGGATAGTTATTTCTAGATTTAGGGGTACTTAAAAGGTTAATTCCAATTACGCGGAAATTCGGGGTTACGGCGCCAGTGTAGGAATGGAACTGGCTCGTAACCCGGGGACTACCTGTATTTATTTATTTAACTTTTGCACTCCTGGTCCTACATAATGGTCGACACTATTCAGAAATCCTCTGAAAACAATCATAATATCACTCAGGCTTAGCGTTCTGTCTCTTGAATGCAATTTGCCCTTGATATAAATCATAAAACCCATGGGGGCAGATTTTTGGACACAACTGACACACAAATATAGTCTGCAAATAAACATTTAGAAATATTGCTGGGTTAGTCATGTTGTTGACTTTCTGACTTGGAGTCTTTCTTGCAGTTCTCGCAAAAATTCCATGGTGGCAGCGAATTCAATCAATCACAAATCAAATCGGTCTCATGCCAAGAATCCCCAACTCTATTGTTGAGCGTTGTTTATGTTCTCATATAGAAGGAAAACACTATTTAGAAAACTGAGATGTCAAAAAAAAATCCTTTCCCGAAAAGTTCATTTTCGTTTTTCGTGACATTTAACAATGTTCTGCCGCTGATAACTAAGGCTAGGTTCATACCCCATGCACAAATATGATTTTTTTTGTGTTTTTTGATTCAGGTGAGGCATTAATCTACTTCATGGTCTGAACGAGAAAGAACGAGAAATAGAAGTATCGCATAGAAGTGAAACATTTCAATATCCGATCTAGGTCACTTTAGTATGGGGTTGAAATCTGATTTGGGCCATATTTTTTCAGAATGTAGCTGTGGTCTGAAATGTCAAATCCCCCAAATCAGAATTCATGCAGCAGATACTTCAACAAAGCGCGAGAGAGGCAGGGAGGACGTCATACAATGGAGCTGTTCATTAGCGTTAGCGCCTAGCTTGAACTCGACTTTTAGGGAGGCGACCTTAACCACAGTAATAAAATAAATAAATAAATAAATAAATAAAATGGGGAAAAAAGGATAAGCCTGCGAATGCTCCGTTTTCTTTCTGTGCGCCAAATGAGCAATATTTCATTATTGTTTATATGGCCGGGAGTCTTGGCAAACTGACCTTAAGTGTGTGCGCCATGCACGCACACAGCGTGCATGTGTTCTATCAATCCATATAAACATTGAATATAAGACTCAACTGGGATTATTTATGTATGTTATTTGTGTCCTCTGTTTGGAAATCAAAATATGATCACCCTAGAATGACGTAGAGCTAGCATGTGTAGTCATTCGTCTCGTGCATGCGGATCAGCGCGTGTCGGACTGCGAGTTAGTGCGCACGTGTAATACATACGGGCTTAATGGAAAAAGGCAGTCTGAACAGGCAAGCCAAAAATTTAAAGAAAAATCACAACCGTGCATCAAGACCTGCGGTCTGAACCTAGCCTAACTGTCTAATCTGTCATCTTTTTCTCGTTTTGTTTGGGGATTGCCCCCTGGTCAACAGTGATGAAAAATAATCAGGATTAGAAATGCTTGCTCTGACAAGAATAGGTTATCATAAAATACTGTATGTTGCTTTTTTCCTGTGATTTAACATATTGCTGTTGTTCCTTCAATTAGTAATATCATGTTACTGCCAAAGACCCTTGTTTTAGGGAATTTATTACCTTTACCATGAACATGGACTGTACAGTATATCTTAGATTGTGTATCTGGTTAACTCTATGTCTAATACAAGGCATGACCAGTAGTATATGTTTTATTTTCTTTTGCTCAATCTATTCTTATCTGTTGTGCTTGTTAAAATCTGCTGCTTTATGTACGGCAGTGTCTATCTTTGACAACTGTCATGTAATATGTAAGAATATGGAAAATCCAGAGCGTATTTGGAAAAATATGTCTTTAGGCAAATAATGATAAGAGGTTAATCCTCAGTGACAATAATTTGTGTAATTTGTGTTTGGACAGGCCCCATAAAGACTGGGTGGAATTGTATGTTGTTGTCATTGCTGTTTTATGAGATAATCACCAAGATCATTATCGTTGACAAAAATGAACAAAATAATGAAGACTAAAATTGAAAAAACATTTTCTGTAACAGAAATAAATAAAAACTAAAATTAAAATAGGGAAAATTTATCAATAAGTGAAATTGTATTGTGTGTTCACGAAACTAGGGGGAACATATTAACCTACCATACAATACACATTAAGAATCCACAGTTTTATCAATAAGAAGGGCTAAAAAATATGTATTGTTGCATCAATTAGAAGAAGCAAAATTCCATGAAGAACATAACTACATGAATTGGAAGATGCAATTCATCAAGAATTGCAAAATGGTAATCAAATCTTGAAACCAGCTGGACTGCAACACTTGTCAGGTTTCCAGCTGTGTTATGTTGCTTCTCCAAACATAAAAAACTCTGTGGCTTTTCGTATTATAGAAATGATGATGCAACTAACTTAAATTTATTTCTCAGGTTTATATCTTTTCAACATCAGTCCAACATTTTGCACCAGTGACAAAGAAGGTTCATGGCTGGTGAGGCAGAATTAAATAATATTTAGGATCTAATAAGTGTATTGTATTCAATTAGTGGAAAGCCAATAAATAAATGAAGTCATTGTTTTATCTCACAATATTTGAACAATGCAACATCATTTCCTATTATATTAACACTAGCAATTCATTACCTAATTTACTAATTAAATTACTAGGTCTTATGCCAACACTGATATTTAAGCCTAAAGTAACATTCTGTTGAAATTTTGAAATGTTGAAAAATCTGCGCGATTATTTTTTACCATTTGACTATGAGCAAAAAACTTAAATTAACTTCAAAAATATTTTTTAATTGAATATTATATTCATTTATTGCTTTATATCAACTGATATACAGTATGCGATATCATTTTGTGCAATATCTAACATAAGTGTGTCAAACACATCCAAGTATACTGTGTATTGGTGCGATATTCCAAACACGTACCTTGAAGCCAGGCAAAACGATGAGTCTTAACGCAGGAAACAACGACAGGACGACTTGTTCTTTGAACTTTGTAATGCTGCTGTAATCTGCTTTTTCTGATGCGGTTGCTGATGCTGGTCAAAAAACTGTCTCGCTTCCACATCAGTTGGCTTCATCTGCCCCATGAACTTGGAAGCATGCTCCTTTGAACTGCTTACTTGAAAGCATGTTCCTACCTCCCTTTGACTAATCACGTAACATAGCTCAATTTGCTCCTACACTGTGTATGAAATTATGTTTAATTTGATTGTCTTTGTAGACAGCCTAATAAAAGTCATGTCCAATGACCATCACTGAATATGTCCCCTAACCCACACCCCACCCCAGAGCATACAGTGGTATGAAAAAGTACCTGAACCTTTTGGTATTTATCACATTTCTGCATAAAATCACCATCAAATGTGATCTGATCTTTGTCAAAACACAGATGAAAAAACAGCGTCTGCTTTAACTAAAACCGTCCAAATATTTATAGGTTTTCCTATTTTAATGAGGATAGTATGCAAACAATGACAGAAGGGGGAAAATAAGTAAGTGAACCATCACATTTGATATTTTGTGCCCCCCTTTGGCAGCAATAACTTCAACCAGATGCCTCCTGTAGTTGCAGATCAGTCTGGCCCATCGATCAGGACTAATCTCGGCCCATTCGTCTCTAGATAAATGCTGTAGTTCAGTCAGATTTCTTGGATGTCTGGCATAAAATGCTGTCTTTAGGTCATTCCACAGCATCTCAGTGGGGTCCAAGTCTGGACTTTGCCACTGCAGAACATGTATTTTATTCTTCTGAAACCATGCTGAAGTTGATTTACTTATGTGATTTGGATCATTGTTTTGTTGCAGCATCCATCCTCTTTTTAGCTTTAACTGTCTGACAGACGGCCTTCGTTTTCCTGCAAAACATTCTGATAAACTCTTGAATTTATTCTTCCATTAATGATTGCAAGTTGTCCAGGCCTTGAGGTAGCGAAACAGCCCCAAATCATGATGCTCCCTCCACCATGCTTCACAATGGGGATGAGGTGTTGGTGAGCGGTTCCATTTTCCCTCCACACATGACGTTGTGTGTTACTCCCAAACAATTTAACGTTGGTTTAATCAGTCCTCAAAATAATTTACCAAAACTTCTGTGGAGTGTCCAAGTGTCCTTTTGTGAACATTAAACGGGCAACAATGTTTTTTCAGACTTCCTCCGTGGAGTCCTCCCATGTACATCATTCTTGGCTATAGTTTTACATATTGTTGATGTGTGCACAGAGATACTGGACTGTGCCAGTGATTTCTGTAAGTATTTAGCAGACACCCTAGGGTTATTTTTTACCTCTCTTAGTATTCTGCACTGAACTCTTGGCATCATCTTTGGTGGATGGTCACTCCTTGGGAGAGAAGTAACAGTGCCATACGCTATCCATTTGTAGACAACTTTGCTGACTGTCGATGAACATCCAGGCTTTCAGAGATGGTTTTGTATCCTTTCCCAGCTTTATACAAATCCTTAATCGCAGGTCTTCAGACAGCTTGTTTGACCGGCACATCAGACATTGCTTCTCATCTAGACAATTCTTACCAGGTGTGGTTTTTATAGTGGGCAGGGCAGCTTTAAACCACTCATCAGTGATTGGGCACACACCTGACTTAAATTGCTTTGTAAAAATTGGTTTCATTTGGTCTTTAAGTCTCCTTAGGCAGAGGGCTCACTTACCTACTTTTCCCCCTTCTGTCATTGTTTGCATGCTATCCTCATGAAAATATGAAAACCAACAAATGTTTGGGTGGTTTTAGTTAAAGGAGACAGTGTTTTTACATCTGTGTGATTTGACAAAAATCAGATCATATTTAATGGTGAGTTTATGCAGAAATATGAGAATTCCCACAATATATGTGTTGTGATCCGCGGATGCGGAGAACAAGATTGAACCCAAAAACAGACAACAGAGGGGAAGCGTTCGGGGATTTATTACTCACAAATAAAACAAAACACGCAAACGCGGTAAAAACGGAATAACAAAAGGGGTCCGTGACAAATAGGTCGACGGGGATCAAACACGTGAAAACCGAGCGTAGGGCAGAGAGCCAAAAAGACAAACAAAAATACACTCAATACCTGCACAAGGTAGAGGATCACAAAACTAAGACGTCCGACGAACTAGAAGGCAAATACAAAGCGACTCGAAAGCAGTACGTGTTAATGGCGACCAGCAAGGGAAATATCTCGGCGTTCTTCTCCCGGATAACCTGCGTTTATATACTATAGCTGACGAGCAGGGATTAGCTGCAGGTGCGACGTCGGCACGCCCCCACAGCCGGCTCTGCAACAAAAACAAATTCTGACAAGCAGCAGAACGCGACAATATGGACATCTTAGAGGTTGGGGAATAGACATCCTTGAATCCAAACCATGTATTGTAATTTTTTGTGTCATGGCAACTCCCCTCTGCTTACAACTAAAATCAACAATTCTATAAAAACACCAATTATATCGGCGTAAAGAGAATTCAAAGGTTGTTAGAAAATTCACATACATGTACAGTATAAAAGTAAAATTTTACTTTGTAAATGTATATTTCACCGGTAAAAGTAATTCCTGCAATTTTTAAACACCTTTCTGCATACTCATCAACACATTCTTAATTTGGTGGGAGACCTATTAATCAAATTATGGTTTCTCCTTACTTTCTCGACACACTCTACTCTCACTGGTTCTTTCATTTCTTCACCTCAAATCAGAGCAGAGTGAACCAAGGGCAGTCCATTTGCTTCATGGCTGATAGCAGATTCACACTGGTTTGAGTTTTTCACCGAAGTGCCAGTGTTCGTTTTATTTGGTTCATTGAAGTCTGTGCAGTAGCTCACTGATTCGCCCTGTTGACTCATAGCATAGAGACAGGTTAATATCTGTGGGCTCAGGGTTTTGGAGCTTAGTATGTGTGCCTTCTTTCTTGGGTTCTCTTTAGCTTCCTCTCTCTTTCCTTTGTGTCTTGCATACAGGTGTGTACCACTAATCCACCTCATGGTTATGGAAAGTTTTATTATGGCCTTGACTTTGAAAGGACGCTGTGCTAAAGAAAAGCAATTGAGTGTGGGCAGCTTGTGAGAGGCTGTTCTGCAGCTAAATTGCAGCCTTTGACAATCAAAAATGGTTCATTGTTCCCTCTGTTAAAAGTTATTTGCCTCCTCCACCCCTCATCATAACTATCTTTGGCATATGAAGTCATTCAGCATGCCCCCTTTGTTTTTTTTTTTTCGTGTGTTTTTTGGTGCTCTTTTTATGCTCTCCCATTGCTGTATTTTCAGTGTCCCTGCATGCATCATTGTCAACTACCCTCCCTGCTGGCTTCTGATTTATGAATCCTATCTTACGCTGCCATTGCTGCCACCAGAAGGAAGCATTGATGGGCCAATATGTTAAGTATGGCACCGAGAGAATTGCCTCATTTTCAAAAATATCATGAATATTATTCTGACAACCTGTGGCCTGCAGGAGTTCATATTAAAGCGGTACACGATGAAATATGACAACCCTACTGTGAATTCTGGGTTATATCAATTTCTGCCCGCATCTTTTTATTAGTAGCAGTCTTCTCACCAACGCAGTGTTTAATAGATAGTAGATTTGTAATGGTGTCAAATATTCTTTAATCGTCTATCGCCATTATGCACTTGATTCTTAACCTCTTCAAACTCCCACTCTCTCAATGCTGTCCCCATGACAGGACTAAGGGGATGGCTTGGATCCCCAAGTACAGCTGACACTATCGGTTGACAGTCCTTCCTTGATAACACTAACAAGAGGGGTGTTGCAATTATCACTTGCTCAGACTCCATCTGTAGACAGTAACAACAGACACCATAGGTGATGCTCTGAAACAAGACATAAAACTATTACCTGTTGTATTAAATGATCTCAATGTAATGATGCAATTTTTTTAATGGCCAAGAAGAGAGAATTATTATTACTGAGTTATGATTGGATATGTAAAGATCATCTACGACCAATAGTTCAACAACAATTGAAGTTCAGATTACATTCCGGGCCCTGGATATTTAATTTAAGTTTGGAATACATGAAAACAAACAGTATAGCAGCCTTTAGTTAAAGAGAATTATAATACTAAAGGGCTGTGAGATATCAATAGAACCGTTATGTGGCAAGATAACAAGTATTAATAAAGTTAACAAAAAAATAAATCACATTCATGAACAATTATCAAAAATAGATCGAAAATTACGAACATTTCCAAAAGTATTCCAGAAACAGCCGAATGGGGCTTTGACGTAACAGCCAGGAAACAAAAGGTCGATGCAGGTGCCATCGCTGTTTATCAACGAGAGAGTTGCGTTCGTGTTAAATCAAAAAAATCGCGAAAATGGTTCAAACCTGTCATGCTATGCGGTGTACAAATAGCCATTTGTCGCAATTTAGTACCCATGAGTTCCCAAACGCGAGAAGAAGAGCTAGACTACGCAGACAATGAGTAAAGTTCGTCCGTGCAAAGATAGCTAATTTTGCAGAACTGGCCTCCAGCACGGTTTTGTGCGGTGCGCATTTTACACCTGAAAGCTATTCGAACTATGGACAAATGAAATTAGGTTTTGCTAAGAAATCGCTGCTGAAAGCAGATGCGATGCCCACCATACACGCGCAGCCACTTAAATGTCCCGAGATATTAAGAAAGAGGACGATGATTGGCACTGATGGGACCACCCCACCACCCCAGGCTAAGCAAAGGAGGGTGAGTAATCTTTTATAATAAAAAACATATCACACATTGGATATAGGACAGGACACATGTATAAATTATCTCTCGTAAAATATATACAACAAATCCTCTAATCCCATTCATATTTGTGTCTGTTGGCAGAGCGAAAACCTATGATAGCACAATAAATGATAAATATTCTGCACATTATTTTGCGGTCACGGTGTATCAGCTTCACAAAAAGAAATGGTAAACAAACCATTCGGTGTTTCCCACACGATCTGTTGCCGATGTTTCATCAGTGTGATTGGTCCCCTCAATGATCGTTTCATTAGGCTGCATTGGCTTTCGTTTGGGCTCAAATTGATAACCCAAAACACCAAAGAAAGGTTCATAACTCTCCTCGTCACCATTAGAAGAGCGTTCGTTACGTCGGATTCGTCGCTGCAACTAGAAACAAAATTGTCCGCCATCATCGCCGCCATTTAGTACTAAGCACTGAGCCGGGTGTTACCTAGTTGTGACGTCACGCGCACGATATGCTAGATTTCCGGGATCTTGGCCGCCGGTCGTTTTAGCTTGACAATCGATCCAAATTTCTATCATTTTCTTGGTGTTGCGATGTGTGTAATTACACGAAGTGGCATATATGAATCCAAAAGGCATGCGTTTATGGATAAATGATGGAATATTAGCATTTCCCCAGGTGTTGTAATACTCTTTAACATTAAGGCATATGCTTCGTTTCGTGATTAATTCCCGTCTTGTAATTACCACGCAGAAGAATTTTGCCCACATTTGTAAATGTGTGAATCCGGGAAATTCCCGTTTAAGGTGACCCAGGACTTACTCGCATCATTGATTTCACTCATGTAGAGATGTCCCAAGAATGATGCAGGTTGGACATGTTCACAGACTTGTCCCCTGTTGCCCACTGGCGCTCTCTGTGCGGGGAGGGCTGGTGGCGCGACTTTATAACCCGGACGTTATGACATTTTTGGTCGGTGTCGGCTGTCACAATTTTGGTCGAATTGTGTTTTGTTCCAGACGGAGCGTTCCTGACGTCGTAACTGCAGCCAATTAAAGCTCATCAAGACTGTAAGCCCAGGCGCAGGCGATCCAAATTAAGGGTGTCGAGATATTAATTTGCTGGGCGCCATTCGACACCTCTGCTACCCTTGTTTTGAAATCCCCTACATTGTGCTGGTATTGGATATCGGCTCTCTGCCTTAGGTTAATATTATTCATCCCCGTCGACCTACTGTCACGGACCCATTGTGTTATTCCCCATTTTCCGCAATCGTGTGCATTTTTTTTGTATTTAATAAACCCTTGAACACACATCCCTCCATTGTTTTCTGCTTTGAAGTGCAACCTTGTTTCCGCAATAGCAGACCCTAACATCGGCAACAAAATAAACCACACATTTGCAAAGATGGACGATGGACTCCCTTTCACGGCTCTACTGTCATGGACCCATTGTGTTATTCCCCCTTTTCCAGGATCGCATATATTTTTGTTTGTATACCCTTGTATTGTATAGACCCTACTCACCTACGTCACAAAATGGGCGTGTCGCTGTTTCCGGCCGCCATATTGTACCTCTTTTTCAGACCTATTCTCATTGTTTTCAATTAGTCGAGCAAGTTATAGAGCAATTCATGGAAGCCCCGGTGTTATCTGACGCTGTAAACTCATTGGATCCGTTGCATAAAAGGCGTTACGTGGAAAAGCTTCAGTTTATCCATTCGCCAGATCCGTATTTGATGCCTAAATCGATGTTTTTCGACCCGCTGGCTTCGCCTGACATCTGATATCCTGATATTTACAACTATCTTGTCCACACAAAATCAGCCTATTCTCACGAAAGTTTGAAAAACTTTAAGAGCTTGGAGGCTTATAAATGCTACGTTGCTGGTTGGGTGAAACAGGTCCTCGTACACGAAAATTCGGCAGGAATCTTGTGCTCGGAAGGTGAGTTACGAAATTTTCAATTCAAAATCTTTTGTTCTTGCTAACATCCACTGTCAAGTCTAATGTATTTCATATCATTTGTCAATGGAGCTAGGGCTTTTAATGTTTATATGGTTTAGCGATAGCACTCTCACTGTATACATATATAATACGTAATAAATATGAAGTGCGATAGCACTACTCCAGATTGTCCCTAGTTGAATTTATTTTTTGGCTTTTGACCTCAATAGTGAAATTGTAAATTAATTGTATGACAACTGTCTGATTATCCCCTTATAATTATATATTTTCAGGTAGTTCATTCACAACGTCTGAGTGTATGTTGTCGGCGATTAGCCTAGCAATGATCTTAATTGTGGTTCTCAGCCCAAAACCCTCTAAATATATATTAAGTGCATCTTACCAGATATAAAATGAATACTACGTAATCTGTGGTAGTCGTTTGGAGCCCAGTTTTCTCGTCGAATTGCAGCAGTCAATCTCGGTCTCCTCTTCGGGTCTCTCGGAATACGGTAAAAATTCAAGTCTCTCCGTCTATCTTCTCTGTTTTTGCAACCGACCGCCACACACGACTTCACCATTTTGATTATTAATGTTAACGAGCAGAAAAACACGCCATAATAGGAGGAATTTACGAAGCGCTAATGCATTAACATGACTAGTATCCGGACAACATGGCGCGGGGGCGTGGCTGTGACGTCACGTGAGTAGGGTCTATACCCTTGAACGCATCCTCCGTTATTTTTTGCTTTGAAATACAACCTTGTTTCCGCAATAGTGGACCCTAACATCGGCAACAAAATAGACCACATATTTCCAAAGATGTATGATGGACTCTCTTCCTCGGCTCTACGATCCCGTAGCAATTACATTTCATTATGATTTTAGTTTAATGTAGCTATTTCCAGCTTGTAATGTTGATAATTGCGATGTTGCTTCCCGCTTTTCGTCTTACTGCGAAGAAAGAGGAATTGACGATCGGCCCGCCATGATACATCAGCCATCGTGCTGTGACCCGGGAATTTAATGCCTGCTTTCACCCACATCGCTTCCCGGGAAAGTCCCGGACATTATGGTGAGACGTGACCCTTGAAATGTCCGCGTAATCTCCGTGTCAGTCGACACGGGAAATTGTGTTCACATACAACTGCTGCACGCTGCGATTCTCCCGGTGTTTCGGCGTGTGTGAAAGGGGCTTTATTGGATCATTGAGTTTACCTCACACAGATCACTTAATCAGTTTTGTTACAAGACACCTAGCAGGCCTTGAAAGCACAGACTTTTATTTCAGCCTTATTTGAATAATTAATTTGGAAACTTTTGTTGCGTTTTGCATGCAGGCAATTCTGAAGGTGAGAACCCACATAACACTGCCAGAGGAACATGCCAACAGTGGCGTAATATTTCACTTACTGAAAAGTGTTAAAATCTGGAAGAGTCAGATCAGATAGGGTGCAGTTTCTTTGAAAATCCTGGTGTTCATATGCATGATGCGATGTCCCGTTTACTTGTCTCTCATACTCAAAATCTGTGTGTATTTGTTTTCTTCTGAGCTAATATAGTATGTATGTATACATATATACATATATATATATATATGTATATATATATATATATATATATATATATATATATATATATATATATATATATATATATATTTACAAGCGCACAAAAATATTTGCTTGTGACATTTTGGTTGCTGGAAGGTCATTTTGCCTGTCCATACCAAAGCTTTGTCAAAAATTCTGTCTTGCAAATATGATTACAGTAGTTTTTTTTTTTTTTTTTTTTTTTTGATTAACCCTAAACTATTCCTAACCAAAGTGACAGAAAATACTTATCTTTACTGTTACCGGTAAGGTTAAAAAAACAACAACAACAACAACAACAAAATACAGGTGTACTCAATGAAGTGGTACTGTTTTCATGTCTTACATTGATTAGGAATATACTGATTGAAATGTGATGCAATGTTGCTGCAACTGTGTCTGTGCAAGGGAGCTGCAGTACAGACAAAAAGAAACATGTAGCACTCCAAACCCACTCACACAAACTTCCATCACCAACTCATTACATACTGGCACAGTATTTCATTTAGCACCTTGTTGTCCCCCACGTTCGTATCACCTGTCATTTGGAGCTAATGTCTCAGAAGTTTCCATGAAGTCTGTGTCCCCATGCATTACCCACACTGATGGTGATACAATAGCCGTGAAGATGGGACCAATGATATCCTGCTTACCTATTGAGCCTATCAAAGTCTTTGTTGTAATCCAATACTCAGGCAAATGCCACAGAATGAACTCATTTACCACCGTTTTCAACATCTTTTACCAGGCGGCATTGCAACAAAGAGCAAGAAAAACATCCAACTAACGTGGATGGTCTTAGAACAATTGCATACTATATAGGCCTATGATTAAAACTACATTTCACAGGCTTTATTTAGGAATGAAATTATTCTTTAGTTGCTTACCTGGTGTAGTACCAAAGAACTAGAGTCCCAGGGGTAAGATCGCATTTTACATCATATTTTGTTCCCAACAGAGTCCCTATGCATTGACGAGTTGAAAGTCAATCATGTTTTATCTGAATCAAGATTATTTACACCATCTTACAACACTATTTAGTTTCCATAAAGGATACCCACAGTAATAGAATGAGTGTTCGGAAGTTGATTTTTCCTTCTTGTTGAGCTGTGGAATGTTAAAGGAAATGAAATCTGATACAGATAATTGATTCTGTGTCTTCTTTAATCGTTTCGTACAGGTTTTTCAAATGTCTTCATTTTCTTTTAAAGCCTAATCTCAGTCGCAGGGCCCTTTATCTGCTTCCTTTTATACTTCCCATAGTGTCCTGGAATATATTCTCTCTGTTGAAGATAACATTCAAATCAATTTATTTTCATGCAGGGTTTTCAGTCTCAATAGATGCCTAGCTTGCTCATTCTGTGTTTTGAGTAGATTAAAGAAAACCTTTGGAAAATCTTAAAAGAATATGAATGAGGGGGAAATCATTTCAGAGTTGAGCGGTTGTGAAGAAATTCCAGGTTATATATCCAGTTACATACATCAGTTATATATCTGTCTACATAATATAGAGTAGCTTTCTCATGCCTACATCATTATATTCTTGCTGAAATAATTCTGCATTGTGAATCAGGGTGAGACGGTTTTGCAATTTCTCCTGAAGTGTTCGTGACTAAAATAAGGAATTTATGACTAAATTATAATATTGGCCTTTTTGCACCTACTGGCAGAAATCTGCCATTTATAAAATACTTGTTAAAATGGGCCACTGCTAGCACAATGTAGTTAATGTATTTATTAATACAAATTCTTTAAAAAATTTGAATCCTCAATACAAAAATGTTTATTTCATTATATCCTGTAGGTACTGACATTTTAACAATGCATAATATAAAATAAGCCTTTTTGTTCTGCGCATATTCATTCAATTTTAAATTGCCATATTCACACAAACACAGCAACAGAAGTAGTGTTTTCTTTTCTCGAAGTCAATGTGTATCTTGAAGGTGTCACAGCACGAAAGGCAATGATTAGACTGCATTCGACTCATAGTTGGTGCAGATGTTTGCGCTAACGAAAATCCACCCAGAAGAGTGTTTAATAAATGATTTGAACAATTCACTTGATACTGGTCTTCATGATCAGGATTTATACAGTACATCACCTCAAAAGCTAGGGCTTCATTACCCGTTACAGCTCATCTTAAGTTTCATTTTTTTGGAACAGTGCATCAGTGGAATCGCGTTGACTATGTGGTCATTCAAATTGTGTCTGACGTATCTGTTGTTTGCTAATCAGGGGAGATGTAATGTAAGAATATTGTCAATTCTGTTGAAAATCAGATTGTCCTTGGGTAACATTATGGATTTTCAGATCAAATAAAGAGGAATAGGAGCCGTGAACATGGCTCTCCTAGTTTCAGCAAGAACGAAGAAAGTTCAGTTCCACCCAAGCACTTTCAAAAATATAATTTAGGCTGAGCAGAGAGAAGTTTGAAAGCCCTTTTACGGGTGTCGCAAAGCTCGGGAAACTCTTAAAAAAGTAGATTCATTAAAGCTACCCCTGCCGTGACCTATGAATTCGTCCACCAAAACAGCTTCATATCCCTCCGCCAGCAACTGGATGTGCTTTATGTTATTTGGGACCCGCGCCTTAGTGACAAAACAAAATAGTTACACCTTACGCACAGCTCAAATGACCACTAAAAATACTTTGCATGGGCAATGCCCCCTCATCTAATGAACAATTACAGAAATCCCTCACCAAGTCATGCTTTGAAATTTGCGGTTTCAGTTATTCGTGCATATTCGAGATACAGTATAAGGCTCCCTTGACACCTGTGCATTGTGTCATCTTCATCGAAGTGCACAGGTGCATATCATCATCATTGTCAGTCAAGGAAGGAGCCGCTGGAGTCTAATGTGTTATTTTATTTAAAAATGTTAAGATATACAGTATGCAATTGTAATTGTCAACATGGGTAAACCATTACCATGAGAGACAGAATGTGGAAAAATAACCCAAAAATCACATTGTTTGATTTTTAAGGAATTTATTTGCAAATCATGGTGGAATATAAGTATTTGGTTAATACCAAAATTTCACCTCAATACTTTGTTATGTATCCTTTTTTTGGCGAAAATGGAGGCCAAACATTTTCTTTTACTCTTGAAACACTGTTGCTGTTATTTTGGTCCATTCCTCCATGCAGATTTCCTCTTGAGCAGTGATGTTTTGGGGCTGTCGTTGGACAACACGGACTTTCAACTCCTTCCACAGATTTTTTTATGAGGTTGAGATCTGGAGACTGGCTATGCCAGTCCAGGACCTTGAAATGCTTCTTACGAAACCACTCCTTTGTTGCCCTGGCTGTGTGTTTGGGATCATTGTCATGCTGAAAGACCCAGCCATGTCTCATCTTCAATGCCCTTGCTGATGGAAGGAGATTTTCACTCAAAATCTCTCGATACATGGCCCCATTAATTCTTTCCTTTACACGGATCAGTCGTCCTGGTCCCTTTGCCGAAAAACAGCCCCAAAGCATGATGCTTCCACCCCCGTGCTTCACAGTGGGTTTGGTGTTCTTCGGATGCAATTCAGTATTCTTTCTCCTCCAAACACGAGAACCTGTGTTTCTTCCAAAATGTTCTATTTTGGTTTCATCTGACCATAACACATTTTCCAAGTCCTCTTCTGGATCATCCAAATGCTCTCCAGTGAATCGCAGATGGGCCCTGTGGTGGCTTCCACTACCACCACAATTTAGTGTTTTAAGATTTAATTAATTATTTATGTGATATTTTTTTGGGACATGTATTTTCTAATGGGTGCACACTTTAGTTAATATGTCTGAATGCCTATTAGATTTTATTTGCCAATTTGAGTTAATGACCACAGCTGTGTAAGATCTGGCACCTACCATACTGAAGGGGGTTAAGTTTAGTTTTCATTGTTTGGAGTAAAGTTTACACTGTTTGTTTAAATGCACATTAGTTAATTATTGTTTGAATATATGTATATTTTCTATCTGTTGTTGTTTAGTAAGTTGGAAATGTTTGGTTAATTTGTCATACCTCCTTCAGGTGGTCGTTAGTGGAGTCCGCCCTGATTTAAACAGCCACACAGATGTGTCTAGAGGTCAGGTCGGGTTTTGGTTGAAGACTTTCTTTTATGTTGGGCCCAAGGTTTGTGTTAACTGTTTATTTTGTGACTTTATTAAATTGAATTTTTACCTAAGTTGAAACACCAGTGTCCGCGTGTATGTCGGTCCACTACATTTGGTGGCAGTGGTGGGACCTTTCTAGTTGGACACTGGTGTATTTTTTTTCCCTCTGTTTTTCCCTTTTTTGATGATTTTTGTGCCATTCACCCTCAACTATGCCCGTAAGAGGAAGAGGACGCAATGACTGTACCAGCCCAGAACCAGGGTCATCTGGAAGTGGGAGAAATGGCCATGACGAGGAAGGGGCTGTTGGTGGACTACCGGTTATGGAAGAGGAGGCAAGTGAACCCACATTAACCGAATTCTCCAACCTTCTCAAAGCCCATATAGGCCAACAGAAAGCAATTGAGGCCCATTGGGACGGGGAGGCGGTTGGACTGGTGGTAACTCTGGAGAGCTAGAAGAGCAGGTTACGTTACTCAAAATGGAGGTCCGGACTCGAACCACGCCCAGAGTGCGGCGGTCATCGTCATCAGAACCTGAATTGGCCACACCGGTGCGGAGGCAATCTGATGACTTCCCTCCTGCTTCCTCATCTTTGCCTCAGTTGCCGAAGCTGCAGAAGCTGAGTGAGGACGATGGTCAAAGTAGCTGTTTTGCTGAAATATGAGAGCAACAGCGGAACTGACAGGCAGAGGTCCTGCTCGCTGCGGGTAGGCCCAGAGGAAACTCAGAGCTTTACTTCAGGCTGGAGGAGCTGGATGGGAGATGGGTCCAACCAAGAGCACTTCAGGTATGGATCAGGGAACATGATCCGGGGTTTGGCAGATGAGGCTGCCACATTGGCGACTGTGTGTGTAGCTGCAAGAGGGAAGAACCAGCCATGGGCACATAAAAGCTGGAGTAAGGATGGCTTTGGGCAGGCCCCCCCCCAGGTACCAAGTGTTGCAAGGGAAAAGGGGCACTCATCCAAACGACACGGAGGTGAGAGAAGTTTCGTGGGACGGTGGTGACCCACCCTGGCGTTGTCCAGGAGTGCCAGATAACATCAGCCGGATGTCCTTGCGAAGCTCCCCTCCACCCTCTGCCAGTTGTGAGTACACCATTTCGGCAACTTGGTATGGATATGGTGGGACCTGTGGAACCGGACTTTCCGACGAGGGGGAGTGTGTGGTGGCTTCCACTACCACCACAATTTAGTGTTTTAAGATTTAATTAATTATTTATGTGATATTTTTTTGGGACATGTATTTTCTAATGGGTGCACACTTTAGTTAATATGTCTGAATGCCTATTAGATTTTATTTGCCAATTTGAGTTAATGACCACAGCTGTGTAAGATCTGGCACCTACCATACTGAAGGGGGTTAAGTTGATTTAGTTTTCATTGTTTGGAGTAAAGTTTACACTGTTTGTTTAAATGCACATTAGTTAATTATTGTTTGAATATATGTATATTTTCTATCTGTTGTTGTTTAGTAAGTTGGAAATGTTTGGTTAATTTGTCATACCTCCTTCAGGTGGTCGTTAGTGGAGTCCGCCCTGATTTAAACAGCCACACGGATGTGTCTAGAGGTGAGGTCAGTTTGGTTGAAGCCCTTCGTTATGTTGGCCTCTTTTATGTTGGGCCCAACGTTTGTGTTAACTGTTTATTTTGTGACTTTATTAAATTGAATTTTTACCTAAGTTGAAACACCAGTGTCCGCGTGTATGTCGGTCCACTACAGGCCCGGACGTGTACTTTCTTCAGCAGGGGGACACGTCTGGCAGTGCAGGATTTGAGTCCCTGGCGGCGCATTGTGTTACTGATAGTAGCCTTTGTTACCGTGGTCCAAGCTCTCTGTAGGTCATTCACTAGGTCCCCCCCGTGTGGTTCTGGGATTTTGCTCAACGTTCTTGTTATTATTTTGACGACATAGGGTAAGATTTTGCATGGAGCCCCAGATCGAGAGAGATTATCAGTGGTCTTATATGTCTTCCATTTTCTAATAATTTTTCCCACAGTTCATCGCTTTACACCAAGCGTTTTACCTATTGCAGATTCAGTCTTCCCAGCCTGGTGCAGGTCTACAATTTTTTCTCTGGTGTCCTTCAACAGCTCTTTGGTCTTGGCTATACTGGAGTTTGGAGTGTGACTGCCTAAGATTGTGGACAGTTGTCTTTTATACCGATAGAGTTAAAACAAGTGCCATTAATACAACTAACGAGTGGAGCCTCGTTAGACCTCGTTAGAAGAAGTTAGACCTCTTTGACAGCCAGAAATCTTGCTTGTTTGTAGGTGACCAAATAATTATTTTCCACTCTAATTTGGAAATAAATTATTTAAAAATCAAGCAGTGTGATTTTCTGTTTTTTTTTTCACATTCTGTCTCTCATGGGTGAGGTTGAGGTTTACCCATGTTGACAATAACAGGCCTCTCTAATCTTTTCAAGTAGGAGAACTTGGACAATTGGTAATTGACTAAATACTTATTTACCCCACTTTATATATATATATATTATATCCACCCAAACATTTGAAGGTTTTCATATATATATATATATATGTATATATATATTAGGGCTGTCAAACGATTAAAATTTTTAATCGCGTTAATTACAGCTTAAAAATTAATTAATCGTAATTAATCGCAATTCAAACCATCTATAAAATATGCCATATTTTTCTGTAAATGATATATATATTCTGTAAAATAATTTGTTGGAATGGAAAGATAAGACACAAGATGGATATATACATTTAACATACGGTCCATAAGGATTGTAGTGGGCATTTCACTCTACTGTCATTTAAATTTGTCTATGCTGTCCTCACTCCGAAGCGTCTACTTTTTCCAAAGCTAGACAGCTAGTGAACGACGCCTTAATAATCAGACTTCTTCCTTTTTCATCTGATTTATTAATAAAATGGCCTCAAACCATTGTCCTCTTTAGATCGTAGTGAAACTACAAAAAAAAAAGTATACAAGCATTGCATTAGCAACAACGTTAGCTTAGCACGCTATACAGGTTCACTAAACATAAACAAAAAGCGTCTCATACAAAAAATATAACATTTCGCTTACTAACATAATATGTACATTCTTTACAACAACCATACTTACGGACAAATCTTGTCCAAGGATCATATAAGCACAACATTACAACGTAGGCGTCAGCCCGAGACGTCGTGCAGCCATATTGAACTGGCAAGAAAGCAGTAAACCATGTCGCAAAGCGACCACAAGAGTTCGCTGTTAAACAGCACAAAAACCTTGCTGTAAAACTTACCAAATGCAATACATGTGCGTTAATTGCGTCAAATATTTTAACGTGATTAATTTAAAAAATTAATTACCGCGCGTTATCGCGATAATTTTGACAGCGCTAATTATATATATATATATATATATATATATATATATATTAGTGCTGTCAAACGATTTAAAATGTAATCTAGTTAATCATATGTCAATTGTGTGATTAATCATGATTAATCACATTTCCCTCGGGATGAATAAAGTTGCTCTTCAAGAAAAAAAATCTAGGAAAATACTATAATTGACTTAAAAATTGTTTTAAGATGAAATGTATGATGTGTGAATGAATTAATAATTAACCAAATAGAGTTTTAAAATTTTATTTAACAACTCAGCTCGTATAAAATAAAAAATAAAATAAATTGTCTGTATTATACAGCAAAGAGTTTTAACAGATTAAAGTGCCCCAGACTAACAATGTGGCTCAAGTACCGTTTGGCATATTACCCAAAATTGACTCCCAATTTAAAAAGCAGACAAGCACAACACAGTAACAATAGCTAGTATTTCAAAAAATGTGTAAACAACTTGTCTGTTAAATTCAACATTTGAAAACAAATACTGTAAATGCAGCACTTGCAGTTTTACACTATATGGCCTGAAAGCTGTGTGAGATACTTTATTATTTTTTAAAAACAATTTTCACACACTTAACTGAAAAACATTACACTAAACTGTGTGTAAAGGTGTTTAGAAACACTAAGTTGGCCATACTCTTATTATTTTTTTTAACCAACTTCTCAGGCAAACTAGCTTGTTGACATTTTCAGATAACAGAGCAGATCTTTTCTTTTGAACAATGTACCCTGTCAAAGAAAATAGTCTCTCGCAAGGAGGCAGGTGTGACCAGATACTTTTTTTGCAAGGTGGGCATGCTTACTGTGGGCACTATTGTGCGCAGACCACCACTGTAGTGGACATGAGTCCATGCTGGCACTGCCTTGTACCTGTCTAGTGGTTTGTCATTGGTTGTTGCCATTGGATTTTCAAGGCCCTTGTCTTCGACTATGTTAATGGGTCTACACTCTACAGTCTCTGGCTACCCATGTAGCGATAGCAGTAGTCAACCTACTTGGTTTCTTTTTGTTGGCAAGTCCGAGTCCGCACTCTGCCAGTGAAGCTTGATGACTGCGGCTTGTTCCTGCAGTGTTAGCGTCATTGCTAACACTAGCGAAGATGTGCCTTGCCCGAAGGTGGTATTTTAGGCTGGTTGAGCTTCGATCCGAAGGACAGTTCATCACAGCAGTATGTGCACACAACTTTGGTTTTATCCAGGTTTCCATTAGGCAGCTTTTTAATACGGAATTTGGTCATCATCCTCACTCATCGTGGCTGGCTGCATTATGTCCTGCATTGCCGCGTGGAGAATGTAAACATCAGCGTGTGGGACTACGGGAGGCAGTTGTGGCCAAACTTAGTGTGAGCGGTAAATTGCGTTATTTTTTTTTTTAATGCGTTAATATTTCCAAATTAATCATGGTCGTTAACGCGTTATTTTTGACAGGCCTAATATATCTATCTATATATATATATATATATATATATATATATCAAAATTATCGCGTTAACGGCCGTTAATTAATTTTTTAAGTTAATCACGTTAAAATATTTGACGCAATTAACGCAGATGCCCCGCTCAGACAGATTTAAATGACAGTACAGTGAAACGCTCACTTGTTAATTGTGTTTTATGGAGTTTTGCCGCCCTCTGCTGGCGCTTGGGTGCGACTGATTTTATAGGCTTCAGCACCCATGAGCATTGTGTAAGTAATTATTGACATCAACAATGGCGGGCTACTAGTTTATTTTTTTTAATCAAAATTTTACAAATTTTATTAAAACGAAAACATTAAGAGGGGTTTTAATATAAAATTTCTATAACTTGTACTAACATTTTTCTTTTAAGAACTACAAGTCTTTCTATCCATGGATCGCTTTAACAGAATGTTAATAATGTTAATGCCATCTTGTTGATTTATTGTTATAATAAACAAATACAGTCCTTATGTACCGTATGTTGAATGTATATATCCATCTTGTGTCTTATCTTTCCATTCCAACAATAATTTACAGAAAAATATGGCATATTTTATAGATGGTTTGAATTGCAAATAATTGCAATTAATTACGATTAATTAATTTTTAAGCTGTAATTAACTCGATTAAAAAATTTTAATCGTTTGACAGCCCTAATATACAGTTGTGGTCAAACGTTTACATACACTTGTGAAGAACATAACGTCATGGCTCTCTTGAGTTTCCAGTTATTTCTACAACTCTTGATTGTTCTCTGATAGTGATTGGAACAGATACTTCTTTGTCACAAAAAACATTCATGAAGTTTGGTTCTTTTATGACTTTATTATGGGTGAACAGAAAAAAAGTGATCAAATCTGCTGGGTCAAAAATATACATACAGCAGCGCTAATATTTGGTAACATGTCCCTTGGCCATTTTCACTTCAATTAGGCGCTTTTGGTAGCCACCCACAAGCTTCTGGCAAGCTTCTGGTTGAATCTTTGACCACTCCTCTTGACAGAATTGGTGCAGTTCAGTTAAATTTGATGGCTTTCTGACATGTACTTGTTTCTTCAGCATTGTCTACAAGTTCTCAATGGGGTTTAAGCCAGGACTTTGGGAAGGCCATTCTAGCCTGATTTAGCCATTCCATTACCACTTTTGATGTGTGTTTGGGGTCATTGTCCTGTTGGAACACCCAACTGCGCCCAAGACCCAATCTTCGGGCTGATGACGTTAGGTTATCTTGAAGAATTTGAAGGTAATCCTCCCTCTTCATTATCCCATTTACTCTCTGTAAAGCACCAGTTCCATTGGCGGCAAAACAGCCCCACAGCATAATACTACCACCACCGTGCTTGACGGTAGGCATGGTGTACTTGGGGTTAAAGGCCTCACCTTTTCTCCTCCAAACATATTGCTGGGCATTGTGGCCAAACAGCTCAATTTTTGTTTCGTCTGACCACAGAACTTTCCTCCAGAAGGTGTTGTCTCTGTCCATGTGATAAGCAGCAAACTTCAGTCGAGCCTTAAGGTGCCGCTTTTGGAGCAAGGGCTTCCTTCTTGCACGGCAGCCTCTCAGTCCATGGAGATGCTAAACACGCTTGACTGCGGACACTGACACCTGTGTTCCAGCAGCTTTTAATTCTTGGCAGATCTGCTTTTTGGTGATTCTCGGTTGAATCTTCACCCTCCTGACCAATTTTCTCTCAGCAGCAGGTGATAGCTTGCGTTTTCTTCCTGATCGTGGCAGTGACAAAACAGTGACATGCACTTTATACTTACAAATAATTGTTTGCACTGTTGCTCTTGGGACCTGCAGCTGCTTTGAAATGGCTCCAAGTGACTTTCCTGACTAGTTCAAGTCAATGATTCGCTTTTTCAGATCCATGTATGTATATTTTTGACCCAGCAGATTTGATCACTTTTTCTGTTAACCCATAATAAAGTCATAAAAGAACCAAACTTCATGAATGTTTTTTGTGACAAAGAAGTATCTGTTCCAATCACTCTATCGGAGAAAAATCAGAGTTGTAGAAATAACTGGAAACTCAAGAGAGCCATGACATTATGTTCTTCACAAGTGTATGTAAACTTTTGACCACAACTGTATATATGAATCTACAATAGGCAAAACGCTTGGTTTAAAGAAATCAACTGTGGGAGAAATTATTAGAAAATGAAAGACATACATGACTACTGAGCCCTCGATCTGAGGCTCCATGCAAGATCTCACCCCGTGGCGTCAAAATGATAACAAGAGCAAAAATCCCAGAACCACACGGGCAGACCTAAAGAATTACCTACAGAGAGCTGGGACACAGTAAGAAAGGCTACTATCAGTTGTTTTAAAGCAGGGGTGGCCAACTCCGGTCCTCAGTAATACAATGCACCATCAGGGACTCAAATCCTGCGCTGCCAGACGTGTCCCCCTGCTGAAGAAGGTACACGTCCAGGCCCGTCTGCAGTTCGCTAGAGAGCATTTGGATGATCCAGAAGAGGACTGGGAGAATGTGTTACGGTCAGATGAAACCAAAATAGAACTTTTTGGTAGAAACACAGGTTCTCGTGTCTGGAGGAGAAAGAATACTGAGTTGCATCCGAAGAACATCATACCCACTGTGAAGCATGGGGGTGGAAACATCATGCTTTGGGGCTGTTTTTCTGCAAAGGGACAAGGACGACTGATCTGTGTAAAGGAAAGAATGAATGGGGCCATGTATGAAAGATTTTGAGTGAAAATCTCCTTCCATCAGCAAGGGCATTGAAGATGAGACATGGCTGGGTCTTTCAGCATGACAATGATCCCAAACACACAGCCAGGGCAACAAAGGAGTGGCTTCGTAAGAAGCATTTCAAGGTCCTGGACTGGCCTAGCCAGTCTCCAGATCTCAACCCCATAGAAAATCTGTGGAGGGAGTTAAAAGTCCGTGTTGCCCAACGACAGCCCAAAAACATCACTTCTCTAGAAGAGATCTGCATGGAGCAATGGGCCAAAATACCAGCAACTGTGTGTGAAAAGCTTGTGAAGAGTTACAGAAAACGTTTGGCCTCCGTTATTGCCAACAAAGGGTACATAACAAAGTATTAAGATGAACTTTTGGTATTGACCAAATACTTATTTTCCACCATGATTTGCAAATAAATTATTTAAAAATCAAACAATGTGATTTTCTGTTTTTTTCCCCCACATTCTGTCTCTCATGGTTGAGGTTTACCCATGTTGACAATTACAGGCCTCTGTAATATTTTCAAGTGGGTGAACTTGCACAATTAGTGGTTGACTAAATACTTATTTGCCCCACTGCCTACATATATATATATGTATATACATATATCAGCAGTGAGCATCAGAGCCACTACCCAGGAGGAAACTACATCCCTCCAAGAGTACATCACGAAAATGGCACCCAGTGATGACCTACTCGCTGAATGCATCAAGCAACAGAAGCCCAATAAGGAGGAGGACCCTGAGGAGCTATCATGGAAGGACAAGCCCCTGCATGGTGTGTACCACCGACAAATTGAGGAGGTAGCTGACATGAGAAAAACATACCAGTGGCTGGAAAAGGCCAGACTGAAAGACAGCACGGAGGCACTGATCATGGCAGCACAAGAACAGGCCCTAATCACAAGATCAATAGAGGCCGGGGTCTATCACACCAGAGAGGACCCCAGCTGCAGGCTATGCAAAGAGGCCCCTGGGACAGTTCAGCACATCACAGCAGGGTGTAACATGCTGGCAGGCAAGGCATACATGGAACAACATAACCAGGTAGTAGGCATAGTGTACAGGAACATCTGTCCCGAGTACTGACTGGAGACCCCAGAGTCAAGGTGGGCGACACCTCCAAAGGTGGTTGAGAACAACCAAGCCAAGATCCTGTGGGACTTCCAGATCCAGAAAGACAAACTGGTGATGGCCAACCAGCCTGACATAGTGGTGGTGGATAAACATCAGAAGATAGCAATAGTGATAGATGTAGCAATCCCGAGCGATAGCAACATCAGGAAAAAAGAACACGAAAAGCTGGAGAAATATCAAGGGTTGAAGGAAGAGTTGGAGAAAATGTGGGGAGTGAAGGCAACAGTGGTGCCAGTAGTGATCGGGACACTAGGGGCAGTAACCCCCAAGCTGGGTGCATGGCTCCAAGAGATAACAGGAACAACGTCCGACATCTCCTTTCAGACGAGTGCAATCCTAGGGACAGCTAAGATCCTGCGCAGAACCCTCAAGCTCCCAGGCCTCTGGTAGTGGACCCGAGCTTGAAAGGAAAGACCATATCACCAGGGTGGGTGAGACGACTATTTTTTTTTTTTTTTCAAATCATAATTATTACATTTGCAGTGCTTAAAAATCATTTATAAAAATATAGGCTCCTCAACTTCACAGATTTTCGATTTTCATAGGAGGGCAGACCCCATTAACCGTGAAAAACGAGGGGTCAATGTCATGGGTTTGTCCGCAGCAAACTGCACGCTGCATCCGCCCGTGTAAAAAATGCATTGGAGTTAAACACACATGCCCGTTTGGTTATCAAACTGTGTAATGCCACAACTTTTTTTTTATCCTGAAACAATTTTGGAAAAATTGAAAAGACCGGATAGTTTGATATTTAATAATTGTTCACTCTTCTTCTCATTTGCCGGCAGCTTGACAGAAGACCTTGTTGCTGCATTACTTCTAGCAAGATGTTATTCGGGGACTGTCGTTTCCTTACATTGACTACGACCCCCACACATTTAATTCATATTTTAAATGAGCTGTTGTTTTAAAGCAGGGGTGGCCAACTCCGGTCCTCGAGGGCCACTATTCAGGTTGTTTTCCATGTCTCCCTCCTCCAACACACCTGACTTAAATAATCAGGATCGTTATCAGGCTCCTGCAGAGCTTACTGATGAGCTGATCATTTGATTCAGGTGTTTTATAGGAGGGAGACATGGGAAACAAGCTCGATAGGGGCCCTCGAGGACCGGAGTTGGCTACCCCTGTTTTAAAGTATGAATGAATGAATGAATGAATGAATGAATTCATTGTCATTGTCATCATCATCAGAATCATTGACAGTTACAGAGTGTGGGATAGTTTGGCCAGAAAGGAGAAACATTGACACAGACTATGGTGTAATTTGCTGAAAAAGAAGATGACAGACAAAGGAAGACGGGAAAAAAGCAAATGCTTATCTATACCCGTCCCCCAACAGCCCGGGACGCACAGTCTAGCATGTTTGTGTTAAATAGTCCATTTTTTTTTTTTTTTAACTCATATATCTTTCAAAAAGTCATTGATTGCCATGGCATTTCGCAATATTGTCAATTTGAGTAGGTTCATTGGATAGGTTGATTTCCAAGTTGGTGTAGGGAGGGATGGCCGGGGGTATCATGGAGGCCCATGTCTGCTGTATCCGCTCCGGAAGATTAGTCATCATCCTCCCTTGCCCGGTTCCCGCGAGCGAGCCTTTCATGATCCCGGATCTCCGGGATCATATTCTTTCACATATGATTCAGTTCACATTAAATTACACAATTTTCTTACTCTACTGAAACCATTTGCTTTCACTTATGTGGTGCTACATACAGTACGTTGTGCAGGTCACATGGTTTAGTTCCCACTCAGTGGCAGTAGATACTTTGTTAATTTTTCTGTCTCTATATGACAAGCAACTATTGGCTTGCAACCATTTCAAAGTGTAGTCTTTTGCCATACAATCCCATTGCAATAATTTTTTGCGCATCAATTAAATGATTAAATTGTATGATGGGTATTCAAAAAGCAATTCCAATGACTCATAAAGAGCCTACCACGATCACCTAAATTATGTCTTTATATTGATTTTTGCCCTCTACTGTTTAACAATGAGTTCAGGGTGTAGTCCGCCTTTTGCCTGCGGTCAGCTAGGATTGGCTCCAGCGCCCTCCCAACCCTAGTAAGGGTAAACGGTTTTGAAAATGGACGGAAAATAATTTTTCTAAGCAGTTTTACCATTGGGGAATTTTCATCACTTTGCTTATACTTGTGAATTGAGAAGTCCCCTTATGTGTACTAACAAAAATGGTATGGAAATAAGCTATTGTTTTTGAAAAAAAATTTATGTTTTGTTGGAGTACATTTTACAAAATCAATTCATAAAATTTTCACCAAGTGAAATATTTTTGCCCTATATCTTGGAATCGCTCTGTCCGGCTTCCAATTTATTTTGCAATTCCAGGTCACATGTCAGGGTTTCAACAAGAAAAATACAAAATTACAAAAACCCTAATATACTGAGAAAAAAAGTATAGCCTACCAAAAATATACAAAATAAACTTACTGCGAGGGGCATAGAACAATGCAAGGACGGAAAGGGACCATTAACAAGGGCAGTATCCTGACAAAAGACAGTAAGAAAATGGGAAGAAGTTACACAAAGTGACAAGAAGATGAGAAACATTTGAGCAAGACACGAGAGGCTCAGGGAAGCTGTTTGGTATACACATAAAACGCAGGCCTACATGAAACTAGTATGCAATCAGACATGAAGAGACTGAAACGATAACCGCAGGGAAACCCTACAAGGGCCATGGATATAGAGTACCAAAACTAACGCACAGAACACTAACACAATTAGAGAATGGTACGGTAAATAAAATCTGACACCTTGGTGAAGGCTTATGTGATGTGAGCATGATTCAAACTGACATCTGATTGCTTGTTCTTTTTTCCCCAATGTGAACAATTTCAAAGATGTCTATGTGGTACTAGCAAGCAATTCTAAATCCGAAGCCCCAGGGCAGTATACAATGACATGACAATGCATAGAAGCTGAATTCTGAGTGGATGAGGAAAAGTAAATTTTTTTTTTTTTTTTAAGTTTAAATTTTGGAAAGAAATTAACATGATTCCATATCAGTTTTAAATGAAGACCAGTGAAATGTTAAGGCCAGCGGATAACATTATGAAAGCCAGCATGACATATCTCTGACACAAAGCACAGTATAATTATATAAATGGATGTTTAATTTTTTCCCACAATTCTGCTGTCACTCAATAATATTCATTAACAATACGTTTTGATTACACTAATACATATTCAACAGTAAATAGCTCTGATCGATGATCCGACGTGAATCCAAACCTAATTTCCCCATGGTCTCAGTCAAAGCCCTTGGAGACTGCTTGGATAGACAAGTAAACAATATCTTGTTTATGTGTTAGCAAAATAGATCTTACTGGCAGTTTTTCTTTTAAAAGCAGTTTAAAAAAACCAAACACTTATGCTCATCATACACTGCTTCACTCACTTCAATCACTTCAATGTTATGCCCATCAAAAAATACACTGAGTTGTTGATTAAAGAATATATACATGTCTAAATGTTCGCATTAAGCTTTGGTAAGTTCAGATAAATCTTTCTAGAACAAAAGCTATAATTTCTAAGCACTGAGCTGTCCATCTGAGAGTGGGGAAATCCAATGACAAAAGACCTAGCTTTAAATCCCTGACTTCGGCAATTCCAGTTTTATTAGGCACTTTCAATAATTATTACACTATAATCTCAACTCAACATAATACAGAATCACTAGGGATGAATCCTCTCCAACCTCTACGCTTCAACTTCATCTCCTATTTCATAATATAGGGGCCATTACACAACAAAGGTAACAGGGGTGAAAACACAAAAACATTTCCAGAGAGCCCTATCATTTACACCGCGACTCTGTTTGGGGGACGGGGGAGGGGGGTAAAAAAATGTAAACATTTGAAAACTTCATTCAGATTGGAAATCTTGACAATGCTCCACCTTATTGTTACTGTCTAAGCAGTTGACAACGCAAAAGTTAATTTTGGGTGACATCTTACACCTTACTTCTGTACTCCGGAACAGTAGGTGGCAATAATGCTCCAGTATACCTTTTCCAGTGAAGGGTGCAAAGTTACTGATGATGATGATGAAACAACATGTTTTCTTGTGGTTAATATTATGTTGCTATTTGGGAAAAAAAAATGTAAACAAAAGAAGGGTTTCCAAGTCAACACCAAATTTCCAAATATCTCTTTTAGAGTTTAATTCTCATACAAATAATCTTCAGTATAGTATTTGTGCATTGCAATATCTTCAATCTTTCTTTGATTGACCTTAATATTTTTATTTATTTATTTATTTATTTATTAAATTAATGGAATATCTGAAGGAAGGCAGCATTGCGTGGACGAGTGGTTCGCACGTCCCCCTCACAATTCTGAGATCAAGGGTTCAATATCGGGCACCCTTCCTGTGCTGAGTTAGCGTGTTCTACCCGTGCCTGTGTGGATTTTCTCCAGGTACTCCGGTTTCCTCTCACATCCCAAAAACATGCATGGTAGGCTGATTGAACACTCCAAAATGTCCGTAGGTGTGAGTGTGTGCATAAATGCCCTGCGATTGGCTGGCAACCGATTCAGGGTGTACCCTGGCTACTGCCCATGGTTAGCTGGGATAGGCTCCAGCATCCCTGCAACCCTAGTTAGGATAAGCTGCTTGGAATTAATAAATTTGAAGCGCCTTAAGTGACATGTCAAAGTATTTCTGCCGCATGTAGTACAGTGCTCCTCCTTAAAAAAATATTTTTTTTTCTGTATATTTCTTGGACTTTAATGCTCAGTATCGTACTTTTGTGCTGTCTGTTTTGTATCAAATGTTTATGATTGCTTAAAAAAAAAAAAAAAACTCTTCACATAGCAACCCTATACATCAATGATCCCCAACCATTGGGCTGGGGACCGGTACTAGTTTGCAGCGCATTTGCTACCGGGCCGCAAATATTAAACAATCTGTTAACGACCGCGATCTGGCCTGTTCCTTTTGATACATCAATACTAATCAGAGTACAGATTGTTTACAACGCCCTCTAGTGGTTGGCCAACATTACTGGGGTGTTTGCAGCCCAGCGTCAGTCAGTTGCCACGTTTACATGGAGCCAAATATTCCAATTACAATCGGAATATTTGTTCAAACCGAATAAATGTGTTCCATATAAACACCTCATTCGGAATGAACAGGCCCAAACTGAATGGAATTTCATTCCGATTCACAGGGGTGGAATATTCCTTTTCCCAAACCGATTAGAACTAAAATTATAAGGCGAATTCGGCTTGTCGCGTGGTGAAAATACTGAGCAGAGACCACTCGAAAGATGTGGAAGCACACTTTGCTAATTCGTTAATGCTAAATTTACATTCGTGGCTAACTGCTAGCGCCTTATTCATGCAGGCCAAAAGCCTTGTGAGAGAGCAGGAGGACCAGGCGTTGTCAGTTAAGACTATTGGGTGAGATATTTTGACTAAAATGTACTGCTATTTAAAATGTTATAAAACACATTTTCCGATTGAAAGGAAAAGAAATCTAATTTACGTTTTTGTCTTCTGAAAATTTTTTCATTTATTGCATACAAAATGCTTGTGAATGAATTGAAGTTTTATTCTTGAGTGTTTGCACCCAGTAATGCTTGGAAAGTTGTACAACAATGAAACTGAAAAGATTGTAACCCAGGACCTGTGTTAAATACAGCTCAGGTTTTTTTTCTGATTGGGAAAAAAAAGATCATCACCGTGGATTCAAGATGACAAGCAACCCAGAGTGATTTGAAGAATCAAGAACATCGACAATTCTGGAATAACAGATGGACACATTTCCAACAATGAACTGTCTCTTACTCTGCCCCAAAATCCAGTAGCAATTTAATTTTGTAATATGTCCAGTTTAATTTTGCTAACTTTTTTTACGGCTTTTCATCTGTAGAATGAGGAAATGACGATCGGCCGGCCATGATATTTACGTTATCAGACTTTGTGCTGTGACCCGGGAATCAAACAGCTGCTTTCACTCATCCCGCTTCCCGGGTAAGTCCAGGACACTATACTAGGACGCGACCAGGTTAATGTCCGTGTCATCTTTGTGTTAGTCAACCTGGGAAATTGCTTTCAGACATAAGGCCTATCCGTTTAAATCCCGTAATTTAATGTCTGAATGGGGCTTTAATATGTCTAAATTTCTGTTCACGGAGAGGCGATTCCTAAAATGATGAGTGCTTTGTTTCAAAATTTAAATATGTGTTTATCTTTTAATGGATTCACTAATGAGATGGTTACTGCTGTTTTATAAAAAAGTATATATATATCTGATGAGAATAGACATAAATTTACTATGATGAAAAAACAAAACATTGTTTTCCTTAACACTTAGGACCAAATGAACCACAACGGCGCATGTTAAGAGAATGCTACAAGCAAGGAAAGGCAACACTTTGTAATTACATGACAAAAACTCAGTTGAGACATTAGCTACTCACATTATG
This sequence comes from Corythoichthys intestinalis, assembly GCF_030265065.1. Classification (NCBI taxonomy): domain Eukaryota; kingdom Metazoa; phylum Chordata; class Actinopteri; order Syngnathiformes; family Syngnathidae; genus Corythoichthys; species Corythoichthys intestinalis. The sequence goes on along the minus strand of NC_080396.1, from coordinate 53,557,129 downwards.
CATTATTGGACATCTGATGGCTTCACTTTAAGGATTTCAACCTCAGGGCACACGTGATGTTTACTTAATAACACACATGAGCGATTTAGTTTTTTCTAAACTGCTCCATAAATCAGTTTTCCAACATGCTAATTAATGTAGAGACTCAAGGGCATCACTTGTAATAGCAGATGATTAAATGACTTTCAACAGAGATACCAGGCAATGTTTCATGCTGCAGACATTCTTTCATCAATTGTGAGACTGCAAAATTATTTCAACGTGCTACTTCCTGCAGTAGTTAAAAAAATTAATGAATTTAAAAATAAAGACATAAATAAAAAACACGCATAAGGATAAAGAACACAGTTCCAGTTATCAGGAATGTTTGCAAAAACATTCACAGATAGCCACACAAATGGATCTTCACTACGAATTAATAGCAATATTTTACATTTGGTACAGGAATTGATTAAGCGCTATTTGCGTTTTTGCTCCATTACTGCCAACTCTGAGTTGAGCCTTGTCGAAATGTATTCAGCCAGGCAATGTGTGTTGATTACCAACTCATTAAACAGTAGAAAAATAAATAATAGAGACTCATTGCATTTTGATACGGCAGAACGCTTTTGAATCATTCACATCTAGTGCTGCAATTTCTCCCCTGGTATTGTGTCTGTCACCACTAAAGCCCATCTCTATTGTCATGATGAATTTCTGGACCGGCAATCGTTTTCTCCCCTCAGTCAGATCTGTATTCCTCACTGATCCTTTCATTTTAATATTCACCAAACATTTTGAATATACCATGAGGCTTGTGCAGCAGTGAGGCTGCTCTAATTGCACTGATATAGTGTTCCACCAAAGATTTATGAGTTATCACTTTGTTCATGCGGAATGATTCATGAGTCCTAAGTTGAGATATAGACACATGAATAGCTTTTAATTTGTCAAGACACATAAGATTTACATTATCATTTTATATATTTATTTTCATGATTATTCATCCAAATTGCAGTGTAGACTACACACAGCATGTAATCATTTGGATGTTCCAAAACTATATTAGTAAACTAAACTAAAAAAACACTGCAGATGTTTGGTAGAAGATGGATCACAAATCCATATGTACCAGTAGGGACTTTTAGGGCCTGCTACGGCTTCAGAGATTAAAAATAAATAAATATATTAATTAATTAAATTGAGAAAAAAAATACATGAAACAAGCAATTCATCAAAATATTACAAATTAAAATATCCTTTTCATTTAATTTTCCAAGTACATCAACAAATTTCCTCTCATCTGTGATCTTGTCATGTCTACAACTAAAGGTTTACTATCCTTTAAGCATAATATCAAATCTGAATTGTCAGTAGCAAGTAGTTTAGGCAGTAGTTTGTGTTGAGATTAGGGATTTTTTAGGGATATTGTTTCATCATCTTTTTCCCTATTATTATTATCATTTTTTAATGTTCTTTCGTAAATGTGTGTTGTTGTTTTTTAAATACTGTTACACAAAAATAAGGCAAAGGACGTCAAAGTTTAAATGAGTTGTAACATGAACACATGGATTATAGCACATTACAGAGATCACAGCTCATGTAGTAATTAGGGCTGTCAAACGATTAAAATTTTTAATCGAGTTAATTACAGCTTAAAAATTAATTAATCGTAACTAATCGCAATTAATCACAATTCAAACCATCTATAAAATATGCCATATTTTTCTGTAAATTATATATATTCTGTAAAATAAATTGTTGGAATGGAAAGATAAGACACAAAATGGATATATACAATGGGGAGAACAAGTATTTGATACACTGCCAATGGGAAAATCCATTGGCAGTGTATCAAATACTTATTCTCCCCACTGTACATTCAACATACGGTACATAAGGACTGTAGTGAGCATTTCACTCTACTGTCATTTAAATCTGTCTATGCTGTCCTCACTCCGAAGCGTCTACTTTTTCCAAAGCTAGACAGCTAGTGAACGACGCCTTAATAATCAGACTTCTTCCTTTTTCATCTGATTTATAAAGAAAATAGCCTCAAACCATTGTCCTCTTTAGACCGTCATAAAACTACCAAAAAAAAAAGTACACAAGCATTGCATTAGCAACAACGTTAGCTTAGCACGCTACACAGGTTCACTAAACATAAACAAAAAGCGTCTCATACAAAAAATAGAACATTTCGCTTACCAACATAATATGTACATTCTTTACAACAACCATACTTACGGACAAATCTTGTCCAAGGATCATATAAGCACAACATTCATTACAACGTAGGCTTCAGCCCGAGACGTCGTGCAGCCATATGAACTGGCAAGAAAAAAAAAAAACCATGTCGCAAAGCGACCACAAGAGTTCGCTGTTGTGCTGCAGCACAAAAAGCCTTGCTGTAAAACTTACCAAAAGGCAGAATACTGTCTGAGCGGGACATGTGCGTTAATTGCGTCAAATATTTTAACGTGATTAATTAAAAAAATTAATTACCGCGCGTTAACGCGATAATTTTGACAGCCCTAGTAGTAATTAATATATACATACATAATACATAAAAGTAAAGATAAGAAATTAACGATGAAATTCCAAAGGTTTCTTTACAACATAGTTTACTTACACTCTCCGCTCAACTAACTCTATACGGTTGATATGATGATACATTTTTTTGACGGTAAAAGCCCAGCTAAAATGCTCATGCTTTGCCACAAATAGTTACCATACTTCCTTTCATAACCACCTATAAAGAGTCTGTGTCAGTAAGATATTCATTGGGCTGATAGACAAGCAGTCAATGTGTAGCACATTTACACTGACATCAGTCTAATAAGAGATAAACAGGTGCTTGTTTGTTGAAGCAAAAATAAAAGAAAAAGAAAAAAAAATTACTTTCGCATTGAATTACCTTTGCTAATAAAAAAGGCAACAAAGGCAAAACCTTTCAACTAGCATGTGCTCATAGAAATTTAAAATTGGGAATCTAAAATGACTTCAAAATCTTAGATGTAACAGTATGAGTAAGGGAAACAAAAATGTGAAAACAGTGGCTAAACTTCTGTATTAAATGTCCCTTGTAAATTCTCTGCACATTTTCCAGTCACACATTTTCTTTTTGCCACTCCTGTTTTTTTTTCCTTGCGAGGGGCAACGACCTCATTGATGGTGAAAGGAATTTGAGTCTGATGGAAATACATAATACCTGAATTGATTTAAAGTTCAATACCTGTGGCATCACTTTTGTTCCGAATGAGAGTGCAAAATAATTTTGCTGTATCCAACAGAGCAGTATTTCACTTCTCACTCTTTATATTGCACAAATGCATTACTTGATCTGACATTTTTTAAATCGTCACTCAGTGATGCCGAGTGTGGCATTTCCAGGTGAGCTAAATCTGTAAAGAAATCAATTTTACAGAATTTCACATCCACATGAAAAATAGTCGATTGACTCGACCTGACATTACACAGTCAACCCTCTAAAGTAATAGATATACAACATATGTTGTATAGCAGGTTGATAACTCTAAAGTGAAACCAATTCTCTACCCTTATTCTCTTGCAGCTACATTGCTCATTTATGAAGCTTGCTGCAACACTGCTGTTTCTTGAATTTGATTTAGGTTATTTCACAGGATTTGTCCACCATTCCTTTCTGTTCAAAATATTTTTGATGAATCAGTTTGAAATGCATTTCTATTATTTGAACCAATAGCATAACTAAACTTGGCCAAATATACAGCTCCTCAAAAGTACATGGTTTTCTTTTCTGTAGACTGCTTAAAGGTGAATCAGTCATCAATTAAGTACGAGTCCCAAGCAAGTGGCAAGTAAAGTTTTTCTATGGTGGGCAATGGAGGTGTGCATCGGTACTGCCCTCACGATTCGATTCGATTCGATTACGATTCGGAGGGCCACGATTCGATTCAATTCGATTCAGAGGGTCACGATTCGATTCGGTTCGATTCGGCAATGCATCGCGATGCCCTAAAGCCTGGGATGCATTAAAATTCTAAAGCAAAGCATATTTTTCGTGAATCATGAGGGAACACAAGCGGTCAGACATTAAACAACTTTTTATTGGCTCTTGTGTCACTCCTGGTTGAAGTCAAATGATATATATATTTAAAAAAAAAACAGATCACAGCATTTAATTGGTGCTTTGAATGAGACCAGGGCTTTCTCTTTTTTTTTTTTTTTACACACAGTAGCAGCCTTTCACACAGTGCAACATCTGAACTCCTGTGCAAAATCAGTAATCACAGTCACTGTATTTTAGTCACAACGACCCATCAATAAAAATATTCAAGTAAATATTCAAGAAAAAGACAAAGAAAATATTGTAGTGCAGCAGCATCTTTATCGCAATATCAATCCAGGGATCAGTTCAGTTGCAAACAAAACATCAACTAAATTGCAATGTAGTACAAAAGTAAAATGTAGGCCTAGCCCACTATATATGTGCAATCAACTTAGAAATGCAATCAGTAACTACCACATAACAATAAAAAATAATGAATTAAAATGAAGTGCAGCAGCATTTTAGCAGCCATAACAATCTGTTTCAACATGAGGAAATATCAGTTTTTTGCAATCGAGAGAGCAGAGAGATAGTAGAGGTTAGATCGGGCCTAAAAAATCCAGCCCGACCCGACACGGCCCGCTGGTATTGAAGCCCGACCCGGCTTGGAGTGACGTGAAAAAAAAAAAAAGGCAGCAGCAGCAATTTATTTTCATTTCTTCGAGTTGGCAGAAAAAACGCAAGTTTTCTTAATGTTTAAATAGTCTACATATTTTTATGATCATTATACAAGCATTTACACAACACAATAACGCTGGGAAAGTTTAATATATAAAAAAAAAAACATGCAATTATGCAGACACACAGAGGAGAAGATTCAAAAGGATCACATTTGTGTTGCCTTTATGTGCATAAATAAAAGTGTCTTTCGTAACGAATCGCAAGCACCACAGCGGAGGAGAAGAAGAAAAAGCGGGTGTCCACTGTGTTCATGTGCGTGCACAAGCAAATGCACAATACAGAGAGCCTGCTCTCAGTTTTATCCCATTTTTAAAAAATAATTTATTAGTCCGGCACGGCGACCCGACCCGACCCGAACGTGAATGCTTAATATTTCGGGCCCGACCCGACCCGTTCGGGTTCGGGCACAAGATCTAACCTCTAAGAGATAGGACATAACATAACAATGGCTGAAGCGGAGAAAGAGAGAGCGAGAAAGTTTATTGATGCACCTAAGACATTGAAAGCAGACATCTGGAGACATTTTGGCTTCTACGAGGTTGGTGGGAAACTTGACCAGAGTTATGTGGTGTGTAAAAAATGAAACATGAGAATAATAATACAAATGGGGAAACCAAATCCGTTGCATCACCGGAATAGCGCAGGGAAGATTTTTGAACGTACTTATATATTTTAAAATGCGCTGAATCGATTCGGCTTGTTGTCCGCATCGAACTGAATCGTCCATGCCCCGCATCGGGATGCATCGCCGCATCGATTATTGTTGACACCACTAGTGGGCAAGTTGAGTAAAGTCGCAAGGTTATGTCAAATTACTGATTTATTAAGTCTTTCAGAATTGTTCCGCACCCTACCCAAAAGCACACAGGTTTATATTGTTGAGAAAAAAAATGTTACCGTCCTAAACTCAATGTCAAAAAAGTGCATTCTGTGTAATCTGCATGGAGTAAAGCAGTGTAAAGCCAATGGCATACACAATGTAAAGTTACTGTAGCTATTGCTTAACGTGTTTCACAATTGTTACGTCCGCGAATACGGAAATAAGGTTGGACCAAGTAGCAGACAACAAGCCGGGATGGCGTACAAGGGTTTATTAATCATAAACGGAAAAAACACGCGATTGCGGAAAGGCAGAACAAACAAAAAGGGTCCGTGACAATAGGTCGACGGGGCTCGATAATACAAGGGTTATTTAAGCACTAACGAAAAACAACATGCGATTGCGGAAAGGCAGGAGAAAACAAAAAGGGTCCGTGACAATACGTCGATGGGGCTCAATAATACAAGCTCGGGGGTAACTAAGACAATAGGCAGAGAGCCGGCAAAATACAAATACTCAAATACCTGCACAAGGTAGAGATTCAACGGAGGGCAGCACACAAACAAAATCCTAAACAGAGAATAAGCGCAAGTAGCAAGGCTATAGTGCGAGAATCTAATGGCGATCAGCAAGCAATATCTCGACAGCTTTCTTCGGGATCAGCCGTGCTTAAATGCTGTGTTGACGAGCCTGCATTGAGTGCAGGTGCGATGTCAGGAACGCCCCCCACAATGAGCTCTGTAACAGAACATAAACTAACCAGCAGCAGAACGTGACAACAATTTGACGTGATGCCTTCTTTGTCACTATTGTTGGCATCACAATTTGGTTTTCTGCGGTTTGTATTTCAATGGGAGTTTTTAAAAGCGAAATGGATAACTCTAGGAACTCCTATGATGTCTATGCCTGTACTGATTAGAATATGTATGCTCTGAGTTTTCAGAGACTGCAAGTCTCAAGTCAGTCTCGGACCCTCTTCGGCCAAGAGAGTCGGGTTTGTCAGCTTTTACTGAGTCCCAGCCGATTTGGATGTTGTCAAATTTGCGTCTCAAGTTGACTCGAGTCCATGGCCCTATAAGACGAGTCCTGTTGTCTGGGGTTTACCGTATTAATAAGAGTATGTACTTCTATTTCTTTGCCCTCAAAAGTAAACCCTCTGGGAATCATTTGAGCCAGCATGTTACAGTTAGAAAAGAACATAAGATTTGTTCTTTTAGCATTGAGAGCATGTTTGTGTTGAACTAATGAGTGCTGGACAGCAGTAAAATAATTCATACAATTTGACTGGCTGAAAAGGAGTTGCACCCGAGCTGTAAATAATAAATGTATATTTGCATTAAGTTATTGATGTGACAAATAAGAGCTAGGGGACTCATTAAGGAACCCTGTGGCAGCCCCTTGTGAATAGTAACATGCTAATATCCCATAACAATATAGTTATTGCACTTGGTCCTAATAGGGAGGTAATTTTGAAGAAAAAAAAAAATAAAAAAAGGTTTTGAATTACACCATCACACCAAGCCTAGTTTATTCTTTGGAAAATGAGGTGGTTGAATCAGAATTAAAACACTTTCAAAGCAAAAACAGCAATATATTTTTTGACTCCAATAAAACTTGTGCTTTTTTCAACTTGTAATTATATAATCCAATAATTTGGGGGAGCTATACTATAACCATTATATTTATGTACTGTATAAGTAAAACGCATTGTTCTACTAATTTGTTTGTAGCTTGTGTGTAAAGTGTTACTTTGCCTCATTTAAAATAAGATCAGAAAAACTGACGTTCTTAGAAGGCAATCAATGCAAGTGGAAAATGTAAATTTAGCTTTTTTATTAAGGTGTCAAAAATGTGTTTCCGGTTCTATAAAGTAATGCACGTCACAAAGTGTGTAACTTTTCTGTCTGACAGGGCTCCCGGGGCGGGGCCTCTTCATTGTCTAAGCTGTCGGTTGCAGGGTGTTGGAGCTCCGGTCCCGTGCCGCCCCGCGGCTTGCCTCTCGGCATTCTCCCACTTACGCCTTGGGTCCTGGCGTGGGATGCTGGCGGGAGACAGGGTGTCACCCCCTCTGGCCCCTGCGCAGCATTTCCACTTTTCTGCAGGACTATCACGCATCTGAGTGGGTTCACGCATGACTAGACACACTCAGGTAGAGGGACTTTCAGTGCCAAGATTAGTGATCAGGTGTCATAGAATAGGATGTCAACATATCGGCACTTACAGGTGATTTACATACAATGGGTTCCCCACCTCACATTGCTGAATGGTGTACGCTCCAACTTGTCTAATCGCACCTCCTTTTGACTTATCTTCCCTTCGCTTTCTCCTCAGTTTTCCCATGGTGCCCATGAGTAAATATAGTTAGCTAACAATAGCACCATTATGTTCATAAGTAGCATAGATGTGTAATAATGTATTTCTTGTGTTGTTTGTTCTTCTCCTCTTGTGTTTGCTTACTTCCTTTCTGTCCCTCCATAATCCCTTCGTGTTTGCTCCTTTTTCCTAATTAAACATAATGAACAACCACAATGGGAGTATATCAAAGGCCCATGTGATACATTAAAGCTCAGATTCCTATTCTCTGTGTCAAAGCAGCTGAACAGGACAGGCAAAAAAAACAACATCAGCAAAACAAAGTGTGTCAACTTCGTTTGTGAATGTTTCATGCTGTGCAGTTGAAACATTTGTTTGGGTACATTTCAGATTGTAAAGGCAGCATCGCTGCAATATCAGTCCATCTCAAGTTGTTAAATTAAGTGCTTGTTTATTTGACTTGAAAATAAATGTAAGGAGGACACAGAAGAGGGGAAGGAAAATGGTTTCAGACTGTATGTGATTGAATGACAGCGGCCAGAGTTTTCTATGCCTCATTTCTCCATATTCTTTGTTGTTGCTGCTGATGATGAAGTGGCTGTGACTGTCTAGATGCAGTGATATTCTCTTCATTTTATGGTGTCTTCTGATTGGTTGCTTGACTGACAGTGATCATACCTTATTTCAGACACTCATAGATATCTGTCACAGCCCATCTTTCGTCCAAGATGCTTACATCTTTCATTTTCACTGCTGTCTCAATGTGACCACAGTATTTGAGCAACAATGTCAGCTGAAACGCCACAGTGGAGAACACTCTTAAAGAGCATATGACACGAGAAAAAAAGTCTTAAATGGCATTATTATGTGAATTAGAATCATATTTTGAGACGATTCGACTATATATAACAATTTAGCAAAGCACAGATGGCGAGAAATTAGTCTTTTAATCTGCCGGTTAGCCACGCCTACCATTATAGGGCTTTAGCGTCCCCAACAGGTGGATGACGTCAGCGGTAGACTGGGCTCATCGGTTTTACTATTCAGCCCATTGAGGGGGAATTATTCACAACGAGGAAAACGCGACGAAGAGAGCCGCAAATTGTCATTTTTTCAGTCTCTCTACTCCAATATTTTTACAGGATATTCTTTTTATCCAAGTATTTTTCCCCAATAGCTATATAAATGGCTTGAGAAGGACCAGTCAGCCCGTCGAGGGGGAACTATTCACAACGAGGAAAACGCGACGAAGAGAGCGGCAAAATGTCATTGTTTCTGTCTCTTTACTTCAATATTTTTACTGGATATTGTTTTTATCCAAGTATTTTCCCCAATTGCTAAATAAATAGCATGGTCATGACAAATAACAGTCTTGTGCTGAATGGAATATGAAATAATAAAAATGCATTTATTCAGGACGACATGGCAAAATTACTCCATAATGGTCAAAACTGTCGACTTCACCTTTACTGTCGCACCTCCCGAACAATATTTTATGACACCTAAATCGGACATATGTCATTTCCCTTCCCCGGCTTCGGAGAATGTAAACAAACCAGAAGGCGTGACAGGTAGCCGACATGCTAACCCGAACCGAGTGATGTTTCAAAGTCTTCGAAGCGGAAAATCACACATAACTATCCTGGATTATTTGACATGACGACCCGGTTGTCGATTGTCTTCGGGGATCGGGAAACCGCCTGGCGGAGAGCAATTTACAGTTCGTTCCCCGGAGGAGGGTGGCTGGAGTTGTTGTGCAGCTAACATGCTGCTGCTAATGAGCATTAGGAGAGCTTTTTACATGCCTATCAATGATCAAACGTAAGTAGTCCTTCATTTAAAGGAAGTTTGTAGTGTTTACTTTGTAATCGCTGTATTCGTATTTGACATAATACAAAACAAGATGTTTACTCACTTCCTCGTAAGTCCAATGGTCCCACAGTAAATATCCACGGTGAATGGGAACCTTTTGAATCTCCAAAAAGGTGCATACGCCTCTCCCTCATACAGAATGATTTTTCTGCAGCCGTTTGGCTGGCGTGATGCGAAAAATAAACGCATTAATCCGCAAAATCAGCTGAATCCTTCGTCCTCATACACAACAGTACACTGTAGCGTGAAGAGGACGTCTTCTACCGTACACGTCACAGCGCCCTCCTCCTCAATGCAAGACCGAAGCCGGAAGTCACTCATTTTCATGGCGCGGGATTAAAAAAACTAAATAAAAATAGCGATCGCTTCCACACACATCCAAGCGGCCCATATCATTCAGGGGCATAAAATACCGCATGTATTATGAAATAAACATGCTTTTTCGTATCACAGGCACTTTAAAATACTTTAATAAATAAATAAAAATCTTGCTTATTTACAAAAAAACACCAGATGTGTCTTGAGTTGTGTTAAATATGAGGTAGGACTTTACAGTTAGACATTCTGTCTGCGAAAAGGATAGCAAGACTGCATTACTTCTCGTGCCTCGTATGATTGTTATTCAAACCTCACAATTGCCATCATAGTTCAAAATAAGCGGAGTCTTTTCTTTGCCGTTTAAAGTGAACAATGGTCTGTTCATGAAGCTTAGCTCTTATTGAGTGCACTTCCTTTCTGAAATGTGAACAAACATATTCAGTGTGCTTATTTAAAATACCACTGTATACAAATTAAAGGGTGGCATTTAAAAAAAAAAAAAAACAATCGCTTAGCTCTTACTGTTCTGTTTGGGGTGTTAACTAACTGGTTCAGACTTAAAACTGTTTTCTCTTGTGGTTACTTTTGTTTTGTCTGAATAGAACATCTGTGATCTAATAATATCCCTCCTGACATGCATATTTCATGTGTTTTTACAGCTATTTTTCAAATCTGCTTTGGTGAGTCATTTTGTCATAAATTTGGATGGCACTACATACCCTTGCAAATCAGAATCCATTTCCTACTCAAATTATCGCTCATGTTTAATTCACTGACAATACATACATTCTAATTTGACCGCACTAAATTATTAACCTAAAAGATGATGGAGGAAGGGTGAAACATTTGAGGGTGTTCATTTGTTATAACTTAATGCACAAATCAATGCAGAATGTAAACTGCATAGTTGGCCACAATAATACAAGTGTAATGACTCTAACCCCTGTATATTTGCCAGTTGTGATGAATGAATACAATAAATCACAGTGCTTAACCAGTCGGTGGAGTGAGTGATTAAAGTGAAACAACAGGTACGTCATTCATTGTGTAGATAGAAGGGTTGGACTTCCATCTATCATTATCTTTATTTCCATTGAAACACTAAACAGGTACAGTATGTTTAACTTAATAATGTTGTTATATATTATATATTAATTATGTTATATATTAGTATAATAATAATAATAATAATAATAGATTACCGTATTTTTCGGACTACAAGTCGCACCTGAGTATATGTCGCACCAGCCATAAAATGCCAAACGAAGATAAAAAAAAACATATATAAGTCGCACTGGCGTATAAGCCGCATTTTTTGGGGGAAATTTACTTGATAAGATCCAACATATAGAACAGATATGTCATCTTGAAAGGCAATTTAATATAAAAATACAACAGAGAACAACATGCTGAATATGTGTACAGTGTACAGTGCATGAACAACGAAATGTGAATATACTGTCCTCATCAGGACGCTACGGCTCGGTCCTGGCTATACAGCGAGCTAAACTCCCAAATGACGATGCTGGACATCCGTATAATTTGCTGAATCTACTTCGTCCTCGATACCAAACAGGTTCGCATTAACGTAAATAAATTTATAATTAGGTGCTTTTACAGCGATGACATAAACGGTTAACATGCGTTCACTAGCATTAGCACATTGTTCAAACAACCTCCCAACTGGCTCTAAGTGTCCGATCGCGGGTGGAAAACACACAGCAACAACAGAAAAGATGATACACACAGGTGTTGCCTCTGTAGAGATGTTTTACAAGCATAAACAATGAATGTAGGTTCGCAGCCGTGTTTCTCTCTCGCTAACTCACCCACTCACTCAGAGCTGCGTAGCTGTCCGTCTTCTAGCGTGTGAGCGCTCTTCTTCACGTAAATATGTGCGAATGCGCCCCCACGTGGACATGAAAGCGCCACAAACTAAAAGAATGCATTTCAATATAAAAAAGTAAATAATACAATTGAACACACATTGCCAAAGGCAGAACGCGACCGTGACCATAGCTATTAAGAGTTATTCAGATAACTATAGCATAAAGAACATGCTAACAAGTTTACCAAACCATCAGTGTCACTCCAAAACACCAAAATAACATGTGAAATGATATTATAATGTGTTAATAATTTCACACATAAGTCGCTCCTTAGTATAAGTCGCACCCCCAGCCAAACTATGAAAAAAACTGCGACTTATAGTCCGAAAAATACGGTATATTATATAATTATCACTGTTATTAAAAATAGATAGACAGCATATCATTTCCAGCACAAACTAAACCCCAATTTTAAGCTAATGACGCTATCTATGTTTGCCTGCTGAATCACAATGGACTTGCCCACCCCGTGCTTCTTGTCCATTTCACGTAAAACTTCAAACAATTAGGTTCAACACTATAACTAGTGTAGTGATCACTTAACTATAGTAGTATGGATATTATGTGACTCACAGCAGAATTCAAATACCTCCGTTTGGCTCTAAAGTTTTATATTTTTGGAATAAACTATACTGTGGTGACGCTGATCTTTATGGTGGGTCCAAAGGTCAAGTAACCTATTTTGGTCCTTTTGCACTCACATAACTGTTGAAGAGGTGATCAGTGTAGGTTTTCAAAGTTAGACAGTCTCTGTAGCTCCTCACAAGCACAACTTTGACAAAGATAAATTTTGTTTCATTGTAGTTATGGCAAAAGAAACCAATTGGGTATGCTTTTGCAGCTGCTGCAGAGCCCCTCGGACCCATTGCTTTATCAGTCAAAGCATTGCTCATGGGATTGACTACACTGATTTGAGTGACTCACATTAAACATAGCTAGTCTTGAATAAACTGGAATTGCTTGCAGGCTGAAATCAGGAACTGCGGGCATTGTTTTATTTTCCTTTTTTCTTTTTTTTCCCTTTTTTTTTCACCTATCCTGTTCAGCTGCTTAGGCACTGAGAATAGGAATCTAAGTGTCCTTATGGTCTGAACAGTTTAAATGTATTACATGGGAGTTTGATATATTCCCATTGTGGTTGATCATTATGTTTTATTCATTATGAGAAAGCAGCAAACAGAAAGGGGTTTAGGGGGGACAGAGAGGAAGGAAGCAGACAGAAAGAACAAACAACCACAAGAAATACATTATTTCACGCCTATGCTACCTACGAACATAGTAGAGCTATCATTATCTAATTAAATTTACACTTGGACACTATGTGGGGGCCTGATAACCGAGGAGTAGGAGGGGGGAAAGGTAAGTCGAAAGGAGACCTGACAGCGCACACAACACCAGCAATGTGAGATTTGGAACCTAGTAAAATGTAAATCACCTGTAAGAGTGGATATGTTGGCATCCTATTCTATCCTACCTGATTGCTAATCCTGACACCAACAATGTCATCTACCTCAGTGTGTCGAATTGCACCCATCCATGCGTGAACCCACTTAGATGTAGAAAAAAGGAAATTCTGCGCTGGGGCCGCCTCCACTATCCCTGTCCCCAATAACTAGCCCTCAGGCAAAGAGTTGTGCCACCGTCTGCCCCCCCCCCCCCCCCCCCACCAAACTGCCCCGGCCCAACATGTCCGAGGCAGGAAAGTATCCCCAGCCTTGGGGGGTGGGCCCAAGGAGACCGCCCGGGTAGAGAAAAGAGGGAAAGCAGGAGCATCCATCCCCCCTTTCTGTACTGGTCACATTTCGTGAAAAGACCTACTTATTTTCAAGGTGACATGCCAGATTTGCTAAACCCTAATGATATTGACATTACATCTGTTGGCATGAAGGACTTGGCCATCTTTGATCTTTTCTGTGTGTTCTCTGGTTTACATATAACCCCAAAAGATCAGCCGACCTAATACTGTCTACTAAAACTCACTTTCTCCTATCAAAATTAATGGGCTGTTTACATGGTCACCCTGCGACACTAACACGCAACGATTGTGTTGCAGAATGGCCTCGCCTACATAGTACATGTACATGGTGATGGGAAAAATAGAAGGCAAATACACAAACCTTTGGTTCCTGCCTCCAAAGTGGAACCACTCAATTGCGGGGATTGTTCCGCAACCATATGACTGTAACGCTCTTGCTCCGATGATGTCGGCACTGGCACACGTCACTTTGGGCATGCGCAGTTGCTGCTAGTAAACATTCAAAATAGCAAACATGGTGGAACGTCGGCTTTAATATACTGTTTTTATTAATATTTTTTATTTCAAACATATTTATGTTCATGTTTTTGTGCCTTTTGAACCAAAAGAAAAAAACGCGTGGATGCCATTGCTTCGAGTTGGCGTGGGCGGGTATGTTGTATTCCGGGCTAAGGAGGTTGTTGTCAATTAAGTGCATTATTGGCTGTCGCCTTGCAAAACAGCACTGCCCCTCAGAGCCTGGCATGAATACTACATCGATTTCAGGTGGAATTGCTTCATCGTTTGAATGGAGACGGAACCAAGACAGAACCATGTAAATGCAAACATGACAATAAAGCTCATTTTAAAAGTGAGAATCCTGCAATCATTGTTTTTTTTCTCACTGGTGTTGATCCTCTTACGTAGTATAAGGGCTTCATTTGCAGCGAGTGACTGTGATAAAGACAGCCGCTCTTTGGATGCAAGGCACGGTGAACGATAACAGATGTTGGTTTTACGCAAAGGGCCTGATTAAGCCCCTACTAAAAAGAGAATAATGGATGCTTCCATGTTAGCAAACAATATGCTCATCTCTAACCTCCCTCATACTCCCTTAACTGGGATTGTCGATGCATTTCGCCGTTATGCTGCAGACGTAAGTAAGTACTAAGTTGCTAGGAGAAGTGAGTTGTATTAAGTCCATGTGCAAAAAGCTTCTTTTCGGTTCATGCTTACCTTTGAGGTCTTTTTAAAGCGTTTTTAAATCATAAAAAAAAGGTTGCACTGTCCATTATTTTGAGTCAATAGCCTTTTATTTCTGTACACTGCTCTCAAATTATTTTGGTCTTTTTAAATGTTTAAATTTACTTTTAAATGTTGTAAATAACATTGAGTTAATTTATACATAAAAAACACCATATAAATAAAACTTATTTTCTTTGGTGTTACCCTTTCAGGACCCACAATGCTGGAAAGTGCATCTGATATACTCCAGCAGAGTGCTTGCATTTCAAAGCTATTCTAATTTAGTTTTCTGGAGCAGAATCTTCGGACTCAAGAAGCTCAACCTACTGCTGACTTGCTCCTTAGAAGTGAGCTATTAAATGCAAAGTTTGAAGGTTTGGCTCAACATGTGACTTGATGAAGCACCTTTCCAATTTTATGTGTTGTCACATGCATTTTTTTGATCTTCATGAACATATATTCTCACCAATTGATTCTTTAATAGTGTACATTTTCTCTTTATTTATAGAGTAGCACATAGAGACAACACAATCTGCCATCTGTTATGCTACATCTACAAATGACAGGCCACAGTTGTTGTAGATTGGAAATGGAGCCAATTATTTATATGTGCTCAAACAGTGAACATGTGGCATGGCCAGGCAGGAGTGACATGTACCTGTGCTCCATTTCGGCATAATGGAGTCGTAACCACGGCTACCCCAGTCATAAATCTCACTCAGAGCAGTGTTGCACTGTCCCACTGGTACAGTGAGTGTGGATATGGCTAGGTGATGATTTAATGAATCGTGGAGAGGT
Organism: Corythoichthys intestinalis; assembly: GCF_030265065.1. Lineage (NCBI taxonomy): Eukaryota > Metazoa > Chordata > Actinopteri > Syngnathiformes > Syngnathidae > Corythoichthys > Corythoichthys intestinalis. The sequence goes on along the minus strand of NC_080396.1, from coordinate 53,541,389 downwards.
GGTAATGATGATGAGAATTATGGTGACAGTGAAGGCAGTGATGATGATTATGATGATGGCAATCATGCATACTGTGAAGAATGCACACATGTTCTGCATATATATGAAAGAGCTCCCTTGAGGCATTTACGTAGCAATTTGTTTGACTGACTTCATTTGATTCGGAAAAAAGTTGTCATATGCAGTGCCTCACTGATTCATTCACTTGCAAGAGGTGTTTGTTTAATAGATAAGACATAAATAGAGGACATCAAGGGAACATTAAGGAGAAGATAGAGTGAATGGGCTAAGACAAAACTTGAGTAAAGCTGGTTGATGCTCATTACCAATAGTAAAATTTGCTCGCCAAGAGTTAGCAAGGTACCGAGAAGTAGTATGAATGGAAATATGTATGATACAACTAAAGACATTACTACAATATGAAAACAGGTGTTTTCAACTATAACTGCAGCTACTTTGTACATTTACGACTACAAGGTCTAAGTAAATAGAATTTAAGACTCATTCGAGACTGCCACAAGTATCCTTTCAACTAACTGGGTGCCATGCTACTTTAAGATAGACAGGGATAATTATGTGAATGCTGGGTGAAAGACAACAATCACAGTCAGAGTGATGTTATATCCTTGTGATATGTCAACATAAAATGAAAAATTACATTTTGTTTCTTCGACCAGGATTTGCCATCGCCGTGGATACCAATCACTCGCGTTCACTGGCGATGTCACATCACACTCTGTTCCCTGCAGCTACGCCTCAAGCTGAAAATACATGTTCAGGTTCATATGAGGAATGCATTGAGCGGTCACTCCATTCACGTACACATGTACATTACCTTTGTATAGCACATTTAAATGTTTTTTGTCTTTCTGTTGCAAACAGCATATTCAATGACAGACACTCAATCTTTTTATAATAAAAATAACACCATTTGTGTGGGGGTTGGAGGAGCAATTACAGTATAACTCTTATTATTCTTATTTAGAGTGTGTTTTGGTGAGAAGAAGAGTACTTTGTGAATGGATTATTTAAAATTTTATGGGTGGGACGTGCAATGTCTGGTATTTCTGTATTAAGGTATTGATGATTGTCTCATCTCTAGTGTTGCTAAAATCTACTTCAATTTAAAAAATAAAAATAAAAAATAAAAAAGAGAGAGGTTTACTTCATGCACTTAACTGGAGCTATCATCTTTGGTTTAAAGTCAGCCCAAGGTCATTGTATGACTGTTCTAAAAGATTTTACCAAATGTTCCTTCTGTATGATTATTACCGTATGTATCCAAATTCATTCCGCATGAATGGAATGTGATGAGGGGATAAAAGAGTGCTGTAAGAGGTCCATTTATGATTGGTTCTCTGTCTGACAAATTTTCTTTCTAACTTTACGACCTAACAAAGTTGCACAATTCCACTTGTTGGACCTTGGAAATTCTCAAAAAGGTGACATTGTTCACACAGTGAGATCAGTGGGGACTCTAATAAAATAAACAAATAAATGTTAGATTAAAACAAAACAAAACAAAACAAACAAAAAAAAAACAATCAAGGCTAAATAATCATTAATCTTTTTTTACGCTAAAATTCTCTCAGAGATGCATTTAAGATGTCTGCTTTAATGCAAAAACTGTATAAATAAATAAATAAACTATTTATTTGTTTGTTTATTTGTTTAACCCTAATCAGATAACTGATTTAACCAAATCCAATTTTTCCTTAAATTCAGGACAAAAATACAAGCGACAGCATATACTGTACATTGTGGCAATTGTTTTATGACTTTCCATCCACACCAAACCTATGATATTACTAAGTGAATTGCAGACCTCTTAAGGAAACAAACTGACTAGAAGAAATGGCCCTTCTGGTATGACTGTCCTGTCCTTAACCTATTCCTGACCCATGAATGCTTTAACCTTGTATGTGGGCCTGCTCTATTGCTTTTACCAAGAGGCCTCCTCCAAGTTGTACTTTGACCTTCTTGGTTGACCTCTGAAACTGCCGTACAAATGAGAATTTATCCTTTAACACAGATGGTTGCGCTTCAAAATTGTCATTTAATAGGAACATAAAGTAAAAACCAGCAGCACAGTGGACAAGTCATTATCACTTCTGACTTGCAGCTCTGGTGTTTGAGAAATACTCCTTGCTCTGTTCTTCTTTTAAAGTTTAAATTTAATACCATGTATAGGTTTGCCTATACAGGTATATTCCTAAATAGATATTTGGTACTTTGAGGACTAAAGCTAAATACTTCTAAAGCAGAAAACAATTACGCCCCCACCCACCATCAACCCCCCATGGGCATGAATGAGATGTCACTAGTAGATGGGGCAAAAACAGGACTCGAAGATCTTTGAAACGAAACCAATTTACTGCTGGTAATCTGGACCAAACTCCACCGGTCCCCACTGGGAACAAACAGCCCCTACGAGCCTCTATACACCTGTAGCAGCGTGACAGAATTGCTAGAGGGATATGATTGAACACTTTCTGCAAGTCCATGAAGCACATGTGGACTAGTCGTGAGTATGAAGAACTGTTTCAAACCTGGAAATAAAACGAAAAAAGACAAACAATGTAAGCGTATGATCATCGTGTAGTTGGAGCACAGTCTGTACTCCCTGTTTTGAAATGTAGAAAAACCACACAAATCTACTAGTTCAGAATCCAGAAAATTTTGGTGTTCCTCATCTAATCCTGAGGAACTTTCCACCAAAAAATGTTAGCCATGTTTTTCTCCATCTACGCTGAAATGAGTGGATCCAAGGCCAAATTGTACAATCCCCTATGGATATGATACATTCTTGAAAATCCTCAAGTATTAAAAGTGAAAATGTCACATGGAAGGTCAGCCATAGCCTTACATCTGATCAAGGCCATCCTTTAGTCTGAGGTAAAGACGCTCAAAAACTGTGTTTCTCCAAATATACTGTAAACCACCATTCAATTAAAAATGTACTTTTAGCATGGCAGTCTTTTTAGTCTATTGATGTGAAATATAATAGCATACTAACACATTTAAAATTTGAATATATCATATAATTTTACCAAAACTTATTGGACAAAGTTCTTGCACGTGGTATCAACAAACATTTCGTACTTCAACTGTCTGGGCTGCATTTACAATTCATTGATTACTCAGAAAGCTCTACGAAGCCATATTCTCATGATATTTTCCAGTCATTTATTTCCCCACATCCCTTTTTACTCACTGATGCATGATTCCCACCACCTGCTAAAGTTCAGACATGTTAGATGACTCTCTTTCATCTATGATTGACTGGAATAATATACTTCAGGGCGTAGGCCATTGTAGTCTATGGAGTCACAGGAGTGCCAAAATTAAAAATAAATAAATAAATGAATACATAAATAAATGAATGAATAAATAAATATAAAGAGAAATAAATAATAAATAAATAAACGAATAGGTAAATAAATAAACAAATAAATAAATATAAAGAGAAATAAATATATAAATAAATAAAAATATAACCGTATACTTTGTCATTGACATTTACTTTTGGTCATTAACAACCTCATACGGAAAAAACAATGACAATATTTTTCATTGACTTTTACTTTCTGTCATTGAACACCACAAATGGAAAAAACAATGACAAAAAGCTAACAATGACAAAAAACTATCAATAAACGTGTGAAATTATGTATTCAGCAAAAAAAGGTGAAATAAAAAGTAGTATTAAACATAATATTTTAGTATCTTCAAAGTAGCCACCCTTTTGCTCGGATTACTTTTTTGCACACTCTTGCCATCCTCTTGATGAGCTTCAAGAGGGAGTCACCTAAAATGGCTTTTGTCTTGGACACGCAGGTATGCCTTTTCAGGGTTAATTAATGGAATAAATTGCTTTATCAATGGGATTGGGACCTTCATTTTGGTTTCATTGAATGAGGTGTGTCCAAACCTCTGGTCTCTACTGTATGTACAGTAGATATGTACTGTATATATAAATAAATATCAACGTCAACGCAATTTTTTTAAAACACGTGATTAATTAAGGCCCTGCCTACCCCCTCTACCATATTTTACGGTCTATAAGTCGCACCCGAGTATAAGTCGCACCTGCCCAAAAATGCGCAATGAAGAGGAAAAAACAACATATAAGTCGCACTGGAGTATAAATTGCATTTTTGGGGGATATTTACTTGATAAAATCCAACACATAGAACAGATATGTCATCTTGAAAGGTTATTTAAGATAAAAATAAAATAGAGAACAACATGCTGAATAAGTTTACAGTATGATAATGTTACATGATGCATGAACAGCGAAATGCGAACGTGGCCGGTATGTTAACATAATGTAGCTATCAGGAGTTTTTCAGATGACTACAGCATAAAGAACATGTTAACTAGTTTATCAAACCATCGGTGTCACTCCAAAACACCAAAATGACATATAAGTATATATAATAATGTGTTAATAATTTCACACATAAATAGCTCCTGAGTATAAATCGCACCCCTAGCCAAATTATGAAAAAAAAACTGCGACTTATAGTCTGAAAAATACGGGAGTTTGGACTCCAAGACAATGCCTGTACCCCATTGGGATGCCCAACTGTTGTTTCTAATAAGGCTTAAATTTGAATTATGTAAGGTAAGCACATTGATTAACTCCTGTGCGGATAGGTGTAGTTAAAACTTAAAACATCTAATCATTTTTTCATTTAAAATAAATAAAAACAAAATGCAATTAATCGTAAGTTGACTATGGACTGCATGCGATTAATCTTTTAATTGCTGGACGGCATTAGTATTAAAATTTGACAAAATAATGGCACCCAAGAAAAATCAAGGAAAAAAAGTGCTAGTTAACTATGAAAAAAGGCAATTAACTCCAATTAAAGACTTTTTTCTTGACAGCACGAATATACAAAATTATATATATACAGTATATATATATTAATGGTGTAACGGTACATTTAATAGTATTGAACTGTTTCGGTAAGTGGTAGTCGGTTCGGAACGGACACGTACCGAACGAGTTTCTGACGTAATATAACCCTTACTTTTCGAGGCTGTGAGTCGATTGGGTTACAGTTTCTTTGTGTAGATTATATTTAGTCCGTCTTCTCTACTATAATGAGGACCAACACGGTAGGACAGTCCAGAAACGTCAACGGCGCGACAACGTGGCCGCCGCGAGAACGCAGTGAAACGCGGGCGTTAGAGTCTATCAGCCAATGCACACCAGTCACAGTGCGGCTGTGTGTTAGATGCGTCTCAGAAGCGGCTCAACGCGACACACGCGAAAAGAACGGCAGAGTTTATTATTTGACGCGAGACATGGCCCTCCTGCGTCAACACTACTAGCTAGGATTGGGCCGGAAATCACTCGTGTAATAATACGGTGGATCCGGTCGATTTTCAAACTAATATGCAATCGTAACCTATTTTTTGAGTCCATCAGATCTCTTGAGTGGTAGATCGGGGCACAGTTGACTTGTCTTTGTTGATTTACGGCTGTCTTCTCGGCTATAATAATAACCAACACGGCCCCGTGTTCAATACAAAGCCCTCCTACCACAGCAAAACAAGTAGGAACTAATATTCACATAGGAACTAAAGTTATACAACATAAAATATACAATATAAATGAATACTATATCACAGTTACTATATTGTAAAATATAAACACATAATAAAATAAACAATCGCCCGTTTAAATAAAATAAATTGAAATGAGCTAGAACATCTGTAATCAAATAATAAGAATAATACACACATCCTGCTTACACAATTAAATTTATTAATTTCTGTGTGGCGCTTTAACTTGAGAAAATCCACCAATAAAGCTTTTGAAAACCGTTCATAAGAAAAAAAAATGTTTCACTGAGGCATTTTATTTGTAAAATACATGTTAAAATCTTTGTCATTGGGATTGCTTTTCTCTTTAGCACAGGACTTCTTCTTTCTTTCAGAAAGAAAGCTGACCAATATGCGGGGTCTGAAAGGCAAATTGTTGTTGGATTATCTTTAAATACCCGTTACTTTTTGAGCAGAATTCTAGCTTTATATAGGGTAATGTTCCTATTGATGAAAGCCCAAAAGTGTGCAATAAACAACTAGCACATTTATATTTTGCATTTTGTTTTTTTTTACTGTACCGAAAATGAACCGAATCGTGACCTCAAAACCGAGGTACGTACCGAACCGAGTAGGCCTGCACACAGTCATGATCACAATACATACAGAAGAAAATTTGCAGCACTTTTCTCCAATAGTAGCAATGACAGCTAGTGCAATAAACATAACACTTACTACTATATGGTCATAAAGGCATGAGGCAGGGGATTGTCATTCAATTGTCATTCCCCCTTATCTTATTTTTAGGTTTGTGTACGATGCAACATACAGTGTGTCTCCATCTTGCTTAGCAAAGTATGACAAGACCGAGTGGAAGTCTCAGGGGATGATTTCAGCATAGAATTTATTACTTCCTCGGCATCTCCTGAGTTCTTTGTGGGGGACCTTATTCATCACCTTTTCTCTGTTTGAATGATGACCATAGATGCTTTGTTTGGGTGTCTCAGAGGTTCCTCACAACATTTTGGAGCAGCTGCTCAGACATGTATAGGATGGTTCCCTCAGGCTGTTGTCAGTTGAGAAACATCACCGCTTTGAATTCCAATCAGACAGCAGGTGGCTCATGCACATGCCCTGCCTCATGCCTCACTGACCATATAGTAGTAAGTGTTATGTTTATTGCACTAGTAAATGAATATTTCTTACTGAAGATTCATCATTGTGACACTCCAGCTACAATGTTAACGTGTTTTGGAGTATAAAAACAACACAGGAACAGCTGTAAACTGAATGTCGTCTCTTTCAGTAGACACACCAAAGGATTTGGAAAGAACATGTTAGTGTTACAACTGTTTCATGGCTGAAATGTTGCTCAATTAAACAGGTGGAAAAATGGAACAGCAACATAAATTGAACAGAATATGACTGTAAAATGAGGACAAAGAAATAGATAAACATACTATACTAATAATGAAAACATACAAAGCCAAAAATTGATGACAGCACTACTCAGATGATAGCAGAATTTAGGAAGAAGGAAAATAGCATACGAAGATTGCTTTTTATAATTAAAGTCCGTGCCAAGGTCAAGGCTGAGTCATACTTCAAAGTCTATAATTCTGACTTGTCACTCAGTTTGCCACTTTATCAAACTAAATCTCTCACCTGAAAAATGTCACCAACCACCAAATTTAATTAGTTTCAGCAAGAATGCTGCGGGGAAATGAAGTTTAATTAACTCCCATGAATTATTACAATAGTTCGAGCTGATTTTTACATTGCTATGTCGCAGAGGTATTATTGTGGAATTATTGTGGTACTTTTTCAATGGGTAGCAATGAAGTTGACTGATGTTGATATTTACTGTATGTACGTATGTAGGGTGGTGCAAAATTCAGTTATCTCAGAAGATGTACTGTTTTTGTTTTTAATTGTATCCTATTGTCCTTGAAAGCACTTTTAATCACAAGGTTGCCTTATGTTTAATTGTGTTTTACAATTAAACTTTCCTTGCCTTATTTCGATGGCATACACTTGAATTGTGCCCACAAAAAGTCAGAAGTTTCACATTGTGATAATCATAATTAAATATCCTTTAGCTTGATTAGCTCTATCTACATCATGCATCGTGCAATTACCGATGTAGACTAATACTGTGGTTTGCTTGTAAAAGTTCATGAAGTGCAGTTTTCGTTGTTCAGTCTCCAGTGAAAACTCTCTGTTTTTGCTTCAGAATTCTAATATTAAGAGGGGCATGTCAGTTTGTGTGTGTTTGCGTGTAACTGTGTGTATGTTTTATTCTCCTGTGAGCAGCACAGCAGGCACCTCCACCCTGGTTCGGTGAAAGAGGACCACAGCTCTTTCGACTGACGTCAATGCACAGTACTGTTCAAGACCTGAGGATCTGTGTTTTGAAAGGTCATGCATGCATTTCAGAAGACACAATAAAATAAAAATGTCCAAGTTCGAAAAATAATAACACTTCAACTACTATAATAGGTATGAATTTCCTCTTTAATGACTTAAAGTTTTAATAAAAGAACGTTTACCTTCTCGTAATGATGATGTGGTTCTGTCATATTTTTGGGGGATAGGCCATGAAGGAACGTTTGTTATCCCCATATATGTGTTTCACAAATTCGGGTGCACACAGTTTACGTAATTAAATCCTAAAATATTATTATCATTATTCTTATTATTACTATTAGAGTTGTCCGCTAGTGACTTTTTAACCGATAACTGATACGTATTGTCCATCTCAAAAAATCCAATACTGATATCCAACTGATACCAATATACTGTATGGGGTCATGCACTTAACATGCTATTGCTAACTGTATTGTGGTGCCCCACTGGATGCTTTAATAATGATAAATGGAACAACTTCATGGTTTCCAAATAAAATAAACATTCTGTTAAAATAAGAGAACAACTTCAACTGGATTTACAGAAGATAAATGTCCCATGTAATTGATTTAAATTGTAATGAGACAAAATGCCCTTAATTAAATAGATATTATTATTATTCTTATTAATTCGTAATTAAAAGTCTCATGGCTCACACCACACAAACATGTCACAAAAAGGATAAACACTGATTCTTGATATACTCTTTAATTGCTTATTTACGAGTAAAATTTTAGACAGTGTAATTGATTGGAATTTGATTGAACAAAAAGCTTGTTAGGCTCACTAGAATCCATGACATTCTGTTGTTTGAATTGCATCACAGGGATGCAGACATCAAAACCCCTAATGGAGAAAATAAATCTTTTGTTGCTAAATTTTCATTTCTAAACCTACTGTCATTTTATCAATAATCCTTGAATTATGACTGCCATCACTTGGATGGCCACACTTCTGGGAAACATTGAACACATAAGCTTTTAATCTTTGCTTAATCCCTTTTATTACAACGAGTATCAGTTTGCACTTATCCATCTCTAAAGAATGAACAACCACATCTCTATACTGTTAACTGTAAATGGCATCCTTCATGCCTCCTGGGGCTATTATTTTACAGCCCTTTCGTCTTTTGAACAGATTAATTAAAATGTAATTTTTGACCATGGCAGCCAACCAGGATGAAAAAAACTGCAACAACAAAAAAAACATTGTGAAACAGTCCCAGGGGTGCTTATGTACTTTACAATGTATCAACATTGAATGTGACCGTAGAATAACCCAGGAGGCCAGGATGCAAAGAACTTTATTTTGGGGGAACAAAGTCACAGAGTCCAACCAATGAGGTACAGTTACACTTCACTTGAAGAAGCCACTTGAGTACTGACTTCATGCTGTGGAACAAATCGCCCCATTCCATTAGGCTGCATTATAATAATTGCCAAATGCCACACCATCTTCTTTTCCTACGTCAAGCTCTCCCCACTATCAGTACAGTATGAAAATACAGTCAGCTAACACATAGATCACCAACTGTTAAAGCATGTGCCTGATGAAATATAATAAGAAGTCAAGTAAACGTAGAAGAATTAAAACCACATTGAAACTGATGCGCCGAAATGAATTAATCTATTTTGCATTATCTGATAAGGACTAAACTGACACCACACTAAGGGATGGAAATAACCTACTTAACCAAAATGGGACCGAGGAATTAAATAAATTACATAGCAAAAACACTGGTAGGTGAAACCCAACAACAGGAAAGGATATAATTGACCAACACAAAATAGAGGTGTGCACTACAGAAGACTGACAGAAAAACTGAAATGTTTCCCCATCATATTGTATGTTATCCAACACAATATCCCAATCAAATACACTTATCCTGCAGAATTGCGGCATTGATTGTTTAGAAAAATGTCATATTTTCTTAATCAATAAGCTTGAATTGATGGGAGACAGATTATTGCCAAGAGACAGCAATGGAATTCCGTTGCTATCTCATGAATATTTCATATTTTGGGGCCATTTAGAACATCTAATTAAAATCTCCCATTCCCGGGAGCAATATACACAATGAGTCTCCAATTAATTTGATACTTAAAGGCAATGAGCTTACACCCACTGAAATGTTGGGATTCCTTTTGTACATACGCACTTAGATCAGTGAAGAGCAAAGGTTTGGTCTATAGAACGGGACCAAGCAATAAAACATTAAACTGACAGCCAAGATGAATAAAACATATAGGTGAGATGCACAGGTCAAGTCCCAGGTAAATGTGGGTGTAGCTTGTGTCAAAAGATGCAAATAACATTTAATGAATGACATTATAAGCAGATAGGTATGCTCCCTGCCAAGAAAAAGAGGCATCCGGACAGAGTTCTGCGCAAGAGAAAGTAACCTTGCTCAAGATTCTTTACGACAAGAACAATTAATTATGCATTCATTCTTTGAATGTGGCAGCTATGAATAATGTGAAAGGCCACAGCCAGGTACTCTATATGGTAGACAGGAAATACTAAACAGATAAAGCCTGAAAGAGGTCAGCTGGCAGGAAAAATTGATTGAGTTGAAAGGTGTCAAAAGAATCAGAGCATAAATTTCCATGCACAGCGTTTTATGAGTTATGTATTACGTAGATTTCGAGCTTCAGTTTTATCACTAGAGCGGTCTGGCTGTGTGTGTGACTGTTACAACAGCCCTCAAATAAAAATTGAAAGTAAAATTGCCCCAACAGGTGCAAAAACATTAACTGCTATGGTTGAGTAAAACAAGCAAAAATGCTTTTACACTGTACATTGGAATAAAATAAATAATTGAATGATACAATCTATTAACATTATAATGATATGTGGAAATGAGTCTTTACAAGTTTGTAGTAATCGGTTGGCACAGACCACTGTAGGCTATTAAAAAGGCTTGGGACGTGACCCACATAAAATTAAATTAAACTATTACAACTCAGTAAGAGGACGGTGTTAATCACGACCGCGTGTGTGCATGGACAGACACTGATACATAAACTGAAACAAGGTTTTCTTTGTTCTCTCGCAGACATTTGCTCTACTCATTTTCACCCTACAAATTAGTCATTGGATCACTCGCTTAAAGAAAGTTACTGTGTCTCTGACAGCTGCCGCTCGCAGATTTTAAGCTGCCTTTGATTGGAACTGCTGGCGCTAACACCTACTCTGCCAGGATTCCTTCACATTTGAGCTACTGAACGTTGATAGATTGTGATTGTTGTGCAGTTCCCCCAAGAATCATGCTGACAGGGGAAACCGCATAAAAAAATTGTATGGAGAGAAATCATAAATCACACTGTTGCACAAAAGGAGGAACAGCTAGGTCTAAAACCGTTTCACAGAATAAAATAATCCCCAGGATGCGGAGGGATTTGCACTCTTTATCTTAATAGTGTAGTGGTCCTATGTACAAATGTGGACTATTCAGTGTGTGTAAAATGCATGAATCTTTGAATGTGGATTATACCTATACAAATGAAGAGAATGCTAATGTGCCTAAGTCTCACATTCACAGCAATGCTGATTTCACCCCCTCCTCTACGTAGAATTTGAGATACATAACATTATTGAAGCAGGGACTGACTGAACATTCACTTGAATCGATACTGCAACCAATGAGGATTTCTGGAAAGGAAGATATTATTGCGTTATGACTGCCTTCAAATATTTACTGTACCTCTTGGGAAAAAACCTTTAATTCAAATGGGGAAAAAAAAAACTAATTTGTGCCCGAATTCGGAAAAACCAACAAAAAGACAACAACAACAAAAAAAAAAACCATCAGAAAATGTCATTGCAAAAACAGAAATTAAAACCCTTTAAATATATAAAAAAAATCTGTAATGGTCAAATAAAAGCGAGGCCAATGAATGAGAAAGTTGTGTGAAAAGGCCAGTGGGTAGTTGAGGACATCCCCACAATACTACCACGATCCGAGCCCAGAGGAGGGTTGTCTCATCCATCATTAGCTGCATCATTGGGTGAATGAAGGCAGTCAAGGAAATAAGGGGAGGGAAGTGGTGACTGTGAAGAAAGGTGACAGATAACAGCTGGGATAGGGGGCAATTCTACAGGGGTTTAGGAAGCTAGACTTAAAAGGAAAAAAAATGCCTGCAAAGGCTTCTTTAATTGAAATGGGATAAATGGTGAATAACAGCAGGAAAGGGTTTTTGTGGGTTCTCAGTCATCCAGGTAAGGCTAAGGATTATAGTTAGGTGATGTCTTAGAAGCTTTGGGATGAATGGAGAAAGGTTTTCTATATTAAAAAATGATTGTATGTGAATTTCAGACAGCTATAGAATATAAAAAGACTGGCCCAAATATATTTTGTCAAAGATATCATAGAGGCACTGCAACTTCTCTGTTATAGCGCATTAGTCGGAAAAATACTGGCTAGGTAATCCTAATATAGTAAACGTGAATTAAAAACCTAATCAATAAATAAAAATCTTACTTTCCTTTATTCCTATCCTTAAAATATGTCTGTGACATGTTTGGACTATAAAGCACACTTAAAATCCTTCATTTATTATTCATCAATAAAAAGTAGGAACACGTAGGATATGTCACACTACATGACACGAAAAGCAGAAATTCTGACATGCATACCCAAGGAACTCAAAGACTGACAGTTCTGGCCACCCGATTGAAAAGATGCACCAAGGAGGCCGAAGCCAAGTGAATAAACAAGATTTCCTCCACCAAACCAGCCAAAGTGTTCTCCCAGTGGCAGGAAAACAACAACTGTTCAGACCCTCAAAGATCTGAGACGGAGGAGTACTGGAAGAGTATATGGACAAGAGAGGCACCACACAACACCAAAGCCCAAAGGTTAGTGAAACTACCCAGAACAAGTACCAGTTGCTGAGGGATGGCAAGCACCCAAAATGGCCAAACCTTGAAACGACAATCCTATCCTGAAGGAACCCCAGAAAGGACCAATCCCATGCAACTACCGGCCAAAAATTTGTCTTTGCTCAACATGAAAGGCCCTATCAGAAATTCCGGCAAAGATGAGCAAGCATGTGTTTCATTACATGACCAGGGCTCAGAAAGGAATTAACAGGAACACCAGAGGAGTCAAACATCAGATACTGGTCAGCAGAGCAGCACTGTCTGTATTGACTCCAAGAAAGCCTATGACTTAATGCCACAAACATTGTTACTAGAACAGGGAAGGACAACAACCAGTATTCGAAGGCTACAGTGGGTCCTGATCTTTCTTCCAATCGATCTAGCACAAACGGTTTAACCAATGAGGTTTCTGCTGAAACAAGAATCACCTGACTGATTGCACTTTTAAAACACCAGATTGGTAAAAAGGTGACCTATTGATAGGTTGGCACAAAAACGCACACACACGGCGGCCCTTTGTGGAATAGTTTGCCCAACCCTGTACTAGAATGCCTAGAACTGTATTAGATCAATAGGAATCTAAGACCCTTCATCCAGAACTCAGTGGGGAGTTTTTTGATTGACAGCTAAATGAGCGGATAAACTATTTTGTTGTTCAAAACGTCCGTGGTAGCATTATTCAATTTTTATTCTGTTGTTCTGAGTTGAAATGGAGACTTTCTTAACCATCCTAGCGTCACTTTCTTTGGTAAAAACGACTGGCAAAAAAACCCGCTATTCTATTTTTTTTTGTAGCTGCTTGCGTTAGGAGACCTACCTCTATCGCTCTGCACTTTCAGTCCCTACTAAGCAGCAGGGGCCGCTGAGCCCCTCTACACTCACAAAACACTCACAGGCAGACACACTTTGAGATTCCCCTCATTTAAAGACCAGAATTCACCACTGATGGAGATGTGGCAGAAATCCGTAGAGGCCAATTCAAAATCAATTGCCCAAGTCAACAGCATGTGCGACATACTCCAAGGAGAAACACTATCACCACTGCTATTCTGCATAAGCCTGAACCCCGTCAGTCAGATCATCACAAAGTGTGCCAAAGGGTACCAATTCTGAAGTGGAGCAACAAAAAGACACCTACTCGACATGGATGACCTCAAGCTGTACGCATAAAATGAGGAAGAAATCGACTCACTGACCCACACAACCAGGATCTACAGCAATGGCATTGGGATGCTATTCGTTTCAAAACGAAACCTTTCAGTCACATTTTGGCTGAAAATTTTCAGCCACGGAAATTTTGCTGCTCTCTAATAAATACCACTCCTTAGTGGTTGTGCATTCCTTTTCTGCTGAGAAGTTGATTAGGAAAATAGACGTCTTGCTGCTCAGAGTTTAGATTTTTACTTTGTATGAGTTTTTTTTTCCTTTTCAAATTAGCAATACAGGTATTTTAACTGGTGTTTTTGGTGTTTTTTTGATTACCAGAAAGAGTTTAAGATCAATTTAAATTTCGTTCAGTATTATTTGCTTATTAGCACCATATCGTTTCAGCAATTTACTTTGTAGATACGATAGCTATGAAATCTATTTAAACAACAGTGCTGGTGATCGTCATAGTAGACTTTGCCCAGTACTGTACAAGTGCCATATTCAAACAAAATGGAAAGCAAACACATACATGTAAAAGTCTGCACATACTGTACATTTGTTCCAATAGGTTAGCTTTTCGGAGAAACATAACATAATTTGACATGTCTGTCATATCTATCCATGTGATGAGCTATGAAGTCTGGGCAGCTCATGTTAATCAACATCATAATGAGTGGAGGATAAGCTCCTGTGAATTCCAGCCTTGGTCTGACAGAGGATGATCAATAATTCTATATCAGAACATCTCATTAAGCTCTGGCTGGCCTGCCAGAGACGATGTCTCTTTGAGTAGCATTTGTTGACACACAAAGCTTTATCCTTTCCATTACTCTCACAATCACCTCCTCCTCTGTCACTTTGAACAAACAAAACCCAGATTATGTGAAAAATGTGCTTTGAATGTAGAAACTGAAAACAAGACATTGGGTTCCAACTGCTACTATGAATCTTGAATTGAGCTTTAGTTCAAATTTCTGCTAGCTGTATACCCCTTTGCCCCCAAATAATATGCAGTATACATACAGACTACGTATACAGTAAATGTACTTTATATATACACTATGCTGAGACATTTTCTCGAGCACTGTTCACTGAAACACTGAGTCAGCAAACAGAAATTCAAATGGTCTCTATTGGAATGTTCCATCTTTTAGGTGTCTTTCTGATTTATGGTAATCAACTTGAAAAGTGCTTCTTCAATGCCCAGTGCAACTCTCTGTGCTCTAGTTTTGGGCCAGAAGTGCATTTTCAGCAAGAACACTATGACGGCGTGGGAAACCAAGCCATATGCTGCACACTGGGTAAGATTACATCTCATTATAAAAGGATTTATCTTCTTTGCATACTGTTAAGTTCTTCCAGTTTTGGGCCTGTTCACTCTATCTCATTGTAATTACGCAAGGTCGCTCAATAAAGTAATCGCAACAATAATTACCTTTACTGCTCTTCTTAAACTAGGAATTTCTTGTCATAATCAATGACATTTCATCTGTTCTCGTTGGCAATGTTCCTCCTGTCTACGAATCAGCTTCATTTTGAACAGAGAAAGACAATACTGCATTCTGTTTTACACCTACTCTTTTAAACTTTTGGACTTGATGTACTTGGTAGTTTGGTCCAAGGTCACAACATTCGAGTAATGCTAATGAAATAAATGTTCGACTATAAGACAGTCTCATACTCCATTAATTTTGAATGCAGCCTGCCGTTTCTTCACATTGATCTTTAGCACCGAAAGGCATTAGGATTCACCATAGCCCTCATCAGTTTCTGTACATTATCCTGGCATGTATTTGGCCTCAACCACTTATTTAAATGATGTGTAACTATTTCACTCATAACACGGCAGGACTGTGAATTGCAATCATTATTTAATATTTTCATAATGTCATACCAGTTTTGCCTCTGGATTTATTCTGATGAAATATTGATGTTCTCTTATCAGGCAGCAACACCATTGCTGATAACGGAAATTTGCCTAGCATAACCCAAATACTCTTTGAGTGATCCAAGAGTTGTTTACTTAAATAGACGCTCCTAAAATCTCCCATACTTCGTTTTGGCAAATTTCTTAACAAACGTGCATAATGACTCATCATGCAGAGCGGTGATAAGTACATTTGCTGTTAGTAAGAAGGATTAGGTTGCTGTCCTGGCAAAGATTTTAACCTAGGATATAAACTGTTGTAAATGAAGGGAATGTTGAAATGTTTGTGGAAGTTGCTCGTTAACAGAAAATGAGGTGAACACAGCTCGTTAAGTAATTCAGCATCAATAGGATATTGAACCAGGTGTTCCTCATGAGATTGCAGAGATTCTGTTATTGCCTTGAACCCAGCAATGAAGGTATGAACAACATATTAGGGGAAACTCGAAGAAATAGATTGTGGCTTTCCATGCTCGAGTGCTGTTTCTTATTTGTCTTGAATGATTGATACCAATTATGGATTAATCACATTATAGCCCTCACATTTTAATCACGTCGCAATATTTGTCCAAAAATTCTTACTCGAAAGGAATTTAGTGGGCGAATGAATAAAATAGTATAATCTGGAATAGTTTTTCTTCCTCGTAGCAGACCAACATTAAATGGTAAAGAATAACCAAAAACAACAACAACTAAAAAAAAAACATAGCAAAGTGCACATTTTCTTCTTCTGATAGATTTTGAGTATTTATTTGTGTCCTATAACTGACTGGTGACAAGTTTAGGGTGTAGTCCGCCTTTCTATCAAAGTCACCTGCGATAGGCTCCAGCACCCTGTGACCCTGACAAGTACCCTCCAAGTAACCTTGGCAAAAATGTATCATTTTTTAGATGAAATCCTGCTCATTAAATTGGATTTCTCTATTTCTGTGGCCTTAGAATGTGCTTTTTTTTTTGTAAATTATATATATGTATATATATATACATATATATCTTTTTGTTATCAATTGATGTTATGGATTAACATCCCACCTCAAATTATTTTCTGTACATTTCAATTTCTTACTGCCTCTCATTCTTATGCACCTTAGTCTATCACACAGGTCATAATCGGTCACATTCAACAATGACACACAATCCATTTAATCCTCTGCAACACTGCCCAGAATGGTTGAGACTATTGTGAGGTACATTGAGTTCACATCTTCTGAGGGGGCACACTCAAATTTGACTGATGGATTTTGACATTGACACTGTCCTCTGCATGATAGTGTAAAATGAAGTCTTGTACTAAAGTAGAGCAGAATTACTATAGAATTATCAAGTCTCTATTCTCACATGGATGAATGAGATGTATTCATCGGTGCACTCATGGCAAGTGTTCCGCAATGTTAGCAATGTATGGAAAATAATGAGCAATCAATTGAGTCGGATGAACACCCAATGCAGTGAATATAAATAGCATATACTGTATATGGAACAGAGTGCCTAAAATAACATATTTGAATAATTCATTTTACGACACTATGTAATACATTTTTCCATAAACACGTCTACATAGCTGTACACATACATCAACACAAAGTCATTTACGCACATGATAAGTATAAATGATGATTGAACAAGTGTTGCCAGATGAACGTTTCCATAGTTACAGCAGAAGCGTCAGCCTCACTGAGTGGGGGTGTCTGTGTCAGACATTGTCCTCTGCAATACTTGGCTGCCATCAGTGCTCTTAGTAAAAATTGACAACTCATTGTGTGTTACATTTGATCTTGTCAGGCTCCACACAACATCCAAACTAACGTGGCTGTTACAGATATTGGGTGTCCGCACACGTACCACAACTATAAACTTTAATAAAAAGAAGGTCACAGTTCGAGTGTAATAAATAAATAAATTACTAAATGTTTATTGGGCGAGATGGTAGTCAGCCTCCTGACTATTGGCAAGGTGCCCTTGAGCAAGGCACTGAACCCGTGCCAAGACTCACCTCAAGGCATAGTCACTGTCTGTGTGATCATTAATCCTCAGCTGGATATAGTACATTAAATTTGCTTATAAGGCCAAGCTCTGTCTCCTCCACTCTCTCTGGAAACCGCTGGTCAGATATATCTTCTTGTGGATCTGAGATCAGCCTTCAACACAACACAATGCCATCTGATTATACACAAACTACATCATCTCACCTCACATCATTCCCCTGATCCAGAGTTTTCTGAGCAACATACCACAGGTTGTGAGGGTAGGATCTGTCATATCTGATTTCAGCATCAACAGCACAGGTCCGTAATAATTTCCGGGGGCACAGGAAAACTAACTGACCAATGAGTATGCGCTTCACATATAGCCCGCCCCACATTATATTTGTGTCAAATTTGCAAAAACTTGGAAAGTGTGACGGCCCTGGCCGTTTAATTATTGTTTTTTGAGACTCTTTCAGTCAGCCGGGACGTAACAGAGAGCATGAGAAAAATGAAGCAGCACGAGAGAAAAATCTGTTTCACAAGCAAAAAGAGAAGAGACGCAAGCAAGAAAGCTTGCCATTAAGAGCAAAAGTCTGGGGAGGGAGAATGAAAAAGAGAGAATTGTAAACATTGAAAGCGTTGAGTTTTACTTTTCAGATGATTTTTTTTTTTTTTTTGCTTGAGTTTCATTCTTTTGCTTAGTCTTTTTTTTGCTTGCAATTTAGGAAGTTTTGTTTCAATCTTTTTGAAAACAAATCTAATTCCATGGAAATTGTCCTTAGTCTACTTAAGCACATCTCCATCAACAGCAACACAGAACAGAACACATTCAAACACATTTATCTTGGAAACACTCTGGACAATATCTTCACCTTTGAGCATCACATTATTGGCATCCATAAACAATCACAACAATGTGAAATGTTTTTTTGTTCTTTGTAGTGCACTGCGTTTTTGTGATTGTTCATTAACTTCTGTTATGGTGGAATGTTAAGAACTTGACATGAAAGGCTGTGGAAACTAATTTCCATTTCAAGGGACAATAAAGAACTACTAGTATATATCTCCACACACCCATTATGTTTGTCCTTACTGATCTGCCTATATATGATGAAATTGTTTCAAATATAAAAAAGAAAGAAAGAAAAACAGCAGCTTAAAGGACAGAGTATAAATATCTCCCTTAATTATTATCACTTGACAACATGAGTGATAAGACATTAAAATCCATCATTTTTTTGATGCAAAGCATGCTCATGTGCACTGATTAGTGAGGCGCACCCTCGTTAACCTTCAGTGATTACATCGCAACCTCATTATTAGGATGAGGTTCAGGTGCTTAAGATTCACTCATGAAGTTCCCTATTTCCAATTAAGCACAAAAAAGAAAGCCCGGCTTTGGAAATAGATTGGCTTAGCTTAAATCAGTGAACTGATACTTTGTAATGATCACAAACAATGACCTATTTGGATTGGCAAGACTATCAAAGACAAAATCAAGAGGTTTATATCTTGGTCTTCTTTCCTGTCATACATTTACGGCCAAACATCTCCCGATTAGTTTTGTCTGATCTTTTATATTTGCTGCTTGATTGCATATTTTCCATCACTGGGAACAAAGGGGCACTGGGACATGAAGTGAACCCTTTATTAATCTCACTTAAGCATCAGTGATGAGTCAGAGACGCTGGGAAATGATACGTGTGATACTTTACTCACTCTTTGAAACAAAATGTTTGATCTCACGAAAAAGAAATGCACATCCTTGTGTGCAAATGTATGGATATTTATGGAATGTGCTGGTGTCATACCAAATTTCTTCATTGTCAATTAGAAAGTCCCAATAAATCAAATTAGATCACATTGAAGCAGTTATCCATTTTGTTGTTCCAGCTCAGTTTCTTATGGTGTGTGCCTGTGCACTGGTTTCCATGTTTTATGGGGACAAAAATCTGTATACACAGTCACGTCATGGGGACCAGTTGCGGTATGGGGACCAAAAAGCTGGTCCCCATGAGTCAAACTGTAAAATTCGATAAAGCAGGTGGTCTATATGTGCCTGTGAAATTTTTAGCCTTGGCCCAAAAAGCATGATTTTTGATCAACGTATGTGTGTAGACAATGCTCATTAGCCCCCCCTACATAGTTTTCACTGCTATGGCACTCACTGCGACTGCACTGCTCTACACACACATTTACATAATCCCACCCACTTCCTGGTCCCCACATGTAAGGATTTTTACATCAATGGATCAGAACAGGCAGAAAGTCATCTTTAATTAGAATCATCAGAAGACACTAGAAAGAGCTAGTCAACATGCCAGCAGAAGAAGATGAAGTAAATGTAACACAAAAAATGCTAATTTGTTTGCATGAACAAATAAGTTTTCTATTATGTATTATCTAGTTATATATTTCATTGCATTCACTGCTTCACACACATATTTGCATAATCCCGCCCACTCCCTTGTCCCCAATATGTGGTGATTTTTACAACGATGGAGTCAAACAGGTAGAAAGCAATCTTCAATTAGACTCATCAGAAGACGCTAGCAAGAGCTAGTAAACATGCCAGCCAAAGAAGCAAAAATAAAACCTAAGGTAAGCTGTTTTGTATGCTTGAACAATTAAGTTTGCTGTTGCTAGCTAATTATAGCTCCAATTGCGCAAATTTCCTTAAGTTTGCTCTTTTTAGTTAATCACACTGTAGCTCTAACTGAGTAATGTTTTAAGCTTAGTACTACTTTGTATCATAATGGGATTTAAGAATATTTTTGCTCCGGATGAAGAGTTTTATTTAAATTATAGGGCTAAATCTTAAGCATAAATATTTGTAACAGTATGTTAGCAATTTATTGGGTGAAAAATGTGTAGAAGTATGGATTAACTTTAGAAATGAGTAAAACATGGAATTTATTTTTGTGGAATGCATAACCAGAGTGTTATATTTAAGTGAAAAAAGTTAGTATTCCACTTTGGTTCTGAGAAAGGCAATGATTTTAAAAAAATAATTAAAAAAGGCATATGTTTCTGCCTATAGAAAATCTTTCCAGATTTCCCATTTTTGCTTTGGTTCACAGATTAGTCATGTACTTTTACACAAATACCCATCAGATGTTACATTTATTTCTATGTTGCTGCATTTGGGTTTTTTCCCCTCAAATCAATCAAGTAAGCCAGAATAAACATTGGAATGAGGTGTGATGGAACAGAGATATTCTAATACATATGCTGTATAGCTTACTGCATTTGTATATATATATATATATATATATATATATATTTTTTTTTTAATTATGTTTGATGTCATATTATAGAAAAATCTTACTGAATGTAATGAAAATACTTTTTTATGTGTTCAGTTTGAAATGCCAAAAAGGGTCAGCCCCCTTCAGGATGCCATTTGTCATGTTACCTCAAAGACTGACAAGACAGACAAATTGTGCATCAAGTACATTGATGCAGTTAAAGGTAAGATGTGGTCTGTGTGATTTGTTGTGATTACAAAAACTACATGATACACAAAACGTACAATTATTACCACATGGGCATCAAAAACCAACCAAAATCTGAGGTGACATTAGACACTAGTAGAGCTGCAATAAATATTAACCATCATTGATAATTAAAAAAAAAAAAAAAAATGCAGGAATATGTGTGGCACTTTTTGTAAAGATAAAAAATTAAAGCACCAGCAAAGCAATTCTAACTGTAGGCGACCATTTGTTGTACCGCTACATGAAGGGAGTTAAGGGATACAGTGTTCAGAAATCAAAGCAAAAACTTAGTTTTAAATTAACTTAATAATCCTTTGACAAACAAAACTACTCTGACTCTGAAGAATTAAACAATTGGAACCTGAGTAATTCAAATAATGTCTAGAAATAATATGGGTTCTTTTTTCGTTACGGAATATATGAAATTTTATTTTTATTTATTGATATCTGAGAGAGTTTGCTGATTTGATACCATTTGGAAATTAATGATGAGTCTGTTTTGTTTTTTGTAAATGTGTTGTTAAAAAAAAAAAAAAAAAGTGTTCCCTCTGTCTGCAGGACGTGGTGTTTTTGCAAAAGCTGCAATCAGCAGAGGTCAATTTGTTGCAGAATATAGGGGTGATCTGATAAATGATTCAGAATATCAGTGCAGAAGAAGAGTTTACCACCCATCATGTGCTGCATTTATGTTTGCATTTAAGTGGAGAGGAAAAACATGGTGGTAAGGCTTAAATTATATTCTGAACAGAATTACACAAATTAGAATACCCTGAAAGGTATTATCATCTGATTATTTTCTTTTCCTCATCTTTTTTCAAGCATTGATGCTTCAAGAGATGATGAATCATTTGGGAGGTTGGTAAATGATGAACACAGACGGCCAAACTGTAAAATTAAAAGGATTGATGTGGAAGGAAAGCCACACCTCTGTTTGTTTGCTGTGGAAGACATTCAAGAAGGAGAAGAAATAAATTATGATTATGGAGTTGATGACTGTCCATGGAGAACACAAGTATGTGAGATGGAACACAGAATCGCTCTGTAATACAAAACGAAAGTAATTTTTACCTACCTACCTACATACCCGTACCATCTGTTTACTTTGACTGAAATATGTGTAAGGAAGGAGATTGGCATGTAGAAAGGAATCTTGACTCTGAATTGGACTATCGATTGACATTTGTTGTATTAAGTTCATTTTTTCTACACTTTTCTTTTATCCCAGACAATTGTTGTTGTTGACAAAAGTGAAAACATGTCAGGCAAATAAAACAACCTAAATCAATTGTCTGGGATAAAAGAAAAATTCAACTAAGATTGGTTTGTAAAATCATATTATACAATGATGATTTACTAAATGTGTTGCAGATGAACGGCATTAAGGAGAGTGATTTGGGAATAGAGACCTCTTGTTCCTCCATGATTATGGATCAGATGGAGAATGTGACATGTCAAAACAACTCTCAACAGGTACTTTTATATCAATCTCTTTTTGAGTTATTTGTCTATCTACTGATTCAGTCCTGAGGATACGTACAGCAGCCAAATTCATGTAATGCGTTTGGAAGGTTAATGTTATGAGAGTATTTTAAACTAATTTAATATCACATAGTGATTATTATTTTATTTTTCAATGTATTGTGGACACTGACAGTGCCCCACATTACACAATCACGCCATAAGGTGAAAGGGAGTAAAAATGTTTGTGTGATATCTTCGGAAATCATACCGCTGCTGGTCCGGTCTCCATGAGAAATTAAAGTTTGTGTAAATAAATATCCACACAAAGTTCTGTTTGGTTTACTGAAAGATGAACAAGGACGGTGGTTGGCAGGTAGAAAGGGTTGTTTACACTGATGTTTGCTTGGGAATTACTTTTGGTTTCTTTTATCATATTCTACAATTATGATTCTCTAAATGTGTTGCAGATGGCCGCCTTTGAGGACTGTGATTCGGCTTTAGAGACCTCTCATCCCTCCATGACCGTTGATCAGTTAGAGATTGCTGCTGTTCCAAACAATACACAACAGGTACTTTCATCTCCATCACTTTACAGGTCATGTTTTCCATCTACAGCACAGCCCATGTGATGCTGGGAACTAAATTCCATGACAAAGTAAGGTGGAAAGAGCATATTTCATGGATTGCATTCAGTTAATGTAAAAAATATATTTTAAGCTAATTTTTATTGAACCTTGTGAATATTATTTTGGTTATTTATCACTTTGTTCTAGACATTTACGATGTCCCCACATTGCACGTTCACACCATAATTTGAAAGGGTGTAAAAATGTTTGGGTGATATCTTGGAAAATGATATTGGTGCTGGTCTGGTCCCCATGAGAAAATTAAAGTTTGTGTGAATAAATGTCCCCACAAAGCCCGATTATTTTTACTGAAATGTGTGAGGACGTGGGTTGGCCATTAAAAACAGATGTTTATGCTTAATTTGAATTCATATTGACTTTTGTTTTGTCAAATCATATTCTACAATGATGATTTACTAAATGTGTTGCAGATGACCATCATTAATGACAGTGCTTTGGCTTCAGAGACCTCTAATCCTTCCATGAGTATGGATCAGACTGAGATCTCTACTTGTCCAAACAAGACTGAACAGGTACTCTCACCTCCATCACATTTGCGGTTATTTTTTTCCCTCTAAATAACTTCCTATGTGATGATGAGCACTAAATTCCATGATAGAATCATGTGGATAGGTAAAGGAGCGCACGTCATTAATTGTATTCAATAGATTAATGTTACAAAAATATTTCAGACTGATTTAACTGATTATAGTGAATATAATGTTGGTTATTTATCACTTTGTTGTAGACATTTACGATGTCCCCACATTACACGTTCACATCATAATGTGAATGGGTGTAAAAATGTTTGGGTGATATCTTCGAATATCTGGTCTGGTCCCTATGAGAAAATTAAAGTTTGTGTGAATAAATGTCCCCACAAAGCCCGATTATTTTTACTGAAATGTGTGAGGACGTGGGTTGGCCATGGAAACGGATGTTTATGCTTAATTTGACTTCATATTGACTTTTGTTTTGTCATATCATATTCTACAATGATGATTTACGAAATGTGTTGCAGATGACCACCATTAATGACAGTGCCTTGGCTTCAGAGACCTCTACTCCTTCCATGGATATGGATCAGAAGGAGATTCATACTTGTCCAAACAACACTCAACAGGTACTCTCACCTCCATCACATTTGCGGTTATTTTATTCCCTCTAAATCACTTCCTTTGTGATGATAGGCACTAAATTCCATGATAGAATCATGTGGATAGGTAAAGGAGCACACTTCATTAATTGTATTCAGTAGAGTAATGTCACGAGAATATTTTAGACTGATTTAATTGATCATAGTGAATATAATTTTGGTTATTTATCACTTTGTTGTAGACATTTACGATGTCCCCACATTACACGTTCACACCATAATCTGAATGGGTGTAAAAATGTTTGGGTGATATCTAGGAAAATTAGATTGCTGCTAGTCTGGTCCCCATGAAAAAATTAAAGTTTGTGTGAATAAATGTCCCCACAAAGCCCGATTATTTTTACTGAAATGTGTGAGGACGTGGGTTGGCCATGGAAACGGATGTTTATGCTTAATTTGACTTCATATTGACTTTTGTTTTGTCATATCATATTCTACAATGATGATTTACGAAATGTGTTGCAGATGACCACCATTAATGACAGTGCCTTGGCTTCAGAGACCTCTACTCCTTCCATGGATATGGATCAGACGGAGATCTCTACTTGTCCAAACAACACTCAACAGGTACTCTCACCTCCATCACATTTGCGGTTATTTTATTCCCTCTAAATCACTTCCTTTGTGATGATAGGCACTAAATTCCATGATAGAATCATGTGGATAGGTAAAGGAGCACACTTCGTTAATTGTATTCAGTAGAGTAATGTCACGAGAATATTTTAGACTGATTTAATTGATCATAGTGAATATAATTTTGGTTATTTATCACTTTGTTGTAGACATTTACGATGTCCCCACATTACACGTTCACACCATAATCTGAATGGGTGTAAAAATGTTTGGGTGATATCTAGGAAAATTAGATTGCTGCTGGTCTGGTCCCCATGAAAAAATTAAAGTTTGTGTGAAAAAATGTCCCCACAAAGCCCTATTATTTTTACTGAAATGTGTGAGGACGTGGGTTGGCCATTAGAAACGGATGTTTATGCTTAATTTGACTTCATATTGACTTTTGTTTTGTCATATCATATTCTACAATGATGATTTACTAAATGTGTTGCAGATGACCACCATTAATGACAGTGCCTTGGCTTCAGAGACCTCTACTCCTTCCATGGATATGGATCAGACGGAGATCTCTACTTGTCCAAACAACACTCAACAGGTACTCTCACCTCCATCACATTTGCGGTTATTTTTTTCCGTCTTAATAACGTCCTTTGTGATGATGGGCACTAAATTCCATGATAGAATCATGTGGATAGGTAAAGGAGCACGCCTCATTAATTGTATTCAGTAGATTAATGTTACGAGAATATTTTAGACTGATTTAATTGATCATAGTGAATATAATTTTGGTTATTTATCACTTTGTTGTAGACATTTACGATGTCCCCACATTACACGTTCACACCATAATCTAAATGGGTGTAAAATGTTTGGGTGATATCTAGGAAAATTAGATTGCTGCTGGTCCCCATGAAAAAAATAAAGTTTGTGTGAATAAATGTCCCCACAAAGCCCGATTATTTTTACTGAAATGTGTGAGGACGTGGGTTGGCCATTAGAAACGGATGTTTATGCTTAATTTGACTTCATATTGACTTTTGTTTTGTCATATCAGATTCTACAATGATGATTTACTAAATGTGTTGCAGATTGCTGCCTGCAAGGACTGTGATTTGGCTTCACAGACCTCTCATCCCTACATGAGTATGAATCAGATGGAGATTGCGACTTGTCCAAACAACACTCAACAGGTACTTTCATCTCCATCACTTTTCAGGTCATTTTTTCCATCTACAGCACAGCATTTGTGAGGCTGGGCACTAAATTCCTTTATATAGTCATGTGGATGTGTAAAGCAGCCAGTTTAATATATCGCGTTCAGAAGGTTAATGTTACATGAATATTTTAGGCTGATTTTAATTGATCATAGTGAATAAAATTTTGGTTATTTATCACATTTTTCTAGACATTTACGATGTCCTCACATTACACTTTTAAACTATAATGTCAATGTGTGTAAAATGTTTGGGTTACAATTTGGAAAATGGGGACTGCTTGTAGTCCCGGTCCCCATGAGAAATGAAAGTTTGTGTTGATAAATGTCACCACAATACCCGTTTGGATTTACTGAAAGATGTGTGAGGACGGTGGTTGGCAGGTAGAAAGTGTTGTTTACACTGACATTTGCTTGATAATTACTTATGGTTTCTAATACCATATAACTGTGATTTACTAAATGTGATGCAGGTTGCAGCCTACAAAGACTGGGATTTGGCTATAGAGACCTCTCATCCCTCCACGACTGTGGATCAGTTAGCGATTGCTGCTGTTTCAAATAACACACAACAGGTACGCTCATCTCCATCACTTTTCAGGAGTGAATGTTAAAAGTTTTTGTAAAGCTATGTCCCTACAATGCCTGTTAGGTTGGACTGAAATATATGTGGGAACGTAGTTTTGTAGGTAGAAGAGAATGTTGATTCTGAAGTTTACTTGAGATTTACTTTTGGTGCCTTATATTTTATTCTAAAATGATGTGTTACCTAATGTTTTGCAGATGATCACCATTAACAGTGATATAGCTTCAGAGATCTTTTGTTCCTCTATGACTGTGGGTCATTTTGAGAATGTTGCTGATTCAAACAGTCAACAGGTACTTTCATATACATCACTTTTCAGGTTATATTTTTCACTCTACATCAAAGGTGCTTTCATTTATACATATTTTTTTAAGTTTTTTTTTTTTTCTCAATAGCTTAGACTTCATGATGAGCTATAGATTGCTAGATTACATGATAGTCATGTGGAAAACAAAAAAGCCTTTTTTATTTTTTTTATTATTCTGAAGGTTAATGTTGCACAATTATGTTTGGCTATCTTGGTTAATCACTTTATTCTGGACACTTAAGATGTATTTTGTTTTCTTATATCATTTCCTACAATGATGATTTACTAATGTTGTTGATGATGTTGCAGATGACCGCCTTTAAGGACAGTGCATTGGATTCAGAGACCTCATGTCCTTCAACAACTGTATATAGTAAGGAGAATGTTGCTTTTCCAAACAACACTCAACAGGTACTTTCATATTTACTTTTTAAGTCTATATGTACGGTATATAATTATCAAAACGTTCATTAACCTTGAGTTTGTGGAAAAGCAGTGTAAAAGTATTTCATGTTGTGCTCATGCCAAAGTGAAATATTTATGTTCACAAAAAGCTAGTTTAGTTTTAGGATATGTGAAGGCAGGTAGCATTTGGCTAGGAAGGAATTTCTAAATCCTTTTAAAATAACTTTAAATACTGTTCTGGTAAATATTAACGTGTATGTTTTCACTTCTTATTATCAGGCTATTACAACGACACATAGTGACAGACACAGAAGGACCAGAAGTGTCATTGTGAGTTTATATACTGGAAGATACTAAATAGATCAAAACTGAGTTTGTCTTTTTTCACTTTAGTGTGTTGCTCAAAATGTTATATTTAATGTTCTAATCATACAGTAGCCCGTGATTGGTGACGAATACAAGTTAACATAGGTTTTAAACAACTCACACTTAAATGACATACTAATTAGTGATCTTCAGACAACATGGGGGAGGCTGGGCCAAATGTATTTACCCTGCATTCCTAGTACAAGCAGATTCTTGAAGATACTGTATCATTTTTAACAAAGACATTTGATGATGAGCAGTTAAATTGTTAACAAATATATCACAATACGCTTTACGGTATGTCAGATTTTAACATTCTTCATAAGAAAATTCAAAACTTCATGAAAATTTGAAAATGTTTCAATTTCATTTAAATTATTCATGTTTGAATATATTTCAGATGAAAGACACAAGTTTTGAAGATTCAGATGAGCTTTTTTATTCTTCACCATCAAGTGGAGATGAGTTTATCCCTGATACCACCTCCAAAAGTGATACCGACTGTGAGGCCAGCGACAGATACAAACTACCCACACTGGCAAAACATGATATATCTGACATGGAAATCCCTATGTGTGACTCTACCACACCAAAAAACAGACTGACATCTAGTGTCAGAGCAGAAGAGAAACCCTATTCCAGTGAAACAGAAGAACCTTCTTCCAGCAGAGCAGATGATGTCCACAGTTCAAGTCATACCAGAGGCACAGTAGTTGTTGGTCCATGCAAAAAAGTGGGTGCCAAAAGAGTGTATGATAAGAGACATTACTGCTTGTATTGTTCAAAGCCTTACGCGAAGATGGCAAGGCATTTAGAACGTTCACATGAGGATAAATCAGATGTTGCGCGTGCTGTTAGCTTTCCTAAGGGCTCGAAGGAAAGAAAAAAACAGTTAGATTATATTCGTAACAAAGGAAACTTTGCTCACAATGCATTTGTTATGCAGTCAGGAAAAGGAGAATTAGTGCCATTTAAACGGCCTCCTAACGAGACACAAGGAAATGACTTTATGCATTGTGCACATTGTCAAGGACTTTTCCTTCGCAAAGTTCTGTGGCGACACATGCGTATTTGTCAATTCAAACCTGGATCAAATGCCCCTAAACCAGGAAAGAACCGTGTTCAATCTTTATGTGTATACACAGGGCCCGTACCAGCAGCCACAAGTGAACAGTTGTGGCAAATAGTTACTTCAATGAATCCTGATCCGATCTCACACATAATAAAAAATGACCCAGTAATTATTGAATTTGGGCAACATTTGTTAAATAAAAGCGGTACATCAGCAAAGAATAAAAATCATGTGCGAGAGAAGATGCGAGAATTGGGAAGGTTGGTTCAGGGTGCCAGGAGAGTGACCACCTTGAAAAACATGGAAGATTTCATTAATCCAGAAAAGTACATGGAGACTGTTACAGCTGTCAAGTTTACATGTGGGCATGAAAATGAATTAGGCAGGTTTTTGGTTCCATCACTCGCAAACAAACTAGGACACTCCTTAGTTAAAGTAAGCAAACTCCTAAAAGCCAAGGGTTTAATCTCAAACAATGAAAAGCTTGTAACGGAGGCCACCAACTTTGAAGCTGTCCATAAGGAAAAGTGGCACGAGTTGATCTCAGCTGCAGCATTAAGGAACATCAGGGAAGCAAAGTGGAATGTGCCCAGTGTCATGCCCTTCACCAAAGATGTCCAAAAACTGCATGCATATCTCACTCAAGAACACGATAAATGGTACACATTCCTCTCTGAGACTCCATCGGCAAAGGTCTGGAATGAGCTGACAAAGGTGTGTCTTGTCCAGCTCATTCTTTTCAACCGGCGCAGAGAGGGAGAGGTGGCATGCATGCCCCTATCTGCATTTCTTTCGAGAGACACCTCTGATCCACATGATGATTTGGACTGGGCACTCTCTGAGTTGGAAAAAAAACTCTGCAGACACTTCACCAGGATTGTTATCAGAGGAAAGCGTGGACGTCCAGTGCCCATTCTTCTCACTCCCAAAATGCTGCGTGCCATAGAACTCCTTGTTTCACAGAGAGAAGCTTGTGGGGTTCTGAAAGATAATGAATACCTATTTGCACGACCAGGGGCCATGACACACTTCCGAGGATCGGATTGTTTCCGTTCGTTTGCACAGCAATGTGGTGCTGCATGTCCCAGGTCACTGACATCGACCAAGCTGAGAAAGCATGCCGCAACCTTGTCAACAGTGCTAAACATGACAAACACAGAAATGGACCAATTGGCCAATTTTCTCGGCCATGACATTAGAGTCCACAGAGAGTATTATCGGCTGCCTGAGAAGACTTTGCAACTTGCCAAAGTCAGCAAACTCCTTGTGGCTCTCGAACAGGGTAGAATGGCTGAATTCAGTGGGAAAAGTCTGGATGAAGTTGAGATTGACCCAGATGGTATGTCTTTTTATTTCTGTATTTGCCATCCCTTCCTCTTTGAGTAAAAAAAAGTAAATTGCAGTTTGCATGACTTCTACAGAAAAACTTCTGGACAGTGATGATGACACCATGCATACAGGACACCTAAATGATGATGGTACAGTAGGTCTGGGTTGTTGGGTTAAATACTATTTTTATTATATTTTAAAGAAACACTATCTTTTTTCCTGTTTTTAGTATGTCTTATTTTTGTGGGAGGGTTTTTGTTTTATGACCCAGATTATAAAATTTCAGGACTGTAAATGAGTTTTAGCACTTGGAATTTAGCTGGAAAATATTTATTTTTACTCTTGAAGTGGCTTGTGGACATGTTTATCTTATTCTATTATACCTGTGTAGGTGGTTAAGTACACATTTACCCTAATTTATTGCCAAAATACTATAAAACTCTGAAAAAGGTTACTTTCCATAGGACTACTAACAGAGGAGACACATCCCCCTCCTGAGAGGATTGAAACACCATTGCTATCACGAGAGGGACACTCATCTTCTTCATCGGGTGATGAGATGTCATCAGCAGTCGGTGCTGAGAAACCTTCCTCAAAAGGTTTTTTTTATTTTTTTGTAATTTGGACTAAAATCAATAACTCTTTTAATATATAAATATTACTAGTACGAGTAATTAAGACAGGAAATAACATCTTTACAGTACTTTTAATAAGCAACCAATAACCAACTACGGTATATTTAATATTAAAATTAAAATCTAAGACCAATAATTTATTTATGACAAACACAGACATGCATTCAGAAACTTATTGTTACTGCAAAAGTTTTTAACACTTTCTAAATCGTAAGATAAATAGAAATAATAATTCGGCTTTAGTTATCTTTGAGTGCAACGGCTTTAGTTATCTCTGAGTGTAAACACAATTTTTCTATTAAAAAAAAACTTCTTTCGGAGGACATTTAGAAGAAATAGAGGACAGACCAAAGAAGAGATAAAAAAACAAATAAGAGGTGCAAAACTCCATCTGTTGATTGTGAGATGCCATCAGGTGTCATTGTTAAGAAACCTTCTAAAAGTTGATTTTAAAACAGATTTTGTGTTGAAGTTAGAAATAAATTCAGCAGCTATTCTAAAAATATGAACATTTCAAATATTTCTAATGAGAGAAGACAAAATCAACTTTTAATAAAACTAAATATATTCATGAAATGTATGAATGTAAAAATGTATTTGAGTGGAACACATCAATGCATGAGGATATGTACATAATTATTTGTACTATATGTGCAATATGTTCTATTTTCCATAGGAGCAGACCAAGATGAAACAATGAGTGATGACATACCACACAAGAGACCCAAAACACATAGGAGGCACGAACCCCCATCATTAGATGGGGTCCGTGCAAGGGCCAGTGCTAAGAAGTCCTCCGCTGAAGGTAAACACTTAGAAATCAAGCTGTTTTTAATCCAATATATTCATTGTATTGTAATCAAAGTATTGTAATAGTGGGAACACCGATATGAAATTTTGCATTGAAAATTAAATACTACTCTTTTGAGATCTCACAATCTCACAAATATGTGTGTCGTGAGCAGTGTTGTTAATAACGGCGTTACAATATAACGGCGTTACTAACGGCGTTATTTTTTTCAGAAGTGGGTAATCTAATTAATTACTTTTCTCATCTTGGCAACGCCATTACCGTTACTGAGGACGGAAAGGCATGCGTTACTATGCGTTATTATATTGGTCGAAAAGTCTGAGGGAGACGGACTCACCGAGACGACAGAGCAGAGCAAGAGTGGGGAGGAGGCAAGAAAGTTGTGACGCCGAGCAAACGCGATGCTAGGTAGCTCCAATAATACCTGTTGTAAATGGGCCGATAGCGTACAAACTACGCCCGCATGTTATGGTAGATATGGTAGACATATGGTAGATATCACATGTACTGTATATAGATATAACTAGATGCAAAATGATAGACACGGCACTAGATGCGTTAGTAAACAGCCGCCATCTTAAAGCAGTAGACCTTTTATTACGGCTCTGTTGTAGAGAACCTTCCTAGCGAACCTAAGTAACTTTTTATCTAAAATACTTCTAAATCAGTAAAATCTTGACTTGAATCTATCTTTAAATGATGACACAGTTTTAAAACTTTCATATGTTGAAAGTAGAGAGAAGGGAACTAATGCAATAATGGGAGCAATTTTAACAACTTTTAACAGTTGATTCAGGGTAAAGGGTAAATTAGGGTAAAGAATTGGGCTCGGGCCAATTGTACCAAAAACCTTCACAAAAAACTTTACATAGTGTGGCCAATGTTTTTTTTTGTTTTTTTTTAGGAAAAAAAAAAGTAATTATCACCAATTACTTTGCCGTGTAATGTCTTACATTCAGGTAATTGAGTTACTAACGCAATGACTTTTTGGGAGAAGTAATTTGTAACTATAATTAATTACTTTTTTTCAGTAAGATTAACAACACTGGCCGTGAGAAAGATAGACTTATCCAACATTGTACGTCCTCTAAAGTCATCAGGGAAGATGACTCTCATCCATTTATTGTACAGCAGAAAACAGAGGCATATTTTACTGTCAATGTAAATTATCGATGGCTGTCAGGGTTAATAGACACTCAATTCCTTAAATATATTTTTTAATCATTTATTGACCCTTGAATTTCAAGTGGCTTTAAGTGGCTATGTGTTGTTGAATATTTGTAATTAATTCATAAATGTCAAAAAATGAAGTGTTCACATTTTGAAGTAATTTCTTCCGAATATGTCATAGTAGGATATAACAACAGAGGCTTTGCTCTCTGAACAGTAGAACTGCCTGCAGAGTCATCATTTTTATAGAAAACTCGGAAGTTGCAGGGACCTGTGATACTGCAGCAGGGAAGACCTGGTTGAGTTGATACAAAAAGGAAAATTTCCTGGGAGATCTGGCACATTTTTGGCTCTGTTGTTCTTTCTATGAATGCATGACACTTTTACACGTAATGGTACACAAGACTATTTAGTCTTTCAAATAACCTAGTCTGGTGGTAGTTTTACCTATTGGCATAATAGGTGGTGTCCCAGGGAGCAAGCTACAGTATATAATGTAACTTCACAGCATTACAATAATGTTTGTCTTTATAGGTGGCATTAGACATGATTTCAATCACAAACTTCTTTATTCTTCCAATCACAACCCCCCCCCCCCCCCCCCCCCCTCCCTAAACTTCAAGGCAAAACCACGCAGAAGAAGAAATGTCCCTGGCAGAAGAAGGAGGTGCAGGCGGTGGAAAGGCACATGACAAAGTTCATAACATCTTTCATTGTGCCAGGTAAACTGGACTGTGAAAAGTGTTTAAGGGCTGAACCAGAAGCCCTGAAGAACCGGGACTGGCGGAATCTCAAATTTTACATTTACAACCGCATTTCAGCATCTAAAAGGAAATTGCAATGTAAATAGATTTTTGTTATCAACACTCTGGTAAGTTTTTCACACACAACACTGGTTTGATGGGGTTTTTTTTGTTTTGTTTTTGGTTTTTCATTTGTTCTTTTTTTTGTTATTCTAAAGACGACAGTGTTATGTTTGTGTGCCATTTGACCTCACCAAAGGCAATTTGTTGTTGTTTGTTGTTGTTGTTCCATTAAATGTAACATGTTTTCATAAAATTTATTTCAGTGTGAAATATATTCGTGTTGGCAGATGAAACTAATATTAAATGGCCTCTATTTCAATATTCAGTCACTGACTGTCAGGTTATGGTTTAATACAGATGCTTACTACTGTATGTCAATACAACTGGTAAAATGTCCCCATTAATCAAGTTCAATTTGTGGGGACCAAGTGTGAAATATGTAAATTACTTTGCATATTATTTAAATGAGGTCCCCAAAAAGAATGTATAATCGTTTTTTTTATAGGTCCCCAGAATGCATGGTGAAAATCATCACTTCATCATTTCTGATATTTGAAGGCGTGTATAAGTTCACATGGCCAAACTGGTTATACCTGATTTTTTTCAGCTCTGTAAACCATTTAGAAAGGGTGGTCCCCACAAATGATGCTTTCATAATTTTAGATTTTTGGTCCCCAGAAAACATATAAACCCGTATAGGTGTGTGTGTGTGTGTGTGTGTGTGTGTGTGTGTGTGTGTGTGTGTGGTCACTGTTGCCCTGTTTTTTATTCTGATTTTGTTTGTTGTTGTTTTTTTTATTTTATTTTATTTTATTTAATACAAATACATGAATTACGTAGCATCTTGCAAGGGGAACAAGGTTTAAAATGAGAGTCTGATATTATCAGTCGATAATAGCATTTAAAAATAATATCGGACAATAACATTGTCGGCTATTCATTATCAGTTTTAGGCCAAATTGCATGGTTTCCTTCAAAGTGAACGTAGAAGCCTTCTGCCTTCCTAAAAGCGCTGATCACAGCTTAGCACAGCAGTTATGCTTTATGACCATAAGATGCATCAAAACAAAGATGGTTGAGATTTATGTGAGCAGACCAATTGCATTCATTGCACAAAAAAGTAAATGAACAATAAATGAATATAAAATTATGAATTATAAACTCATTACATATAACTACTGCGTTACCTGAAAGAAATAGTCACAACGAAAACTAGAAAAGTAATAAAATACAATAATTTGTGTAAAAACACAGCAAAATGCATCTTGAGAATTGTCATTGCATTGGTATGTCCTATGATTGCCTGCCTGTATTTCAATTTCTTTGGTCACCTCCTATTTGTTCTTTGGGGCAACTACTGTAAACGTGATTTAATTGTGAATGATTCATTTGATTTAAATATGGACATTTTAACTCATTTTAATTTATACTATTTATATGGGATATTTATTTTCTATAACTTAAATTGAAATTGTTCTGTTATTTTTCACAGAATGTTTATTTTAAACCTTGAAGTTGTTACATTTATCAATATTAAAGCATCCAGTGTGGCATCACAATAAATTAGCAATTACACGTTAAGTGCACGACTGCAGATTTTGATATCTGTATTGGATTTTTGGAGATGGACAATATTGGGATATTGGTTATCTGTAAAAAGTCATGATCTGACAACTCTATTTAAAATGAAATCATCCACCGCTATAATTATTGCACATCACTGGTAGTGTTTATCCCCCAAGCATGAGGTTTTTGTACTAAAGCGTAACAAATTGCAAAATAGATAAATACTGTACATTTATCAATTGACTAAATAACTAATCAGGATTTCACTTCTCTCTTGAACCTTGTAGTGTGAATGTAGCTTTTGTGGGCTAGATGAGAGCCAAAAAAAACAACAACCTGCAGTATATCTAGGAAGCCCCTTGAGCTGATGCCTTCTTGAACAGTGAAATGAGGAGCTGCCAGATCACTATGAGGCACACGGAGAATAAACTCCTCTACCGCTACAGAATTCTTCCATAAAGGACTATTTTAGTACCTATGTTTAACTAGATAGAACAAACCAAGAAAGATAGTGAAAATATTAGTTAACTGGCCCGTATAAACCTGATGAATAAATAAACACAAAGTAATATACTGTAATGTCAAAAATGAACACAAGACAGTATCATTTCTTGCTTTTCAATACTAATATTTGGTCAGTATCTTATCACAGATCAAACCCAACAGGAGAAAAATATAGCTCTGTGGAAAAAAATGTATACTGTAAATGGCATACAGAGAGAAAATGTGTGTTGGATGGTAAATTAACTTCAAATATTAAAAATAGCCTCCAGTTTTTCTTTTGAACTTGCAGTAGTTGGAATGGAGGAAATTTATTCAGTGCAAATCCACACAAACATAATCAAGTAGTGAGCGGCATTAGCTTTGTAGATTTAAGCGTTGCAGCATCAGTAATAAGGAATAAACTTACATATACACATTAAATTGAGAATAATACCAGGATGCCTGAGACAGATGCACCTGCTAAGGGTGTACTGATGCAAATGGTGTATGCAAATGGAAATGAAAAACAATTTAAGAATGGATTAAGTTCAGAAGTTAATCTTACTTTTCCAGATATGATGTCACAAGCTACCTCTCATGCAAGTTATTTTGACATTGTGTTAAAAATGGGGGTTAAAAAAGCAAGCCAGCACAATTTGCCAGACAAGTGACCAGTGTATCTTCAAAAAAAAAAAAAAAAAAAAAAAAAAAAAAAAAAAAAACTATTTAAAAATAAAAACTATTGTGTTGATGTTTTATTATCAAGACAAAGTCATGACAACAAGGCAGACAACATTTAGAAGTTTGGCATTACTGTCATGTCCTCTGGCAATTACTGCTTTCTACTGACCATGAAATTCATCCCACCTTGTTATTCAGTGACATTTAAATTATTCTAATTTGTTACGAACTCACAAGTTGAAAAGGCCATTTTTAGTCCATTTATGGATTCATGTGTGTGACCCCGTCATTCTCATTACAACTACAACTGGAGAATATTTTCCATAATATAATTTCACTTTCCCTCGATGTGACATTTATCATTTTTAAATCAGTGTAGGTTAGAGAATTGCGCCAGAAAACAACTTTCAATGTATTTTACCCCCATGACCACACTATATATGCAAGATGGGAATGCTGGCCCTATTGATTATGGACTACATTGCAAAATGATAATTTCCCAGTTGACTCAATTAGGTCCGGATTTTGTCATGCAACAAAAAGCAATGAATAATGTGCAGAGATAGACTCTGACACTGATGGTGAATACAAATGACCACATTCTCACACAAGAAAACCTTTTTATTAGTATTATTATTATTATCGTTAGCAACAATGACCTTGGGGTGCTTGACTGATACATAAAGTAATTAGCTCCTAAATATGTAAATACAGAATAGGAAAAAGAATTGCTAACAAACTATTATAAATACCCTGAGTCAAATTCAGTACAGTCCGTCATGTCTCGTAATTTCTGTTAATGTTTCGTGTTTATTCATGTTGGATTAATGGTTTTATTTTGATAGTGGCGCTCCGCCTTGCTTCACTGTTACTTCCTTCCCTTCCCAATCAGACTGATAGTTTCCACCTGTGACCCTGTATATAAATAGTCTGCATGTGCCCTTGCCCTTTGTCTCTTTTCTATATCACCAACTTGTGTAAGCCTTTTTTTGACCAAGATTTATGTTTGGAACAAATGCCTTCTTGTTACTTTGTTGACTTTGCTCAGTTTTTTGGTGTCCAGCAAGTGCTGTGATTTTTCCCTTGTCTCTTTATTCAAACATTATGGACTGAAAAACGAACCTTTTTGTTTAGGCGGAACAGTCGTGCATTTGGGCCCTTAGTGTATCCCTGACACAGACCCTATAAATTGAATTTGGAAATTTGTTTCCAAGTACGTGAAACAAATAATCATTGCAAAGGGTTAAGGTTATACACATACGAATTAGCCCAAATACGATTTCAAATAACTGGAATTGGTCAATTCACTCCGCATGGAATAAAAATATATACAATGTGTGGCATATGAGCAAAGAAACCTGAATTGACTTGCAGTGTCAACGTACTGTAGACTTAGTTTATAGGTTTAGACATTTACAAAGGCCATTTCTACCACCACAGAAGTGTGTTTAGTTTATTAGGCCTATTACCGCAAAAACTTCTTCCGTTGATGCCAAAATCTAAGGAACGGCACATTGTTCTTTTTGTTATTCCGGAGATTAATGCATTTTGTGTTATTCAGGTTCCTCTAATACTATGTAGCAAGATGTGCAAGAGGCAAGAGGTGTAGTATGTGCACACATGTCATGTATTTACAAAGCTTCCAAGTATTTAATTTGTGTTTTAACCCTTTAAGGTCTGGGCCTATTTTGTCTGATTTTGCATGCCTTTAAAGATGCCTTTATATTTCAAAGAAAGAATTGTTTACGATGGCCTGGTTTGGTCCCTTTTTTTGTGACACCTTGAACTTCATGTCCAAACTGTTGTTTCCTTCACTGACCAATTATAAATCATCATTTTGGGCCCAAAAAGACCAAAAATTCCAAAATCGTTTTGTCAAAATTTTTAATATTGATGTCCAATTGACAACCAAACATGCGTAACGAACCGTTTTGAAACTTTGTAATATTTATTCAACATATTAGGATGAACATTCAACCAAAAAAATTTAGAATAAATAGTCTTATATTTGACAATTCAACATAAACAACAGGTATAGCCATAGGCGTTTTTTGCCTTTAGACATGCTCTAGTCAAAACAGGTTATATACAGCAGACCAAACAGTGAAGAACAGTGAAAAAATATATACCATCTAACACAAAAAGTGTTTAGAGGCCATCTCTTTGAGTTTAGGTATTGCGGCCCATCACCTGATGAAAACTATGTACACACAATCAAGCTTCTTGAACACACATTTATATACACAAATTGAGAAGACTGATTGTGGGAAAAAAAAAAAATATATATATATATATAACATTGGAAAAAAAAGTATTTTCAAAAATATTTACAATAAACAAGTTAAATTTTTTTCAGGCATGCCACTCTGAAAAGCAGTTTCGTCCTGGAATTAGACACAGGGCTACATCACACAGCCCACACTTCCATGGGGTGTCGGTCCTCTTTCCACCCTTCCACCCTTCCATTTTCATTTCACTTTACTTTCATTGTCACTCTAAATGTAAATGAAAAAAAAAATCAGTATTTATGAAAATAATAAAGTATAAAATAAAAATATATACAGCAATAAATAATAATGGAAATCTATATGTATGACAATAGAAAGAATACCATAGCTGAATATGTGCTACATCCCTAATCTTCATATAGAAAGAAGAACACCACAAATTATAAATTCCTGCCTGGGATACACATAGTGCACGTACGACTTTGATCTGATATGCACATTTTATTATTATATACACAAACACACACTTATATTGCATCAAAATTAACTTTGTCTTGCAATATCAAAAGAAACTTTCAAAAGAAACTTTTTCAGCATAAAAAAAAAAAGTGAGTTGGCTTACCTCTGCTTGTCGATGGCGTCACCCACGTGTTCAAATCCGTCACTATCTTCACTCGAGGACTCTTCCGAAGAAGACGATGATGACAAATTTGGACCATCCTCTTCCTCAAGTTGATCAAAAAGCACAATTGCTTGCGCTAAATTTAGTTTTCCGTTCATTCTCAAAGTCACATTAAGTCGCTGCTCAATCCAAACGGCCGTCGCTCGCCACCTCGCTGCTTCAGAACACTCCTCCCTCTCGTTCGGTGGAACCTCGCACGGCAGTTATATTAATAAAAAAAAAAAAAAACTCATTTTGTGCTTCTACTATGACTTCGAAAAGGTTCGTTTGATTTGTGTTTTTTTTCATGGAGCTTCCGTTTTGAAAAAGGACAAGAAATGATGGAAATATAGACATAAACAAATGATCCATGCAGCGTTTTAATGTTTTTTTGAGAGGACAATAAAACTATAAAACTTAAATGACAATATCTCACGTTTTAGTTGGTCGATTGATTTCAAATAATAACGAGAGTAAACCGCAACTTCCGCACTTTAAAACGAGACCAACCAACGGCATGTGGGTGACGTAATTAAAACGTGAGGGCGCTTCAAAGACGTGCGCTGAGGACGCGCCGGCGCGTCCTTCGACTCTCAAGGGTTAACTTCATTTTTTTGCAAATGTTTTTTTTTTTTTTGCGTTGTGTGTAGGTGTGTGTGTGTGTGTGTGTGTGTTGAAAGCCCCCATATTTTGCTTGAGAAAGAAATGTTTTATATTTCTTATTCACATTTCAGTTCTAAACCAGCCATCCCAGTTAAAATGTTTTTGATGTCTATCGCCGTCAAAGGCAGTGAATGAGTTACCAGATCGTGACTTTACTGATACTTTGAATGTGAAATTGTCCAATGATTCATTTATAGTTAATTTAAAAAAAGGAGTCCCGGGTCCTGTTCCATGAGTTTCTTCCAAAGCTGAGCCACCTTTTTAGAAGCAATATTTTTTATGCTGTAGTAGCTGGGTTATTAAAAATGCCAACCCAGATAGTAGTCAGACGTTGAAATGATGTTGAATCAACATTCCGCTGTCAATCTTATATCATTGAATCAACATTGACCCCCGACGTTGATTTGTCATCACTTTTGCACATTTGAATAATGTTGTTCCAACATTGAAATCCTTACAAAACCTAAACGTCATTTGGATAATTAATAATATTGGAACAACGCTGAATCAATGTTGTTTTTCTTCATTTTTAACCATGATGCTATTAATGCTTTCAAATATGCCCATATTTAGAGGTCCTGCTTTATTTATAGACAGAAGAAACAGCTAGGGTGACCCATAAAATATTGTACATGAATGATAAAAAAACAACAAATTCAATAATGAATGAACATATAAAATAAAAACTGCGAGATTTGAAAATTATTTTTAATTGAATCACAACAATAGAAAACTTAATTAACTCCATCAATCCATTATCTTCCGCTTAGTCCGGGGTCGGGTCGCGGGGGCAGCAGCTTTAGCAGGGAAGCCCAGACTTCCCTCTCTCCAGCCACTTCAGCCAGCTCCTCCGGCGGGATTCCAAGGCGTTCCCAGGCCAGCCAAGTGACATAGTGTCTCCAGCGTGTCCTGGGTCGACCCCGGGGCCTCCTGCCGGTGGGACATGCCCGGAACACCTCTCCAGGGAGGCGTCCAGGAGGCATCCGAACCAGATGCCTGAGCCACCTCAACTGGCTCCTCTCAACGCGGAGGAGTAGCGGCTCGACACCAAGCCCCTCCCGGATGACGGAGCTTCTCACCCTATCTCTGAGGGAGAGCCCTAACACCCTGCGGAGGAAACTCATTTCGGCCGCTTGTATCTGGGATCTTGTTCTATCGGTCACGACCCACTTCTCGTGACCATAGGTGAGGGTAGGAACGTAGATCGACTGGTAAATCGAGAGCTTCGCCTTTTGGCTCAGCTCCTTCTTCACCACAACGGACCGGTGCAGAGTCCGCATCACTGCAGATGCTGCACCGATCCGCCTGTCAATCTCCCGCTCCCTCCCACCCTCACTCGTGAACAAGACCCCAAGATACATTAACTCCTCCACTTGGGGCAGGATCTCATCCCCGACCCGGAGAGGGCATGCCACCCTTTTCCGGCTGAGGACCATGGTCTCGGATTTGGAGGTGCTGATCTTCATCCCAACCGCTTCACACTCGGCTGCGAACCTTCCCAGTGAGAGTTGGAGGTCATGGCTGGATGAAGCCAACAGCACCCAATCATCTGCAAAAAGCAGAGATGCAATGCTGAGGTCACCAAACCGGAAACCCTCAACGCTTCGGCTGCGCCTAGAAATTCTGTCTATAAAAATTATGAACAGAATCGGTGACAAAGGGCAGCCTTGGCGGAGTCCAATCCTCACTGGGAACGAATTCGACTTACTGCCGGCAATGCGGACCAGACTCTGACACCAGTCGTACAGGGACCGAACAGCCCTTACCAAGGGGCTCGGTACCCCGTACTCCCGGAGCACCCTCCACAGGATTCCCCTAGGCACACGGTCGAACGCCTTCTCCAAATCCACAAAACACATGTAGACTGGTTGGGCGAACTCCCATGCACCCTCGAGGACCCTGCTGAGGGTGTAGAGCTGGTCCACTGTTCCACGGCCGGGACGAAAACCACACTGCTCTTCCTGAATCCGAGATTCGACTTCCCGATGGACCCTCCTCTCCAGCACCCCTGAATAGACTTTACCGGGGAGGCTGAGGAGTGTGATTCCTCTATAATTGGAACATACCCTACCACCCCGGTCTGCCAATCAAGAGGCACTGTCCCCGATGTCCACGCGATGTTGTAGAGGCGTGTCAGCCATGACAGCCCTACAACATCCAGAGCCTTTAGGAACTCCGGGCGGATCTCATCCACCCCCGGGGCCTTGCCACCGAGGAGCTTACCAACCGCCTCAGTGACTTCAACCCCAGAGATCGAAGAGCCCACCTCAGAGTCCCCAGACTCTGCTTCCTCAAAGGAAGGCGTGTCGGTGGAATTGAGGAGGGCTTCGAAGTATTCTCTCCACCGACTCACGACGTCCCGAGTCGAGGTCAGCAGTACACCATCTTCACTATACACGGTGTTAATAGTGCACTGCTTTCCTCTCCTCAGACGCCGGATGGTGGACCAGAATTTCCTCGAAGCCGTCCGGAAGTCGTTTTCCATGGCCTCACCGAACTCCTCCCATGTCCGAGTTTTTGCCTCGGCGACTGGCGAAGCCGCAGTCCGCTTGGCCAGCCGGTACCTGTCAGCTGCCTCCGGAGTCCCACAGGCCAAAAAGGCCCGATAGGCCTCCTTCTTCAGCTTGACGGCATCCCTTACCGCTGGTGTCCACCAGCGGGTTCGGGGATTGCCGCCACGACAGGCACCAACCACCTTACGGCCACAGCTCCGATCGGTCGCCTCAACAATGGAGGTGCGGAACATGGCCCACTCGGACTCAATGTCCCCCACCTCCCCCGGGACAAGAGAGAAGTTCTGCCGGAGGTGGGTGTTGAAACTCTTTCTGACAGGGGATTCTGCCAGACGTTCCCAGCAGACCCTCACAATACGTTTGGGCCTGCCAGGTCTGGCCAGGAACTTCCCCCGCCATCGGAGCCAACACACCACCAGGTGGTGATCAGTTGACAGCTCCGCCCCTCTCTTCATCCGAGTGTCCAAAACATGTGGCCGCAAGTCCGATGACACGATTACAAAGTCGATCATTGAACTGCGGCCTAGGGTGTCCTGGTGCCAAGTGCACATATGGACATCCCTATGTTTGAACATGGTGTTCGTTATGGACAAACCGTGACGAGCACAGAAGTCCAATAACAGAACACCACTCGGGTTCTGATCGGGGGGGGCCGTTCCTCCCAATCACGCCCCTCCAGGTCTCACTGTCATTGCCCACGTGAGCGTTGAAGTCCCCCAGTAGAACGAGGGAGTCCCCAGAGGGGGCGCTTTCCAGCACACCCTCCAAGGACTCCAAAAAGGGTGGGTATTCTGAACTGCTGTTTGGTGCATAAGCGCAAACAACAGTCAGAACCCGTCCCCCCACCCGAAGGCGGAGGGAGGCTACCCTCTCGTCTACCGAGGTAAACCCCAACGTACAGGCACCAAGCCGGGGGGCAATAAGTATGCCCACACCTGCTCGGCGTCTCTCACCGTGGGCAACTCCAGAGTGGAAGAGAGTCCAACCCCTCTCGAGAGGATTGGTACCAGAACCCAAGCTGTGTGTGGAGGAGAGTCCGACTATATCTAGTCGGAACTTCTCTGCCTCACACACCAGCTCAGGCTCCTTCCCTGCCAGAGAGGTGACATTCCATGTCCCAATAG
Source organism: Corythoichthys intestinalis (assembly GCF_030265065.1). NCBI lineage: Eukaryota > Metazoa > Chordata > Actinopteri > Syngnathiformes > Syngnathidae > Corythoichthys > Corythoichthys intestinalis. The sequence goes on along the minus strand of NC_080396.1, from coordinate 53,497,571 downwards.
TTAGCTTCTGCAGCTGGGGGTTGGACCGCCAAGGCCCCCGCCTTTGGCTGCTGCCCAACTCTCTGCGCACCCGACCCCTTTGGCCCCTCCCACAGGTGGTGAGCCCATGGGAAGGGGAACCCATGTTGCCTTTTCGGGCTGTGCCCGGCCGGGCCCCATGGGGACAGGCCCGGCCACCAGACGCTTGCTTTCGAGCCCCACCTCCAGGCCTGGCTCCAGAGGGGGGCCCTGGTAACCCGCGTCCGGGCAAGGGAAACCTGAGTCCATTAATATTATTCATCATAAGGGGTCTTGTGAGTCATGCTTTGTCTGGCCCCTCACCTAGGACCTGTTTGCCATGGGTGACCCTGCCAGGGGCTTAAAGCCCCAGACAACATAGCTCCTAGGATCATTGGGACACAATGATTAATATGATTAATTATTAACATAATGATTAATTAACTCTGTAAAGTTATTTCAAACTTAAGCCTCCTCTTCAGTCTGACGAGCTTTGTAAGAACTTTGCCACCAACGCGGTCTGGGACATAACGTAGCCACTTCTGCACAACAGCAGCATATCGTGATGCGGCCATCCCTATCTGCCTTTTCAGTGAATCTGAAAAATACAAACAAAATGGCACTCACAGTTAATTCATATCAAGGAATTCAAGCAGTGGCCTGTACTATGAACGGAGTTCAACCTCCCCAGAATAGTTCTGCTTACCAGTGGATAACCGGATCTGACAAAACCTGGTTATCTAGTTTGTGGTCAATCGGTGCTACGACACTGATTATGAGGTTGATTAGTCAACCCAGCCAGAGCTATTGCGCGTTCACATAAAAGGGGGCGGAGACCAGAGTCAAACACTACTTGTGATGATGGCACGGGCACCTTACTTCACGTAGGAGGAATGCGCGATGCATGCGGAGTTATGAGGAATTAAAATCCACCCTCACCACGAAATCCAACACCGCTTCAGCTGGTAGATCGCGACTGGTCTGTTGACAGCGAATTACAGATTGTGTGATTTGTCAACGTGTCAATATGCCAGTTTACTTATGTCCATGAAAAGAAATAAAGCCTGCTGTCAGGACAATAAAATAAGATTTGGTACATTAACTGTAAGAAATAATTTATCGTGCATCACCATGCACATGAAGCAGGATGATTGTATGTTTAGTTCCATTGACTGTATGAATATGTATGTCCTTTGAACATCTTCATAGTAGAGGTTAGAATGGGCCTAAAAAAATCCAGCCCGACCTGGTTTTCTCAATGTTTAAATAGACTTCATATTTTTATGATTATTATAAATGCTTTTACACAACGAAATAACGCTGGAAAAGTTTGTTAAATAGATTTCTTGTATGAGAGCAAAGCTCCACATTCGTTTACATTTAGCGAAGTCGGCACAGGTTTATGTATAGCATTTTCAACAATCAATTTGAAGCATTTCCGTACCCCACTCCTACCACTTACCGAATCACACGGCATACTGTGTTCTTACTGAGATATTCAGCATCACCGATGGAATACATATATTGTCCGCTGGCGAAAGAGCGCAAGGACAGGCACACAATCTGCGCGGTTGTGAGGGCCTGACTTCGGCGGGTTACATTAGTGATGTCCACCTCGATCAGCTGGCACAGGTAACGAATTCCTTCAGCTGAAAATCTATATTTTTCATGGAGAAAATCGTCCGGGTACGCCAGCAGATTCTGGCGGTCTCCAAAAACCCGTGCCTCCAAAGAGAGCCCCTCACAATCCGCGCGCCAATGTCGTGCAGGTACGCTGTCATTGTCAAGAGGACACGTCCGCGGAGGAGTGCTGTTTTAATAGAGCGCGGTTAATCAGAATCCAAGATCTAACTCTGCGACGACCAGGCAACACTCCCCAGTACACCTTTCGTAGTCTCGCTTAGCTGGGAAGATAGGGTGCACGTGATGAAGTTACTCTCCAAGTTACCCTGCTAAGCCAGAAAACAGGCTTCGTAGTATAGGCCACAGGTATCATGGGTTAGTTTAACATACTTCAGTATTTTGTGGTGAAGAGAGTTTCTCAACCAACCCAAACCAAATTAGAGCTACATATTGGAACGGAGCTAGCTAGTTAGCTAGCTACAATAGAAAAATGACTGCACTGTCTTTGTGTTCAATAAATTAATTTAGACAAGGCTCGATTCTGTCATATCTATTGATTTTAGCGCTTCAACTGGAAAAATTACATTTCCCTTAACTAAATTCTACTTAACTAACATCCAGGCTAAGTAGGTCTTCGCTTGTATGCCAATCACAGCAAATGTAACGTTTCTTACAATTTTGGCAACTTTGTCACATTGTGTCAGGCAAACTGTTTAATGTACAAATGACAAACGCGGTCTATTCTACCGTAAGACATTATTGTTGATAAGGACTCAGAAGAAAAGCAACAGGCTTATCTCCGACCTGGCCTCTGCTGCACCCCCGCCAGCGGTGGGAGTGTGCAGGTAGCCCATAGGTCCTCCTCCTCGCGGAGCGAGGCCGAGACGACCCGTCTGACCCACCTGTCTTCTGACTGAGCCCGCAGCCCTCGCCAGTCTGGCTGGCCGCCGCGCCCTAGGCCGGCAGGCAGGCCAGCTGAGACCGGTTCCCCGGCAGCGGGACCTCCAACGAACATCCGGGCTTCGACGACGCGGGACGTATGGCTATCCTTAAATTAGGCGTTTCCAGTGGAGTTCGTCTGAGGTGAAACGCTGTCACACACAACTATTTTTTTTAACCATAACTCCGCTCATCCATAATTTGATGACTTTCCAATTATAATTCCCGGTCAATCAAAAATCAACATTTTGTCAACATTATTTCATCAACTATAAAACAATGTTAACCCAACAATCGCCTGACACACCATAAAACAATGTTGTTTCAACGTCACTGTCAGGTGTTATCGGTATTTGCAATAGACTTTTAGGCTCTAACAAGTCACAATTGTTCTCTTTTCCTAAAATATGTTATTAAAAACACATAAAATATTGCCATTGATTTAAAAATCTATAATATTTAGTATATTTTTTGACCTACGGAGGGCACCATGTTTTATGTGCGCAATGGACGCTCGGGGTGATGACATAGTTTGTCACTGTCACTAGTTCTGCATTTCCTTCTACGCGGCGAGACATCCAACACATGTGGACATTAGTTAAAAGTAGGGCTGTCAAACGATTAAAATTTTTAATCGAGTTAATTACAGCTTAAAAATTAATTAATCGTAATTAATCTCAATTAATCGCAATTCAAACCATCTATAAAATATGCCATTTTTTTCTGTAAATTATATATATATTCTGTCAAATAAATTGTTGGAATGGAAAGATAAGACACAAGATGGATATATACATTCAACACTGGTACATAAGGACTGTAGTGGGCATTTCACTCTACTGTCATTTAAATCTGTCTATGCTGTCCTCACTCCGAAGCGTCTTTTTCCAAAGCTAGACAGCTAGTGAACGAAGCCTTAATAATCAGACTTCTTCCTTTTTCATCTGATTTATTAATAAAATGGCCTCAAACCATTGTCCTCTTCAGACCGTCGTAAAACTACAAAAAAAGTACACAAGCATTGCATTAGCAACAACGTTAGCTTAGTACGCTATACAGGTTCACTAAACATAAACAAAAAGCGTCTCATACAAAAAATATAACATTTCGCTTACTAACATAAGATGTACATTCTTTACAACAACCATTCTTACGGAAAAATCTTGTCCAAGGATCATATAAGCACAACATTACAACGTAGGCGTCAGCCCGAGACGTCGTGCAGCCATATTGAACTGGCAAGAAAACAATAAACCATGTCGCAAAGCGACCACAAGAGTTCGCCGTTAGACAGCACAAAAAGCCTTGCTGTAAAACTTACCAAAAGGCAGGATACTGTCTGAGCGGGACATGTGCGTTAATTGCGTCAAATATTTTAACGTGATTAATTTAAAAAATTAATTACCGCCCGTTAATGCGATAATTTTGACAGCCCTAGTTAAAAGCGGCGAGTACTTACTATTTCTGTTTTTATTGAGTCTTTTATTACCTTTTCATTGCCTCAAAATACTTTTTGCATGTGTTTCCTTTACTTTTAAGCATTACGTTTTCTTGTGGTAGCTTTAAAGCAGACTGTTGATCTGTTGACCACATTAGTCACGAAGCATATTTAAACCACCCTTATTTGATATTACTACGTTACATATTTTCTTAGAGCATCTTTAGTATGTTCTGTCTGTATGCATCTAAACAAAATAAGCTGAAAGCGCACCGTAGTTCTTTGGGTGTCAAATTTGCCTGCTGTGGCATATCTCGTGGGTGTAACACATTTGGGCAGAACAGTTTTTTTCCCCTTCTTTCGTCTCGTCTAATCCCGTCTTTCCTGTTCATTTTGCTTTTGCTGCTCGTTTTGTGAAATATCGACAGTGCGGGTGTAAAACCTTCCCTCCGATGCCTTCATGTGGGGACGCTGGCGGCGGTGCCGTTGGCTTGAGTTTATGGCACAGCGGTTAGTGTCCCTACACTGTCGAAAGTGAGTGCATTGTGCAGCGTGGCATGGGTTTGCGTCCCAGCCTGGTCAGGGAGGTGGGAGCAGATTGCGTTGGGGCGCAGTGGGTTTCACACCGGCTACATTGGTGCCGTGACCCGGATCGGCAGGAAAGGTTTTCGGGGTCCACGTGTGTGAAGTGGTGTGTGGAAAACCTTCCCTCCAATGCCTTCATGTGGGGACGCTGGCGGCTGTATCGTGGGCTCGAGTTTATGGCACAGCTGTCAGTGTCCCTACACTGTCGGAAGTGAGCGCGTCGTGCAGCGCGGCATGGGTTCGCATCCCAGCTTGGTCAGAGAGGTGGGAGTGGATCGCGTCGGGGCGACGCGACACATCGGTTACACGGGCATGCTCAATAATGTTCCTCTCGGGTTCATATTGAAAGGGTTGAACAGATGTTTATGTCGCTAGACTAATACTCTGGAAGCCTGGCAGAGTAACCAACTAATTTTATAAATTGTACAAACACGAAAACATCAAGAGGGGTTTCGATATTAGATTATTTTAACTCATAATAATGTTCATCTTTCAAGAACTACGTCTTTCTATCCTTGGTTCACTTGGATCACATCCGTTATTTATTTAATTAAATTAATTGTGGACGATTACATTTCAAACAGTTTCTCCTGCGCTATACTATATTTCCCATCTATTCATTTTTATTTACATTCCTTGCATGAGCATAGAGAGTTCATGATTGTTATAATGGACTCAAAATAACGGTATAGAATAACAGTAGTGATATTGAAGCATGAACTAAAATCAATCACATTTAGTACTAATTCAAGCTATCAAGGGTCCCTTGTAGTGTCTAATTATTGAAAGCAAACTATGACTTCATCGAGGGAATTTTTCATTTGTGAATCAGAGGGAGGCTTTACAGATACAGTATGTACTATGTTTTGAGAGCTGGCGAGAGAGAGAGTAGGAAGGGAAAGCGCGCTCCTCCTCTTACTCGATCGCTTCTGTCTCCCGGCTCTGCTCTCGTCGAGAAGCCGAGAAGCGAGTGTCTCTGCGGCGGCGTGCTCCCCCCATCCCTCTGCTCAGCAGGATGGAAAGTGAGCTCACCAAGCTGTGGTACGTCCACTCGTCGACACTTTCCTGCGCTCTCAGCCCTCGGTGACACAATTCCCCGTTTTCACTTGGTAACTTAGTTGCCACTGTGCATTTAATAGATCGCCTTTAAAAAGAAAAGAGGGGGGGAAGACGTAACAGCCCCACCGAATAAGGTCGCCTTTTTTGGATGGAGAATTTCCTCACGGTGAGTTGAAGCTGTCATGTGGATGTTTTCGAATATTCTGTACGTGTAGTGTACCGCTTGTGCGAACTGGCGACGAAATAACTTGTTGGCATTGTGACTTAACGTACATTTAATATGAAATGTTTTTGAGGAGGTGTGTGTCAATGTATATAAGTTTTTACCACGTTAACTGGTGAAACTCAACAGGTTTGGGTGATCGTCTTGCTTGAATGAGTTCAGCTTTAGAAACTCAATCGTGAGGATGGACAAGATGCAGAACGCAGTGTTTTTGAAAGGCGGCTTTTCATTTGTTACTTACTTTATAATAAATAGAAAAAGTCTACCAATCACTTCACATACAACATATTTATGATAGACTAAAAAAGAACAACATAAATAATATCAAAACTTTAACCTACTGTGTAACTTGTAGAATATTTATGAGAATGTTATTATTATTTTTAAAAACGTGTTTTTATGTATGTGTGCCTTTACTTTATATCTTGGTAAAATTAACTTATGTGCACACCCTTTGGCTGTTTTCAGAATTAACAAATCAACGGGGGTCAAAGTGCTCCTGAGCAGTGTTGTTAATCTTACTTTTAACAAGTAATTAATTACAGTTACAAATTATTTCGCCCAAAAAGTAATTGAGTTAGTAACTAGTAAACAGTTACCCGACAAAGTAACTGACGTTAGTTTTCATGTTCTACAGTCTACACGTTATTACATGTCATTCTATAACATCTTTCACAACAAATATGTTTATATCAACTGATTGAATTGAACTGTCTTTTTTACCCCCACCCCCCAAAAAAATATAAGTCACACTTTTTACATTAAAAAAAAAAAAAAAAAAATCACCGATATAAGAGGGTACTGCACTGTAAAAATTAACCTATAGAATTTACCCAATAAAGTTGAGGTAACAATTTGCATCTACTTTTTTTGGGTAGATTTAATTCCATATACTGAGTATAAAGTAATTGAAATAAAAAGCTATGAAATACTTAAAGAAATTGGGTAAAATTTACCTAATGTGTATGTATATATTCAACACATACCTACTCAATAAAATTGGGTAAAATTACCTAATATTTATGTGTATATTCAACAGATACTTACTCAATGAAATTGGGTAAAATTTATCTCCATTGCTAGCAGGTATTACCTGATAATTCATTCATTTTCCATGCCGCTTTTCCTCACGAGGGTCGCGGAGGTGCTGGAGCCTATCCCAGCCAACTACGGGCAGTAGACAGGGGACACCCTGAACTGGTTGCCAGCCAATCGCATGGCACAAGGAGACATACAACCATTCACGCACACACTCATACCTACGGACAATTTAGAGTTTTCAATCAGCCTACCATGCATGTTTTTGGGATGTGGGAGGAAACTGGAGTTCCCGGAGGAAACCCACGCAGGCGTTGGGAGAACATGCAAACTCCACACAGGAAGGCCGAAGCCTGGGATTGAACCCTTGATCTTAGAACTGTGAGGCAGATGTGCTAACCACTAAGCCACTGTGCCACCATAACTGATAATTTCTAATAGTTGATTTATAAGATTTATAAGATAATATTACTATATAAATCTTACCAACCCTCTCATTAACAGAGGGGTGTCCTAAAAACTAGCAAGGACGTACACGAATGGCACCACTTCAGAACCATTTTGCAGTAAATGAGGGGCTTAGAGGAACGTCATCACTCGATATTAATATCTGAAACCCACGCCCCCAATTTACTGCAAAACTGACACGAATTTGTGTTTTAATCGTGCTAGTTGTTACGACAACCCTCTGTTATTGAGAGGGTTGGTACGCTCCATTAGCCGCGAGAGCTAAGCTAAGGAAACTAATATCTCAATAAAAACCATAATACTGTATCTAAAAAACCGTTGCAGCACAAACGATTTACATCATTTTCATTAAAAAAAATGTGTCTGGTGTTACAATTGGGAATTGTGCTATTTTTTTCTAGTTGAAAAGGTTTTGGACATTGCATTTCGCCTGACACCTATCGACCACAGTTCTTTGGGGTATATGTTACCCTATTTTTCCATGTGATAGTTGTTACTGTTAACGAAGAGGTAGTATGTGTGAAATTTACCCATCATTTTATAATTCCTTGGGTGACAAGGAAGATTAGGCAAATTTTATACAGTTGGGATAGATTATATTTACCACTCTCCAAAATCGCTTTTTTCAGTGTGGGAACAAACTTTAAGTTTCAAATGTTGTGAGGAAAAAAAGCCTTTTTCCTGTTGTACTGAACCGTGACTTGTGTATACCGTCACACCCCTAATATTAGAGTTGGACTTCGTTTGAAATTGAATGATTCCGGTTCAGATTCCGATTCCATGTTTTGATTCCGGTTTTGAACGATTCTCGATTCCGATTCTTTTAAGAAGCAGGGTAAAAAAAAAAAGAGGCAGGGTCAAAAAAAATTATTGTTATAATTTATTAGTTTATATTAATGTCTTAACATCTCAATTTTTTTTAAATTATATGAAATTTATGAATTACATTTTGAGGCAAAATATAAGGTTTCTTTATTTGTAAAACCGATTCTGTTGCGTTTACAGACACATGCAATCTTTGTTCTGACAGTACCAGTTACGCCACTGAGTGGCGGTGTAGGAATGTGTACGTATAATGCGGAGAAGAAGAGATGAGAGCGTCTGGCTAGAATGCTATGTGATATGATGTTATGTTTTCACTGCTACGAGTTCATTAAAAAAAGTAATTGAATGCTTCATGTGGCTGTTACTTTCTAAATAAGCAACACAACAGATTCTAAAACAAAAATGCTTTTAACACTGTTGATTTTAACGGAGGCAGCTACTGCTTTAAGATGTCGGCTGTTTACTAATGCCAGCGAATCTTGTCATTTCTCATCTAGTTCTCTTTACATGTTCTAAAGCTGCCGAGTCATTTCGCATCTAGTTCTATATACATGTGATATCGACCATAGCCCGACGTAATACGATTTATTGTGCTATTCCTTCCATCCATCCATCCATCCATCCATCCATCCATCCATCCATCCATCCATCCATCCATCCATCCATCCATCCATCCATCCATCCATCCATCCATCCATCCATCCATCCATCCATCCATCCATCCATCCATCACTTAATCCGGGGTCAGGTTGCTGGGACATCAGAAGACAGACGTAATGTATTATTTAACTTACCTGGTTCTGACGGCGCAGCGATTCAAATACGTAGCACTCAGCCAGCTATGTACTTGTATTCCATGAAACCGGTCGTGCATAATTTGTCGTGCAGCCACCTTTGCATGATATAGTTGTGTTGCAAATGTTGCACTGAATTGACTGGTCATTTTTTTGGTAAAGTTAAGCCAAACTTTTGAGCGTCGCCACACTGTGTCCATGGTTGTAATCAAGTTCCAATGCACAAACACGCGCTTCTTGTGGCTTCTTCTTAGTGGTTTTTGGCAGCAATTTTTTTCGGCGGTCAGGGCTTCGAAACATGGAATCGAAATTTTAAAAATTCTAGCAGTTCCGGGAGCATCAGAGTGGTAGAACCGGGTCGCATCGATGCTCGATGCCCAACCCTAGTTAACTGTATATACATTTCGATATGCAGGTGAGGCTCTGAATCTCTTCTATCTTTGCTGTAGTTGTTTTGATTAGAAAGACGAAAAAAAAAATCACACACGGTTTACGAATATGTCATTGAAGAAAAGTTTAGGGCAAGGGACTATTTTTGGTAATTTAAAAAATATATATATTATTATAATGTTGCACCTACAAGGACAACGCCCACTTGGAGATGATAATGTATACTGAACAGGAATACAGTCCATTATTTTAAATCAATTGTACCCACCTGAACGCCACGATTTGCATGTTAAAAAAAAAAAAGTTTCCTGAGCCACGCTAAATGCTAACGCTAGCGAGAACGCGAATGCTATGCTAACGTTACTGTGGTGAAACAGCGAGCCGTTAAGTATGGATCCGACATAGACTGAGGGCTTGTAGAATTTATTTATTATTATTTATTTATTTTTTTAGATGTATGGGCTTAATAATAACAAATGGTAATATTTACTTTAAGTAAGTGGAATAATCTGGCACATTCATCTGTTAACTAGTCTTTAACACTCAAAAAAAGATGGAGAAAATTATTTGTCTAGATTTAAGAAGGATCTGAATAAGACATAAATTTATGGTGTACCGAATGCATTATTGACTGACTGACTTCTTGTGAGTGTGGTTTGGTGTACTGTATGTTGAAATCATCATCTAACCACTGTGCCGTCATGATAAGCATGCTTACTTGGCATCACTTGTCCAAATGTCTATGGTGAAACTGATGTGATCGGCATGTTTTTAACGAAGAATGGTGGTTGTATAAACTGCATTATTTTTTCATCCGGGGCTTTGGCTCTTGGGGCACTTTGGCCGCCACACTAGCACCCGCGCCAGGCTTCTGTCTGGCCGTGGTGCTTAATGAGTTGAACCGGAGATGAGTGGCGGCGCCGCTGCCCGAGCCGTCAAAAGCGTCTCTTGATCATCACAAGCCCCGAAGCTTAGCTTAGCTTATGTTTGTTTACATTAGCTTTAGTCTTCGCGTTAACAGCAGCCTCGTATTCCTTCCAAAAATCTTTGTGATGCTGCTTTAAATGGCTTATCAGGTTAGTGGTGTTGAATGAGGATGCCTTCTTTCTGATTCGATGAACTTCTGCAGTGCATGTTTTGCAGATGGCGAGAGCGTCGTTTGTTTCACACACAGAAAAAAATCAACCCAAGCTGGTGACAGAGCCACCATGATATCCAATTGCCTCAACCATGTCGTGTAATGCGTCACTCATGCGACAGGGGCTTCAGAGGGAGGAGGGGTTGAGGAGACGGTGGTGCAGAATTTGACAAAACTGCTTCGATTGCAGACATTTGGAGCCAAAATCAAGTATATAATTATCGGATTGCATTACTGGCTGATTTTTTAAAAATCTGGATTATCTGTGTGACGTCATAATTGCCATTATCGGCTGATAATTATCGGTACCCGATATTATCGTGCATCTTTATTATAAAGTAAGACACATATTTTTTCTGACCTGTATCACTTCCTTCCTCTCTTCCTGCCACATGATTGTCCTTTCTTTCTCCCTCTAGTTGGCGAATCAGCTGAAGTCAAGCTGGTTGTGAAAGTGCAGGATTTCTTTCCCCCTACACCCCAGGTTGGAGACAGTATGGCAGCAGGAGTGGCGGCATGGCTTCCCTTTGCCCGGGCAGCGGCTATTGGCTGGATGCCTGTGGCTAATCTACCCATGCCAGTGGCGCCAACTGAAAAGAACAAGCGTCAGGATGAGTTAATCATTCTAAATGTTAGCGGACGGCGTTTCCAAACCTGGAGGAACACTTTGGATCGCTACCCGGACACTCTACTAGGGAGCTCTGAGAAGGAGTTCTTCTACAATGAAGAGACAAAAGAGTACTTCTTCGATCGGGATCCAGATGTGTTTCGCAGCGTTCTTAACTTCTATCGTACAGGCAAGCTTCACTACCCTCGCTATGAGTGCATCTCCTCCTATGATGAAGAACTGGCTTTCTTTGGTATCGTCCCGGAGATCATCGGTGACTGCTGCTATGAAGAGTACAAGGATAGAAAGAGGGAGAATGCAGAGCGTTTGATGGATGACCAAGAAGACAACAAGGATGCAAAGCTGCCAAACATGACCTTCAGGGAGACCATGTGGCGGGCTTTTGAGAACCCTCACACTTCCACCATGGCTTTAGTCTTCTACTACGTCACTGGCTTCTTCATCGCAGTCTCTGTCATCACCAACGTGGTTGAGACAGTGCCCTGCGGCTCTTCTTTTAATAAAAAGGAAGTGCCATGCGGCGAGCGCTACACTGTGGCCTTCTTCTGCATGGACACAGCATGCGTCATGATCTTCACCGTGGAATACCTGATGCGCTTATTTGCTGCACCAAGCCGCTACCGCTTCATGAGGTCTGTCATGAGCATTATTGATGTGGTGGCCATCTTGCCCTACTACATTGGCCTGGTGATGACTGATAACGAGGACGTCAGTGGCGCCTTTGTGACGCTCCGAGTTTTCCGAGTGTTTCGCATCTTTAAGTTCTCCCGACACTCGCAGGGCCTTCGCATTCTGGGTTACACGCTAAAGAGCTGTGCCTCAGAGCTGGGATTCCTGCTCTTCTCCCTCACTATGGCCATAATTATATTTGCTACTGTCATGTTCTACGCAGAAAAGGGTTCAAGCTCCAGTAAATTCACCAGCATCCCAGCTTCCTTCTGGTACACCATCGTTACTATGACAACACTTGGGTAAGAGCAAAGCAGACCTTTTATCTGGTTACAAGTGCATGCATATGCTTGTATGTGTTTGTGTGTGTGTGGTTGCCTTTGTGGCCCCAAAACCCACAACTGCTTCTGCAGTATGTGCCACATATTCGAAGTCATGCTTTTTGCGATTGATGCAGATTCAAGACTACAGAGAAACAGTAGTCAGTTTACAGCTGTTTTCATAACTAATGGTGCTCTTCTGGGGCATAGCAGCCATCAAGATACTCTCTTTTTTTCACACTAATGGTTGTACTATGTCCTTTATACGTAATAGATAAGAGAGTCTTGACCAGAATGGACCGAGTTGAAAAGCATTGCAGTCAGACAAAAACTGACTTGGAAACGGAGATAACACCATTGTTTCCCTTTCTAACCTGCCCCGTGGTTAGCAGAATGCACTTTTAGAGTGAACTCAAGGACATACTTTGTACTGTGAGAGCCCTCATGCTCCTTTAGTCAAATTTTTGCATCACACTAGTTGCTGGCTTTGCATCAAGTGCTTCTTGAAGCTTTGATGTACTGTATAATCAACCAGTCTAGTATACTTGCACAGTATACACAATACACAATATAGTGAGAATCTATGCAACACTTAAGGCAATTTCACAAAGATTCTGGGTTTTAACATTTGCATAGTATAGTTTACCTTTTTTTCTTTTTTTAATCACCCAATTTAATAACATAACTACATAAATCAAACACTTATTTTGAAGCTGAACTACAATATAGTAAACTGCAACCAACACAATTGCAGAAACGTTTGTATTGGAACATTTGTGTAAAACTGTCGGCTTCATCACTGTTCTAGCTGGTAATCACCATTACTTTGATTGACTTTTACAAGGTTTAACATGTTATGCCACACTGTTACTAAAAGTCATTTTGTATCAGTGACAGGAAAAAACACACAAGTGTCTGTTTGTGGTCTCTTAAAACGGTGGTTCTTAGCTTCTTAGCATTTCTTTGTTGAATGTCTCAGTCAGAAAGAGAGGCTGACAAATGTAGCACCTTTTGAAATGTCAAAGATGTGAAGGCCTAAAAAAACATCGATGACTTAGTTGCGTTGTCTCACTTGATGCCAATCTGCCAAAGAGCAGAGAGTGGAATTGGTGGATGGCTGAATCTGCTTATTTGTCTGTGCTGTTGTGTCTAATACATAAATCTTTTCCTAGTAGAGTGAGACCTGATGCTAAAAAGTGTTTTTGCACTTGTTTTAGTGAGAGAAGAGTGTGATGTGCGCTGCTGTTTGTCTACACTAAGGGTGTGTGATGTTTAGCTTTGGAGCTTGCTTTCATCAATAAGCAAGGGCCCGGAAGTGGTTGTCAGAGTGACTAACGGTGGCCCAGTGCATCTGCTGACAAATGCAAACGTGTCTGATATTCTGGCCTCTGCTCTTGGTATACACTATTAACAAACACAGATGTTTGACTAGACTATATATTTGATATTTGTCTGTCTACAGGCAGATATTTGTGTTTATTCACTTGCCCAGATTTTGTGAATACTGTATTTCCCTAACAGGGCTGTAGTTCAGATTTTGTTGTCGCCACAAATGTTTTGATTAGAAACTTGTGGAGAAGAGTCCTAAAGATATAGATAGAGCATTTATTCCCAGCTAGTATGGCATGTAAGTTCATCAGCTGTTATATATCAATATTATTCAATTTCACTTAATTTGTATGAAAATGTATTAATTTCAACTATTAATTTGTTCATCTATCCGTGCCAGTGACATATTGTGAAAGCCAGAATGATTAAATGCTATTCCATCAGATGACAGAAGGTACAATAAACCTGCCATTCACACAAGAGATATGTCATGTCGCTCACAGATTTGGATGTGTCGTATTGGAGGGCAAAAGAGAAGCCACGTGCAGGGAAGTGGGCGTAAGCTTAAAAAAACATTTATATTTATTGAGAGGAATGGAAAACGAGGCCAATGGAAAACTCAAAATGATCCACTTACAAAGTCCCCAAAAATCAAGATCAGCATAAGGAACAAACACAAGGAAAAGCATCCCCGTTGTCAAGAAACATGGCATGACTAGGGAACAGTGACTTACGACAACAACAATGAAACAACATGGTGTGGAAAAAACAGAAAATTAAATACAAACAAATTGACATGAGCACAAGGTAAACCTGGACGAGTCACCACTTGACGGGAGCTGATTGGCAGACACAACAAACAGGATTGACGACAACAGGTAACACAAAAAGGCTCATAAGAAACCATAACAAAACTAAATCTATTGTGATCGAAATATCCAAAAGTTTACGAAAAAAAAAAAAGCAATACACAATATGTACTGAAACACTGCAAGACTTTTTGTGACATTCATGTGTTAAATACTTGCTTTGTGACACACTGGTTAAGAATATTGAGGCACGAAATCAGGCCAGGCCAAGGTGAGACTGTGTAGTAAAAAATACTTAAGTGATATTCGGTAAGTTTCTTAAAGGAGTTGATATTTTCCCATACTGCTATTTCCCAAATAAAATACTCCTAAATTGCAGCTGCTGCACCTTCAAGTTTTCCTTCTTTTCCTTTTTTATGTTATTATTATTTTTTATTTGTGATTTGTTTTTCAATTAACTGTTGACGTACCACATATCTACTGACATTTTTAAACCACGTGGACATTTTCAGGGACATTTGGCGGACAAGCTACTACTGGATATGGTGAATAGTTGTAGTTCTCTCCCTTATGTAAAGTTTTGTTGCTTACATGCCATAGGCGCCTTTTATCGTCACCCTATAGTCTGGGAGAATATCGGTTACCAGTGGTGCATGGCAAGCAACACGGAGTCGAAATGCTGCAAAACGCTTGCTGGCAGGACTCCGCACATCTTATTTCCGTGTAACAGGCCCATGTTCACTGCGGGCCAAAACTATTGGCACTCCTGCAATTATGTCAGATAATGCTCAATTTTTCCCAGAAAATGATTGCAGTTACAAATGATTTTGTAGTAATATCTCATTTATGTTGCTTGTAATGAAAATACACAAAAGAGAATGAAAAAAAATTAGATAATTATCATTTTACACAAAACTCCAAAAATGGGCTGGACAGCAGTATTGGCAACCTCAGCTTAATACTTAGTAGCACAACCTTTAGACAAAATAACTGCGCAGAACTGCTGCCAGTATTCATCGATGAGATTCTTACAATGTTCTGCTGCAATTTTACTTTTACTCTGATTTTGTCTCATCTAACCAGAGAACATTCTTCCAAAATGTTTTTGGTTTTCTCAGGTAAGTTTTGGCAAATTCCAGTCTGGCTTTTTTATGTTTCTGGGTCAAAAGTGGGGTCTTCCTGGGTATCCGACCATAGAGTCGCTTTTCATTCAGACGCAGACGGATAGTATGGGTTGACACTGTTGAACCCTCGGACTGCAGGATAGCTTGAAATTGTTTGGATGTTAGTCGAGGTTCTTTATCCACCAATCGTACCATCTTTCGTTGAAATCTCTCGTCAATTTTTCTTTTCCGTCCACATCTAGGGAGGTTAGCCACAGTGCCATGGGCTTTAAACTGATTTATGACACTGCTCACGGTAGACACGGGAATATTAAGGTCCTTGGAGATGGACTTGTAGTCTTGAGATTGCCAGTCAACTTCAATGGCTGCAAATGTGATTAAGTTATTGCCACCACCTGTAATGTGCCACAGGTAAGTAACAGGTGCTGTTAATTACACAAATTAGAGAAGCATCACATGAGTTTTCAAAGGGTGCCAATACTCTTGTCCGGCCCATTTTTTAAGTTTGGTGTAAAATGATAATACATTTTTTTCCCCATTCTCCTTTGTGTTTTTTCATTGCAAATAAAATAAATGAAGATATTACTACCGAAGCATTTTAATTGCAATCATTTTCTGGGAGAAACTGAGCATTATCTGACAGAATTGAAGGGGTGCCAATACTTTTGTCCAGCAGTGTGGGTCCGTTGTGTGCGTTGCATGAGAAACCTCCCTTCTGATGCCTTCAAGAGAGCGTGCTGGCAACCAGAGCTGCAAGCCTCATGGCTGGTGTGCATACCTGCAGAGCTGGACACGCCGTGCGGCGCGGGTTATGAGTCCTGACCTGGAAGAGGGGGATGGATAGGGTCGTGCAGCGCGTATCCATGCCGACTGGTTACATCCGTACAATTAAATATTCATTCATTCATCCTTCGTGACGCTTATCCTCACGAGTGTTGCTGGGCTGTTGGAGGCTATCTCGGCTAACAATGGGCAGTAGGCAGGGTACACTCTGAATTGATTGCCAGCCAATCACAGGGCACAAGGAAGCAAACAACCAATCACGCACACATGGACAATGGACAATCAGGAGCGCTCGATCAGCCTGTCATCCATGTTTTTGGGATGTGGAAGAAGACCGGATTACCTGGAAAAAACCCACACAGCAGCCCGGGATGAACCCTTGATCACAGAAATGTGAGGCAGATGAGCTAACCACTTTTTGTAGTATTTCATACCTGGGAAAAAAAATAAGACATTGAAGCCTTTCAATAACAGTTTCAATTAGTGCTGCCAGTTTAAATTGTTCAAATAACGGTAACAGTTAACAGTTCATATTAACGCATTATGAAAATTATAACCATTAGTTATGAGTTTCAATGGTGGCAAACCAATGTGCAAGCATTTTAAATTTGGCTCATTTAATGAGCCATAGTCTACTTGGCCGTACTACGATACTTACGTCACTAGGCTAACAAACCAAGCTGGGCAACAACAGTAATGGATGTGACTCACGGGAAGGAGGTGTGTGGACTGGTACTATGGCCTTTGAATGGCAAGTCAATTTATAAAAAGAACCAAGACGGGACAATAAGTGTGAGCGCGGTGATTTGTAGCTTTTGTAAATAGGAATTTTCTTATCACCGAAGCAACTCTAGCCTCATTGATCATATAAAGGCTTAACAAGTTGCACTGATGCAAGTGCGGGTGCTAACGTGAACTCACTTTGCCAACCTATGGTTGCCTAAGTGTAAAAAAAAAAAAAAAAAAAAAATGGATTTCAAATCTTCTCACTTAAGGCTATTCAATTGATTCGCCATGCACTACAGTTTTTTAATGTCCTATAATCCAAATTCTCTATTAGGAGACCTTTAGCAGATATGACATTAAATTATGATTAATTACTGTAATTAATTTGTTAAAAAGTGGTGATGGCCTGACAGCTCTAGTAAAGACTAGTAGTGGTACATCTTTGGTTTGATCATTTAGAAAGACAAAGGCAAGCAAAACATCTTTCTGTCTGTCGTCTATCCTGATGTTGGTGCCTTTAAATATTCCAATTTGCATATCTGTCCAGTTCTAATTAATGCATTGTTCGTAGTAAAGTATTGTACATTTGCCTACAACTGTATGTGTTGTTCTCCTGTTGTCTGCGCCATGACTTGCCTTGTGTACTGTGGCTTTTTTGGGCATTATTCATGTAATGATAATCCGACTTCCAATGGAAGCCGTAATTCTAGCTTTTAAGAGAATAGCTTTTTGAGCTTGCATAATGTTAACAGTGCCGCAAGACACTGTGCTTAAACTATTGGACAATCAAGACCTTAGTCTAAGTAATTGTACACTGGCTGTGTACACAGGTAGTTTATTTTCAGTATTTGCTGCCATCTAAATGAAATAAGACCCTAAAATGGCTTTATTTCCGTTTTGACCAAGAGGGTGAAATAAGGTTTAACCAAGCGAGACTGTGTTAGCTAGAAACTAACCAAGCCTGTTGCCGGTGCCTGTCTGTGTGTGTGTTTTTTTTTTCCCAAGGTAAGAAGCTGAAATCTAAAAATTGCAAGCAAGCTCACCTGACAAGGTTTGAAGCCAAATCAAACATTTAGGATCAATGAAGGAATTATCTGTTATTGGTTGTCCTAAAAATGGATTTACAACCCTGACAAAGTCATTTTTGGTTATTTTATCCCATTCCTACATTTTTTTCTCTTTTGACTGAATTGGGTTTCATAGTTGACCACATTTTATTTGCATTTATTTACATTTAAAATAAAGGGTAAATTAGCATAAATCCCAGAATCATACGTTGGTTTTTGCATTGCAGGCTCATTGACACACTTACATGTTGACCAAATCATCAAAGAAATTCATAATTCCATTTCATCATTTACCTGCTAAATATTCAAATAGCGTTCCCATCTGCCCATAATTGGACATATGTAACTGCAACTAATGAAGAAAAAGTGTGTAAAAAAATTATGACTGAAATTGCATTACAGGGTTGGCACTGGGTTATGAAACCTCTTAGCCGATGAGGCTGAACAGTATAAAAATTCTAGCCACATTTGTTTGTAGTGAGCCACCATATTGTGCGTTTATACAAATATCAGGTATGTGCCTTTGCGCTGATTAAAGTTTACTAGTCACGGATCGATTTTACCGTAATTTTTGGTCTTTCAGATGCTATGTTTTACTCCCGCTTTGAGCCCCTTGACCGATAGTTCAATGTGGTTAATTTATGGATTTTTACAGGCTATTGAGCTGTGTGTCTTTTGGTACAGACATACCATAATGCATTGAGGAAACCTGTGTTTTATAGTCTAATGTTGCCTAAATGTTAGGGCTGTAATTT
The DNA here is from genome assembly GCF_030265065.1 of Corythoichthys intestinalis. NCBI lineage: Eukaryota > Metazoa > Chordata > Actinopteri > Syngnathiformes > Syngnathidae > Corythoichthys > Corythoichthys intestinalis. The sequence goes on along the minus strand of NC_080396.1, from coordinate 53,478,844 downwards.
ACGATTATTTTCATGAACAATTAATCGGACAATTGAATAAACAAGTAATCGATTAATCAGATGAATGTAACTTTTTTCAGTTACCTTAGAAAATTTACCTTGAAGTTGTTTTTGGCATGTTGTAACCAGCAATGAAGACAAACTGAATGACTATTACCCTCAAAAATAATATTTTATTACTACTTCCTGACTTAACTGTAGTCTACAACTGTATCGATTATCAAATTCCTTGGCAACTAATTTTTTAGTTGATTTAATCAATTTGTTGTTGCAGCCTTATTAAGGAGCTAGTTTAGACAGTGAAATGTCCGAAAATTGGCAAAAATATGAATTGTTGTTTTCGAAAGTAAAAGAAGATTTTGTTCATGTCCTACTTTGACGTAACAAAAATATAATATATATGTTATTTCATAAATTTAGACAAATTTAAGGTGAAGAAGGTCCTTAACGATTAATCAGTTATCAAAATAGTTGTCGATTAATTTGCTAATCGATTAGTTGTCGATTAATCGATTAATTGTTGCACCTGTACTAAATATGAACCGATAGTTTTCTTGTCCCATTTGGTGGGTGCGGTTTATAGTTGGGTGCGCCTTATAGTCCGAAAATGTAGGTATTTATCAAGTATTCTGTGCCCCTTCTTGTTTTATAGCACAAATGGATGCACTTAAATGTTGTTATGTTATTAAATCTTTATGCTTCACATCATTTTTGTGGACTCATTAGGCTACCCAAATCGACCACGTCATAATCACAGCCTTGCTATCCTGCTCAGCTAATTAATATCTTTGTTGAAAAAAATAAAAATAAAAAAACAAATACATTCTTTTGATCTTTGCTCCTTTAAAATCAATGTTTCACTCCTGGTCTCCAGGAAAAACATAGTGGAACTTTCATTGCTGTGTGGCATATACGCTTCCATTCATAAATGCATGGGAATGGTAGACCATATGTGGAGATGTGTGACCATATTGAGCTCATCTGGGGACATCTAATAAGCACCCAAATCTCAGCATCATAAATTGTGTGTCTTCTCTGCCCTCGTTCAAATCCAATTGAAAAAAATGATCTTTCATAAACAGTATATTAATAGAGGAGGCAACAGCTTATGACAAACTATGATCAATGCAAAAGAACGAGTATTGATTTAGATGGTTAAGAGAAATGTTCTAGTGTTACCAATTACATTTGTGGCTGATGAGCTTTGAACTAAATGATAGGCTTTTTTATTTATTTTTTCTTAAAACAGTTAATGAAGTCATTTGTCTCTGAAGATTTAGTTCCAGATCTAATCTTAGCCTTTTCTTTGTCAAGATCAGCGTTGAGCTAACCTGCTCTGAGCTCTCCTATTAATTGTTTGCATAATTCATGAAGTGCATATACTGTGAATCTTCTGCCTCTCTGCAGTTGCTGGTAATGCATGTGAGAAATAGGCTGGTTATTTTTGTAACTGTGTTCTAAAATTGAACTGAATAAACACTACTGCATTTGCCGTTTTATTTTAAATTGATGCAAAGAATTGCAATTCTGATTTCCTCCTGATTTCATTTTGAATTCCATTGAAAGAGGGATTGAATAAACACAAACAATATCATTTGTGTATGATCCTTGATGTCATGTTCACGATGATTTATGAATTATGAATTATGAAATATGAATATATATGACATATGACGCAACTTCACCACCCACTTCAGAAACACATTGGTAGAATTTAGAACCAAAACAGATTCCTCGTGTGTGATGTCATCCTTCCTTTTTTTCTTATTTTTAACTCATTACAGTTAGTTTTTATTTTTGACTTTTGATTTTAGGTGATTTTTCAGTGTAGCAAGAATGTAATTTTTTATTCATTTATTTATTCTTTTTTTTTTTAATAGCTAGGTTTTAATTGAGTTTTTATTGGCTTTAGAATGTCCAAAAACCCAAAACAATTTGCAATAGAAACTTTTCCAAATAATAGATTTTAAAAGTCCACTCACTTACTAGCTGGTAAACCATCATCCACAAAGCAATCACTGGTACTGTAAAACAGTCATCAGAATTTAACCCCTTCAGATCTAAGCATGCTGCTAAAGGACATGATGCGTTCGTGCCTCTAAACCAATAAATACACTGAATTTAGTTGCTATTGGCACTTCTGGCAGATGATTGGATGAAACTTTTCCCATCAAAATCAAATTTATCAGGTTTGGCAAGCGCTCTTTGCTATTTATGGCTCTTCGAAAAAGGCAGACCAAACGCAACTTCTAAATTTATAATGTATAGTTCTCATTTCTCATTAAAAACACATTAAGATTGAAAATAACCAATAAAAGCATTAAAAATCCCAGACCAAAAAATGTGGTGTTTTAGTGGGGTAAAAATTAGTGCAGGTTTTTTTTTTTTTTTTTTTTTTGCTCAGTAGAAACAATGTAGGTCTGAAGGGGTTAAAGTGCAATATACGATGTGCTTAATATTGCTTCACATGTTAAATGGCTCTTGCCACATACAGCAAATCAATTCACATGCTTTCCCTCCTTAGTTGCTGAATTGCAAACTTCTCGAATGGATAGGTTTGTAACTGTACTGTTAGAAAAAAATAATATTAAAGAAAAAAAAAGGTAGAAAAAAATAAGAACTACATAGTGTTGACACAATCTGATTATCAGTACATGTAGTCACCGGGGTAAGATGTACTCGACGTACGTGATTTCGGATTTACGATGCCGGAGTCTCGTCCGCCATTTTTTTTTTTTTTTTTTTTAGTCGAACAAAAACAGTACCTTATTGTACCTCACAGTATCTTATTTTTTACTTTACTTTATGAATATAACTTGTTCTGTCCTGAATAGATGTGAAGTTGTTCGGCTTGACAGACAGCAAACAACGCAATTGTGCTTTTTGAAGCTTTTTACTTCCTTCACATTTGACAATTTGTAAAGCTGTAACACACATATGGACACGTCTGTTCGAAACGACACACATTTTAATAAACACTCGACATAAAACGATTGGTGTTCAAACGTCCATCTAGACTGATAAATGTGTACATTTAGAAGATTAAATTAACCTAATTTGCCTAACAAAAGTACACTCGTTTAAATGCTACGAATTCTAACATATTTACAATTCTAATAGCAAATCGCTCACACGTAACTCCACAAACTGTAGCTCTACACTTAATTACAAATGCATACACAAACATATAGTAGCTGAAGCAACTTCAAGCCTTATGCGGGCCAAACCAGAGCACAGCTATCCTTTTCCATGTGAGACATCTGAGTGCTCCTGTATGAAAGACTGAACCACAGTCCAGCCAGACCCAATGCTGCCACCAGAGGGCAGTGTATCCTCCACCATTAAACAAAATACAATACCTTTGGACTTTTTGGATAGTTATTTTGACATTTTAAAGGGTTAATTCCGACTTACACTGAAATTTACATTTACTGGGTTACATTGCCAGCGTAAGAACCAAACTCATTCGTAGCCCGGGGACTACCTGTATTGATATCAACTCATTGTACAGAGTATCCTGACAAAGTTAGCAATATATATTTTGAAGGGTCTTGTCTTAATCTTTGGAGTGTAAATCTATTTCTTTTTGTGAAAACGAGTTGCGTTATAGCTTTTGAATTTCAACTATTTTGGGATTTATATACTATAATCTTTAGATTAAAAGGCACACATGACTACAAAACGCACACTCCATTATTTATTCATTTTATTATTATTATTGATTTTTTTATGCAGTAGCTCAATAGTTCAATGAGAAAAGGTGCAACATGATGTCACCACTATTAAGAGTGTTTCCAAATGAATTAAAGTGTAAAATGTAACAATGTTAATTTTTTACCACTATAATTTTCACTTTAAATTTTTTTACAAAAATCTACCATGAAATTTGCAGTTACTGAAGCAATATACCATTTTTACATATAATACAGGCCAAAAGTTTGGTCACACCTTCTCATTCGTGTTTTTCTTTATTTTGATAACTATTTACATTGTAAATTATCACTGAAGGTAATAAAACTATGACTCGACATGTGTGGAATTATGTACTTAGCAAAAAAAAAAAAGGTGAACTATTAAAAACATGTATATTATTGTAGTATCTTCAAGGTAGCCACCCTTTGCTCTGATTACTTTTTTGCACACTATTGCCATTCTCTTGATGAGCTTCAAGAGGGAGTCACCTAAAATGGTCTTTGACTTCACATGCTTTTTCAGGGTTAATTTGTAGAATTTATTGCTTTATCAATGGGATTGGGACTTTCATTTTTGTTTCATTTAATGAGGTGTGTCCAAACCTTTGGTCTGTACTGTATATTTTACGGGTTTCCCTTTATTGAAAAAAAAAATAATAATAATAATAAAAATAACAGACTGACAGACAGAACAATATAAATATTAAATGTTAATCTGCAGAAATTGCATCAAAGATCTGCTATGTGAGCTATCTAAGTCTTGAGTCGAGGCTTTAGGTACATAAATTGTTTGGAGTCATAGGCATTCATTTTTCATGTTAGCATGACTGCAGTACACCACCACCTTTGGCCTTAAAGTGTTTTCTAAGAAACACTGACCTCCACTTGAACCCATTGATATGGAAATACAGTAAGATACAAGTACGCAGATGCCAATGTCATATCTCTACCATCTAAATGTAGATCTCCCAGCTGTTAGTCTCCATCCTTTGTATTGACAGGTCTCCCTTTTCTTCAACCACTCTGTTCCTCTTATCATCCTTATTACTACTTCTATTGATAGAATTTCTGTACATCATGACATTATCCTACTTATGCAGTAGTGGTGCTGTTTATAAAAGCTGAACAGCTTCATGAACAGCTTCTAAAATACAAATAAACTCCAGGAAAAATAAAGAACCAAACAAAAAACACCAAACTCCATTTTCAAGCTAACAGAGACCTCTGTCACAAGAGTTTGTTTCAACAGAACTAAATCTATCAAGTGTGAAAGCACCCTAAATCGAATTCTGTATTATATGCAATTTTTTTGCAGATTTTCCCGTAATGATACTTTTTCTTGTTAGCAGCTCACGACTGTTTAGCTATGGTTACTACTAGGAGCCTGTGAATGCAGATCATTCTCAGTCAATCGGACCCTAAAGCCATATCCACCATTTCACAACCCAAGTCTCACGTACCGTTCATGTAGTACTTCTATAAGGTGGAGCACACATGCAATGTTATTAAAAATAAACAAACAAAAAAACACCAAATCAAATGTCCCCAAAAAGAAAGGAACAGACCACACATACTGTACATGCCTCAATTTCATGGTCATTGCCCTGTAAATTGTACCACATATTTATATTATGTTTCGTGTTATTTGGTTGCTTCAAGACAGAGATGGATTACATGTATTACAGTACATGACCTGAGTCAATGTCTCGAGGTATCATTTAAAGGACTTGCTGACGAAAATTTATAAAGGTTTGCTTGATCTCAGTAATGACTGTACGCGCTTGCGATTTAGTTGGAACTCGACTGGCTCTCCCTCTCTGACTTTGGATTTTAAAGTTCAGACTTGTGATATCCATGTCACTTGCAATTACAGTAAATTACTTTAATCCAATTTCTGCATCAACATGCCAGGACGAAGTGGTGTTAAATGTCCACACAGGTGTCATTTAAACGAAAGCAAAATGAATGATGCATTTGTGTATCTGCAAGGAAACCCTGTGTAGATAATTGTCATGATATTTTTAAAAAAGATATTGCTATTTGTCCGTAACCTAGTTGTCAATTGATTATATGTACTATATTTATCTTATACATTGGACCTTTGGATCTATATGCTTGCAGGTTCACCAAACTGAAGCATAAACTTAAGTTGTGTTGCTAATCTTTTAGAATAGATTCCCAGCTCTGCTTTCGTGCTAAGCAAATCAGTATTTTTCTGGCAACTATTTTTGTAAAAAAAAAAAACAAAAAAAAAACTTGTCACTGAAATATTTCTTTTCATTTCAGTTCGATGAGCCCGTGTCTTTTGTTGAGATGCATTCTACCACTCCCTTCTGCCAAACTCTGTATGGTAGCCATTTAGTTTGAAAGATGATATCAAGTCCCAATCCTTAGTTTTGCAGTGAATATGAAATGCATTTATTTGGTATCAGCAAGGAAGGGGGAGGGTGTTAGTGGAAGTTTGCGACGGCTAATATGACTGTGAAGGGTAACTGACAGAGAGAGGCTGTCAAGCATGTGCTTTATCTTACATAGCGCCATTTCAATCACGGTCTTACCATGCATGCAAATGATGCCCAGTCATAGGACACAGTGTCCGGACAAACTTCATCTCAACTGACTGGTCCAAAGTAATTGGAGTGATGCTCAAGGTGCCATGAAAAAAAAAAGGATCGGATGTGGTAAAATTTCATTATAGAAACACTTTGCCTCCTTCCTTGTCTCTATCACTGCTTGTCACAGTAGACTGCCTTCAGCCAAAGACCTCCAAAGAACATTACACTTACAGTATGTCCACCCCATCAATTCAATTACTATCCCACCAGAGTAGGCTGACTCTGAGTTTGTGGTGCATCCACTAAGCAGTGCTGTGTCTATGTAGTTCAACGTGATAAGGTATGCACACCAAACTCCTTGTACAGCTGAAAATTGTACTGTCGAGGCCCATTTGCTTTTTTTAGGATATACTGTATTTTGTAAAATTGACATTTAGTGTAGCGTCACTGTGAAAAATGGTTTGCAAAAGTTCAATTCCGGGGTCTGGCCTTCCTGTGTAAAGTTCGCTGGGTCTCCTGTAGCCTGACAGTTGGTGTCAGCTGGTATAAGTTCCAGCACCTCTGTAACTCTCATCACGGCTCAAAGTTAACTTTTTTGCTCAAGTTCGATTGTTTGCTTGCCACTTTGGTCACGTGCACCCACTTTTTTTTCTCTCCTGAGATAACATGTTCCATTGACGCAGATACTTGTTCTCATGTAGTTTTGGGGTGCTGAATCCACATTTGACTTTTTCTGTAACTGTATTTTTATCAATTATAAATTTTTATTTAAAATGAATAACTACATTTTTTATATGCAGCAGACTTATGCAGATTTAGTGCTCTTTGCATAGGCACATTAACAAGCAAAAAAAATCTTAATTTTAACACGTTTTCATTTTGGGCTGAAGTTCACTCACAAGCCAAACCGAAAGTATTTAATGAACAGACAATTTTTGCGCGAGAGTTCATTTTGACAGAGATTCGACTCTTTAAAGTCCACTGCTCGCCAGAAGCAGTAACAAATAAAATGTATGTTTGATCAAAATTTTAAATAAAGTGCACTTCTATAGTGCTTTTTTTGTCATATATTCTGTGTTACATGGTATTGAAAGCCTTTGTATGCGGCACATTTTGCTGCAGCTTTATCACCAGATTTTTGTCGAGAACAAAAGCTGAAAAATGGGGTACTTACCAAGACTCCTCGCTGTGGCTGATGATAGAATGTGTTTTGCAAATTTTGAGCCATCAGAACGTCATCCTGCATAGGTAAAGCTAAGGTACCTTGGCATGAGAGAGGTGCTGGGTTCTGAGGCTTCCAGGATATTGTGATACGACCCAATATGGTGAAGACGTATTGCAATGCATATTAGAAAATAACAAATATTAGGCAATGCTTGTCAAGTTCTTTTATTTTTACAGATAAATAAAGAACAATATTTAACTAGAAACTGCAATTTCTGGAGAAATTACACCTGGTCTTTCCTGTGTGGCTATACAGATCGTAGCCCCGCCCAAGGCTATCAATAGAATGGACAAACATGCCTATCAATGGCATTAAACAAATTAAATCCCATTAGAAATGAATGGGAAATTTGGACGTACATGGCCGCCAATGGCGGCACCCTTAACAAACGTCAATGGAATTGGGGAAGTTTGGGGGACATGTCCTATTGATATCTGGTCATTTTCTGTTGATTTAGGGGGGGGGGGGGATTCCCATTGAAAATGAATGGGAAAAAATTTGGACGTCCATGGACGTCAATGGTATCAACTTACATAAGCGTCAATGGAATCCAAGTACAATGGCATCAATAGAATGAACAAACATGCTGAAATGCCATTAGAAAATGAATGGGAAATTTGGACGTCCATGGCCGTCAATGGCGGCACCCTTCATAAGCGTCAATGTAATTGGGGAAGTTTGGGGGACACGTCCTATTGATATCTGGCCATTTTTTGATGATTTGGGGAAAAAGAAAAATTTCCATTGAAAATGAAAGGGAAAAAATTTGGACGTCCATGGACGTCAATGGCAGCACCCTCTATTAGCGTCAATGGAGTCAGGGATGTTTGGGGGACAGGTCCTATTGATATCTGGTCAGTATCTGTTGATTTGGGGAAATTTAGTCTTTTCCCCATTGAAAATGAATGGGAAACATTTTGGACGCCCATGGCTGTCAATGGCATCGACATCTATAAAGTCAATTGAATCCAAGTACATTGGCATCAATAGATTCGACATGCATGGCCGTCAATGGCATCAATGCAATGTAAAAAATTCAATTGGAAATCCCATTGTAAGTGAATGGGAATTGTTCTCATTAGAAATGAATGGGACAGTTTTTGGCAAATTTTTATCAAAATTCTGTATACAACTTTTATGCCCCTCATCGTCCTGGAATTTTTGATGCCCAAATTGTGTGATTTGGTCAAAAGTTGAAGGACTAGATACATTTTGAAACTTTCCTTTTTTCCCATTAAAAATGAATGGGCACGTTTTTGTCAAATATCCGGGAAACCGTACATTTTTTCAAAAAATTTTCCCCCGGTCTTTTTTATTCCCCTCGCTGTCCCAGAATTTTTGATGCCCACATTGTGTGATTTGGTGAAAAATTGTAGGAAGAGATACATTTTGAAACTTTTTTTTTTTCTCATTAAAAATGAATGGGCAAGTTTTTGTCAAATTTCTGGGGAACCGTAAATTTTTTCCAAATTCTGTATACAACTTTTATGCCCCTCACCGTCCCGGAATTTTTGATACCATTGACGTCCATGGACGTCCAAATTTTTTCCCATTCATTTTCAATTGGAACATTTTTTTCCCTCCAAATCAACAGAAAATGACTAGATATCAATAGGACGTGTCCCCCAAATGTCCGCGATTGCATTGCCACTTATGGAGGGTGATGCCATTGACGTCTATGGACGTCCAAATTTTTCCCATTCATTTTCAATGGGAATTTTTTTTTTTTTTCGAAAATCAACAGATAATGACCAGATATCAATAGGGCATGTCCCCCAAACTTCCCCAATTCCATTGACGCTTATTAAGGGTGCCGCCATTGGCGGCCATGGACGTCCAAATTTCCCATTCATTTCTAATGGGATTTAATTTGTTTAATGCCATGGATAGGCATGTTTGTCCATTCTATTGATAGCCTTGGGCGGGGCTACGATCTGTAAAGCCACACAGGAAAGACCAGGTGTAATTTCTCCAGAAATTGCAGTTTCTAGTTATATATGTATATATGTATGTGTATATATTTTTAAATGTATATTAAGAGTGCAACAGTATTTGTATTTCTCCCGTGCTATCACGGTATAGGCATCACGATTTGGTGCACGCAGTCAGAGAACGAATATGTTAAAGTAAGTCAAAAAATTAAAATCCATGTCAGTCCTCCTCCACTCCAGGGGGCGGTAGAGGTCATGCACCTAAACCAAAAACAGACATTGCAGAAAAACGAAGACAAACCAAATCAGATGAAGAAGAAGTTATTATTGATCAGATCACTACACGGAAAGCTATAGCGAATGCTCTGGGGACAATAGAAGAGCCGCCTGCTTCATTTCGGTCGACAATGTGGGAACACTTTGGGTTCCCAGTCAAGTCTCGCAACTAAGCTGCATCCCTGCGCTCACATGAGACAGGTCCTGCTGTTTATAGCCGTGACTACAGATGGATGCACTCCTGTTCAACTTTTTTTTTTTCTTAACCTGTCCTGTTCAGCTGCTTGACACACGGAATGGGACTCTGAGTGTCCTATTGGTCTGAACAGTTTTAATGTATCACATAAGAGTATGATATACTCCCATTGTGATTATTCATTGTGTTTTGTTTATTAGGAGAAAGCAGCGAGCAGGAAAGGGTTATGGGGGACAGAAAGAAAAATAAGAGAAAGACAGAAGAGAAGAACAAACAACAAGATTCAACACCTACACTAACTATGAATATAGTAGTGCTATCATTGGCTAATTGTATTTCCGGTTGGCACCATGTGAGGGGCCTGATGACCGAGGAGAAAAAGAAAAGGGGAGAGTCAGAAAAAGATGTCATTAGGTGAGGTGGAGCATACACAAATCATCAATGTGAGGTGTAGAACCCACTGTTATGTGAACCCCTTGTACAGTAAGTGTGTATATGTTGACATCCTATTCTATGCTGCCTGATCACTAATCCTGGCACCGATAGATTCTTTACTTGAGTGTGTCTAATTGCACCCGGTCATGCGTGAATCCCATCAGACGTGTGATATTCCTGCAGGCAAGTGGAAATGGTGCACGGGGGCCGCCCCAGGGCCACTGCCCCTCCCCAGCCAATCAGGGGGGTGAAAAAGTGTGGGACCCACCTTCTGCCCTATTACTGTGGTTGCCGGGTCCCAGACCGGCAGCCATTACCCAGCACAGTGATGGGATTGTGTGGGGAGTGTAGTGCAGTGTATGCATTAAAATAGGAGGTCGGTGGTCCCACTGCCCCCGTCTGGGACTGCCGCATGGAAGTTTTTTCCAGCCTAACATCACACTGCCCCTTGCCGAAGCCCACACCCCGTAGAGTGTAATGTATGTGGTGCATTAAAAGAGGTGCGGACTGGCGGGGCTTGCGGCGGTGAGGCAACTGTCACGTCCCCCGACCCCCCTAACCAGTCCCAGGTGCCCTACATCCTCAGTGTATGATGCATTAAAATCAAGGGGGGCCGGGCAGGGACTGTTCAGCCCTGTTCCAACTCTGCCCGAAGACATGAATGAGTGTGTAGGTGCCAAAGATGAAATACATTTACAGTGCAAAGTGAAGAGTGTGTGAGTTTAGAGGCAGTCTCCCGCAGGCGGGGCCCCGCCCGCCAGAACCACCGGCCGCAGGGTGAGAGAAGCACCAGAGCCCCTACCACTCCCCGCCCCAGACTTTGCAAAAGCAGAATACTGTACTCAATGAAACTTTCTACAAGCCCTCTTTACCTGGTGCAGAAACCACACTTTTTTCCTTTTCGGTTGGGAGGTAGTTTTTTTTTTTTTTTTTTGATTGATTGATTGATTGACTGATTGATTGATTAAATGTTCATGTTTCCAAGACTTAAATTACCAAAGACTCCTTTATAAAGCCCAATATTTCTCAGTACAATGTCCGCCACCGATAATATAACGCCACATGATTTTATCACATTTCTGCAAATGTGAGAAGTAAATCACACTTTGTAATGCAAAGCACAGCAAAAAGGTGTGATGAATTGTCCATGTTTAAAGATAGCATAGATGTGAGAAATTAAACAAAGGATACAAAAGCTGCAAAATGAATATTAGCTTCGCACTCATGTTTAACTTCCTACAGTACATAAATCACATGGCTGCTCCCCAAGGTTATATTATTGTACTTAATGACAATTGCAGTATTCATCATACCTAAACACTTTGGGTGCTATTTTTGTAGCCGGCTCCGGAGCAAAAAATGTGCCGCAATCGCATTTCCGTGCAAACACAGATCACACTGTACGTGTTTGGCGATTTGAAAATGCACTAGTATAGGCATATCAGTGTGGCGAGGATGTGTTCTTGCGTACATGGCCAGTACAAGTGACCATTTGACAGACAAAACATTTACTACTCTACTGATTGGGGGGGGGGGGCATCTAAGTTTCGGTATTGTGCATGACTGAAAGATGCGGAACTGAGATTTCATGACTGGAATTTGGTCTCTAATTGCCTGTTTTACTGTGCAGGTCTCTCTGGCCAAATTTAAATCTGCCTGTTGCTCTAGGTCTGCTGATTTCTCATAGCAAGTATGCGTCAACCAGCCAGGTGGGCACGAGCTGCACAAAGAAACATACCAATGTTTTCAAGCGAATGTAAAGAAGCCAACTTATTAGTGCAAAGGAGCTGTCAGTCTTCACACCAACAAGCAGTGCATTTACTGTATGCCCTCTTTTCAAAATGCATACCTGGCCTGCCCACGAAATTACCAACCAAAACCTGATTTAAAACATGCCCTCGCTTGGCACAGACTCGTGCTGGTTCAGATTTAGACGCAATACGAAAATAGGGATGTTATTATCCATCTTAACATAGCATATCACATTAGTTGTACTGTGTTAAAACAGTTCCTGCGGGGGAAAAAAAGTACATACTGTATATGATAAATGAGAAATAAGCAAAAATACCACCTAAAATAGCTTAGAAAAGCAAATTCTCGGCACTTTCAGCACAAATTTCCTAGCAAACAAAAAAAAAATTACATTATAGACTTTAAAAAGTAATTTATAATTAAATAAATATATGATAAAAAGTCACTGTTAAATTTAACCTTGGAGAACCCAAGATTTTGGGGATGCAGGCCAAATTTGACCTGTGGGTTCTCCATTGTCAATGATGTGTGGGCAGTGCTTTTTCTCTCATTACTTCGACCGTCTGTGAAATATAAAAGTTTGACTTACCTGCAGATGCTTTTGTTCAGCATCATCACCCATTTCAGGTTGGGCTATTGAGCCCGTCTTTTATTCTTGGTGTATTTAGTATCAATAATTACTGCAAATCGGTTTCCGTGTCACCTTACAAACATGCTGAAGAGACGAGTTCCCCTGCTGCGTGTGTCTACAAATGCCTAAGGCTATTACGAATTGAGCGCAAAATCAGGCAAATTAATTGAAATATAACCTATTATGATTCTCTTTTGTCTGCGGACTGCTGCAATTCAGGTCCAGTGTGTGTGGATATGTAGGGTGTGTGTGGATATTCGGGACGAGAAGTAAACAAAGTTACATGAAAAACATGGTCCATTGACAGTGCTAAACAGTTCGTCAATATGAGGAGTATTGTTGTTGTTATTTGCAGTTGTGTGAAACTGCAAGTTGCTGTATTAAGTATAATGCGATGTCAAGTAGAGGTTAGTGCTGCATGTATAAATATTACAACAAATGTGGACTTTCTGTTTCAAATGAAAAAAACTGAGGGAAACTCCTCCTTCAAAAAAGTTATACAAATTTCAACCAATATGTGGTGCACATAGCAATAATACAGTATAATATCAATCATATTTGTATTTATGTATCGTTGCTCTGTAGTAGCTTGAATACCATTTACATAAAACTAGATCAACATTTTGTTTGCTCCTGAAGTGCCATTTATACACCTTTGATCACATATACATTCTCAAGTTTGACTGAATAGAATCATGCACAGCCCTTATATTAAGGTTACATACACACAGCCAATGAGGCAGTGCTCTTGTGGAGAAAATCCATTTGCCTCTGCGGCAAAGGTTTTCATGTGTTGTTGATACAGTTCCCTTTGTATATGTCACTTAGAATAAAGGGCATTTTTTTTCTACTGTGATTTTCAAGCTTTTGTATGCAATTCATGTGCATTCGGAATCACTTCTGATACTGTTTTATGTAACACTGTTATGTAGTTTTACTCAAATTCTGTTCTCAATTCTTTTGAAATTTTCAGTTCTCAGCATATTTTTTTTTGTTTTGAGCAGATATTCAATTTGGTGCTATTGCACTGGTAATATAATTTAAACATGATGCAGATTCACATGTGTGTGTTTGTCCATACTGGAGCCTCCTTCAAAAGCGGCAGTAGACTATGTGGCCTTGCGCTTCAAAGATGAGAGAGGTGGCCAATACATTATCAGACAGAGGGGTATATAAATTAATTTGATGAAGCCACAAGTCAACATTTTAAGGAAAGAGTGATGGTTTACAGAAATCTGTAACTGATGTTAGTCAATGACCTGATTTGGATGCTCTTTCCAGTGCTTGGCGCGGTCAACATACAACTTACTGATAGACGGGTAGTAGGATTAATCTCTCACAAAGTTAGTACCGTAATTTCACTAAAGACATTTGCATCACCAGAAGTTATTTGTGAAGGTCATGACTGGAGTTCTTTTCTGAAAAGAGGATGGGAAATCCACTGGATAGAATTCAAAAACGTTCATGAATTGGGAATATTGTCCAATCAGAGGATTGACATTTGTTTCTCAACTCAATTAACATACTTTTATACAGTTATTTTTAAAAAATCTGCAAGTGAAAGGAATGATGGCAGCTAAACTCATATGCACTGCTGGACCTGCTTCACATACAAACAATAAATCTGACAGATTCATTGTAGGGCAACGACTGCTTTTGTCAGCCAGCATAAAAATAAAATTTATGAATCAGAATAGGTTTAGAGAGACTTGTACACGCACACAGACGGACCATGAATGGTTATGTATAGCAGTGCAATAGTGAGAGTGCAAGAAAAAAAGAGCAGGATACCTGTACAAATCTGGGAGATTAATCAGATTTATTCAGACAGTGTTTAGCACAATCTCCACAGGGAAATGAGAGACAATTTATTTCTATAACCTGGCCTAGATTTATGGAGAAATATCGCTCACTTTCACCTCTACCACCATTGTCTGCTTGGTAATGAGTGTCTGCCCAGTGAACACAATAGTGTCTTATCCATAATTGTCCACAGTCGGGTGTTTGCTCAGAACAGATCACATCATTGTTGACCCCAAAATGACTGCAAGAATGTTTCGTTAAATCCTGCTATAATCTGCTTGTATTCCTGCATCAATGAGATTAAAATAAAGACTTTTTGGTACGCATTAAAAGGACCACAAATTTTCCCAGATGTTTTTTTTCTATGAAAATGTAACAAGACTCATCACTTCATAATATTACTTAACGATTATGAATTAGGTTTGTTTATGTTTTTTTACCAACTTGCATTGCACAATTTGGACAAAGACTTAAAGGACTTCATTTGTTTTCACCTTTTTGAATTTAGTTGCAAATAGAGATATGCATAAACATGACAGTTTGTGGCATGAAAACAAAGATCCCCCGCTGGAATGGAAATGACTTCATTGCGCGCATAGTGATGTAACTATAACTGCAAAAAACTACCCCCTCTCCCCCCATTTTATTTTTCCTGTATTTGATCATTGCAATGTCATTTAGCAAATGTATAAGTTATAGCATTAAAGTATATTGTTATAGTCCTTTACCATTAAAATGTGCCCTTTAGGGGCTTTGATCTGCATTAGGATGACATCAGATCAACATTATTTTGAGATGTTCTTGCATGGCATCACTGCCATATTATACAAAAACGGTGTTGTACCTTTATTTAGAAGGAAAAAACACACATCCTTAACTTAAAGTGAAAAATGCTGTCTTGTTTTTCTAAACACCATAATATAGCATTCTGAGTGAGTTGTCCACATGACTAAAACCTTTGTAGCATCCTGGGGGAGGCATCCATCCAGCTTTCTATCCTCTCACATTACCTGTGTGGCTAATCAGTGTTGCAGTGTGATGATAGCAGCAGTCTAATGAGTGAATATAGATCAGACTGTGGTGATGGATGTTGTTGTCAAGTGATTTGGACCATAACGAATGTTCCTAGGCCAGGTGGACTAGTCTGGCAGCAGGAGAGTGTCCGCACAACAGCTTCTCATTCATACCTCTTCAGCTGGCGTGTGGCTCAGCAAGACCACACGCCAAAGGGCTGCTCCCTCTCCAAGCTTCACGCAATTGAGCAATTATGTACAGTGTGACCAACAAAGCAACACATTAGTGAGGGGATTTTTTTTTAACGTGATCCTCATCGCACACCTACAGTAAACTGCCACAGTGTTTGTGTCTTGCTTTATTTTGGGGGGACTTTGCCTTTCAAGAAGTGGTAAATGAGTCAGAGGCTCCCATTATTAGCTGGTGTTTGATTAAGAATGACACATGACATTTCTTTACTCACTGTATCACTTACAAACCCGAACCATTTAACAAATCGTTCAAACACATATTCCCACAAAAAATACGGGTAAGTATACCTGCAAACTAAATTATGAATTCATAAAAACACATTAGCTCAAATAAAAACTTTTACCTTATGTTGGTCTTAACAGGGAGCAGCTGGATTCAGCCATGTTAAATGAGTTACATCATATTCACTTTTGCCACTAAAGAGCAGTATATCCACCCAAATCAATAAAACTAAATGCAAACACTTTCAAAACAAACCATTACAACTGGAATTAAACGAATTCTTGAAGCAGCAAAGTTTGATTCAAAGTTTTTTTTCTAATCGAACTACTTGAGTTAATCGAATAATCGTTGCGGCACTAGTTTTATCCTTGGTGTCTATTCAACACCACCCATTTAAATTTACAAAAAGTGATTATTATTCAAATTGTTGCAAAAGTCATATACTGGTACTTGTTTGTCAGTTGCTGACCTATATAACCTGCTGTACATCTGCAACACCAGTATAAAATTCTCATTGAATGACCTAAAATTGGAAAGTGAGATAAGTGATGTAATTTTTAGCATTTTTTAAATTGGAAAGTATTTGTTTAAACAGTATAATCACACTAGGACTCATTTTTGCTGTCTTAAACATGTGGATGAAAAAAAAAAAAAAACAGTCAATAAAAAAAATATATATAACAACATGTAACTGTAACATGTATTACGTTTGTGGAACCAAGGAGGGAAAAACATAACACAATGTATTACGTTTGGGGAACCAAGGAGGGAAAAAACATAACACAAACATAAAAGATATGATAAAGATTTTCACTTTAAATTGAAAACTAGATCCTATCGAAACGTACAGGAGAACATCATGAACACCACTGATAGGGAATGGGGATACATATTTTTTAATATTACATGTCTACTGAGTATATGTACATACAGTATATGTCGCCACTGCTCAAGTGCAATGACAATACTATTCAACACAATTGTGTCTCCACGCGAGACGATTGCTCCACTTTTAAAGGGGATGAGACTGTTGGTTTTGATGGGCAGCAAATGGAATTGATGTTCACACTTAGAGCAACGCAAAATGCCCCATTTCAAATACGTGGGCTTGGTTACTGTGTGTTGATTACCAACACATGCTCTGACCTGCCCGCTTACCCGACACAACAGTGTGTCAGTCTAAATTTTTGCTACACACAAAAATGGAAATATTGCCTTTCCAGTGTCAGCATCCCAAAGGCTTGCTGATGTTTCCTGATTTGACTCGTACACTCCTGCCAAGATCAGAAACTCAAGTTGGCTTGGCTTCCAAGTTAGTCACATCCAAGTCTTTCCAGGTGTACCGATACATTTTCCTCTCCTCTAAATCTGGTGTGCCCTGTGTAAGGCTGGCAAACAGTTCAAGGTGTACCCAGTCTCCTGCCTGCAGTCAACTGGGATAGACTCCAGTACTAGCAAGACCCCCACGAGCATAGGCAGTACTAATAATGACTGAATGAATAAATTTGGGATCGCCATTAAATACTTCTGAATTAATGATGATATGAAGCATTCCACAGCTGA
The DNA here is from genome assembly GCF_030265065.1 of Corythoichthys intestinalis. Lineage (NCBI taxonomy): Eukaryota > Metazoa > Chordata > Actinopteri > Syngnathiformes > Syngnathidae > Corythoichthys > Corythoichthys intestinalis. The sequence goes on along the minus strand of NC_080396.1, from coordinate 53,461,297 downwards.
TTTTACTGTATGTGTCAGGAAATATGTTCATGAAAATAGCAGCATCAAATTTACCTGACACTATTGTTCAAGTGGGTAAACAATAACACAATACCTTAACATTTCTGAAAACATGTTTGTTTGCAAGTGATCAAGAGACAATATGGAGGTCCACACTGAATTGTTCACTTCAGAAAAGAATGTCTTTCCATCAGGCACATTCCCCCCTTGTAATGTCACTATCGAAAAGAGGTAACAACAACAGCACCTACTCTATTTGACAGAAAATCTTTGCTTGGAAACCATTTTCAGTTGTTGGAGCCAAGGAAGAGAACACCACCAAGCTGAATTAAGATGGTTTAGAACAGTGTTTTTCAACCGGTGTGCCGCGGCACACTGGTGTGCCTTGAGAGATCGTTAGGTGTGCCGCGAGAAATTATCCAATGTCGCATTTATATATATGAATATTGAAATGTCCGTAACTGTGCGGGCCCTTGAAGGGGCCATCAGACTGAAGAGTGGTGACGTAGCGGGAAGCAAGCAAGGAGGGAGGGGGAATGGCGTCACAGCGAAGTTAGCGGTCGCATGTTACGGATGCCGCTGTTATTTTCTTTATTATTTTTCCATTGTTGCCATAATAAAGTGGGAAAGTCATCACAGACTCATCTCCTTTGTATTTCCCCATTCGGTACTATTACAATATTTTTTTACGTCGTCGGGCGGAGTTGCATAAGGAAGGAAGGAGTAGGTAGAAAGTTATCGGTCGTGTACAGATGAGCGAAGTCTTGCTCATGTCTGCTCTGATTTCTAGCCATCAACGACCTTGCTGTCCAGAACAATGTGGACCCCAGCACGTCTACTGCACATCATTTGGTTAGACTCATAATGTGTTGATATACTCGAAAGTGTCCCTTCTATTTTAACCATATGTGACGTCCCCCTGTGTTAAATTCCAACACATTGTTGAGAACAGCAAGGTTGCTAATGGCTAAAAATCCGAGCAGTTCTTGAACACGACACAGGCAGCACAGCGTAGTGACGGGATCTGTCGTTCACTTGAGGAAACGACTCCATTCCAGTTAGTTCAGTAAAAAGACTCGTTTATACAAATCGTTCAACGAATCGTTCGCCCCCCCTCATCCCCCTCCCCGCCCAAATGAATCGTTCGGTTAGTGAACGGGAAGTGACATTGCCGAACGAATCACCAAAGACCGCTTCGCTGTATAACTGAACGGGAAGTGACATTGCTTGGTCCCTCCCTCTCTTGCACACAGGCTCCCCATTGACCGCTCGTCGTAGTTTCAGAAATGAGTGACAGACGATATCATTCTGCTTTCCCAGCCTTGTCTCCTTCCTGCTGCTGCAAAAGCGAGGGAGAACTTCCGCGTCGTCTGTCGTAATTCTATGGGATCAAAGTCATGGCTTGTGCTTGCATTCCGATTTAGGACACGGTTAAACATTTTCCTTTTGTGGGGGTTAGGGGGTCGGGAGCGCACGGCCTTTCTTTAGCATGATCTTGATCACATACAATGCTGCTGCTACCAGCCAACGCGGCATGCTTGCTGTCACGAAAATAAAAATAAATCGAAAGTTAAATTTCTAAATATGGAACGACCAACACATCATATTGACCACACGCTCTGTTGTGGTTTTGTTTTTATGCTCATCACTATTTTTGGTAATTATTGTTAAAACTAAAGTGTAAATAGCTAGTTGTCAAATGTGTTGCTCTGAAATGAAAACAATACTACATTTTGATATTAGACAGTTTCATTGCATTCATTCATTTTCCATGCCGCTTATTCCTCACGAGGGTCGCGGAGGTGCTGGAGCCTATCCCAGCTAACTTCGGGCAGTAGGCAGGGGACACCCTGAATTGGTTGCCAGCCAATCGCAGGGCACAAGGAGACACACAACCATTCACGCACACACTCACACCTATGGACAATTTAGAGTGTTCAATCAGCCTACCATGCATGTTTTTGGGATGTGGGAGGAAACCGGAGTTCCCGGAGGAAACCCACGCAGGCACGGGGAGAACATGCAAACTCCACACAGGAAGGCCGAAGCCCGGGATTGAACCCTTGATCTCAGAATTGTGAGGCAGACGTGCTAACCACTCAGCCACCGTGCCGCCAGTTTCATTGCAAATCACTGGTATTAATAAATAAAATAATCCGGGCAGCTCCCCTGTCGTCCCCTCATCTCAGATCGTCAAATGCTGACGAGAAATCATTGTTTGCTCTTCACGATGTCGCCTTTCTACTCTCATTAGTCTGTTAAGAAAAATGTAGACATACTGCGACATCTCCCGTGCCCGCATGCGTTGTTTTTGGGCGCTTGAGTAGCACATGATGGATGGATGGACATAATTTGTCAAACCAACCAACACCCAACACGCTCTGACACGAAAAAAAATAAATAAAACACTCGGAAAAAATGGACATGTATATACAGTTTCATTGCAAATCAGTATTATGGTGATCATACTATTCTTTTTTCTGTGCACATATGAGGTAAATATCGCTGCCATGAAGCCTCCATACAATGACAGTTCTCCCCCCCGCACTGCCGTCACGCGACCGCAGCTCAGCTTTTGCTTGCCTCGTAGCTACCCGCGAAAGTGTTTTAAACTACTGTAAATTTGATAGTATGTCATCATCAGTGTTGTTAATCTTACTGAAAAAAAGTAATTAATTATAGTTACAAATTACTTCTCCCAAAAAGTAATTGCGTTAGTAACTCAATTACCTGAATGTAAGAGTAATTAGTTACTTGGCAAAGTAATTGGTGATAATTACTTTTTTTTTTTCCCTCAAAAAAAAAACAAAACAAAACAAAACAAACAAAAAAAAAACATTGGCCACACTATGTGAAGTTTTTTGTGAAGGTTTTTGGTACAATTGGCCCGAGCCCAATTCTTTACCCTAATTTACCCTTTACCCTGAATCAACTGTAAAAAGTTGTTAAAATTGCTCCCATTATTGCATTTGTTCCCTTCTCTCTACTTTCGACATATGAAAGTTTTAAAACTGTTTCATCATTTAAAGATAGATTCAAGTCAAGATTTTGCCGATTTAGAAGTATTTATTTAAAAAGATTTTTTTTTAAAAATAAAAAGTTACTTAGGTTCGCTAGGAAGGTTCTCTACAACAGAGCCGTCCTAAAAAGTCTACTGCTTTAAGATGGCGGCTGTCTACTAACGCATTTAGTGCCATGCAGTGTTGTTAATTTTACTTTAAAAAAGTAATTAATTACAGTTACAAATTACTTCTCCCAAAAAGTAATTGCGTTAGTAACTCAGTTACCTGAATGTAAGAGTAATTAGTTACTTGGCAAAGTAACTAGTGATATGTTTTTTTCTTTCTCAAAAAAAAAAAAAAAAAAAACACACACACACAGGTCACACAATGTGAAGCTTAAAGTGTTTGGGGGACAATTGGCCCTAGCCCAATTCTTTACCCTCCACTTAAATAGACACAAGGGTATTGCGATAACTAGCTAGTAACCTTTGCTATGTGTGGAAGTCATTTAAAGTTGTGAATCAATCGTTAAAGTTGTTAAAATTTCTCCCGTTATTGCATTAGTTCCCTTCTGTCTACTTTAAACATGTGTAAGTTTTAAAACTGTTTCATCATTTAAAGATAGATTAAAGTTAAGATTTTGCCGATTTAGGAGCATTTTAGATTTTAAAAAATTACTTAGGTTCGCTAGGAAGGATCTCTACATCAGGGCCTTCCTGAGAGGTCTACTGCTTTAAGATGGCGGCTGTTTACAAACGCATGTAGTCCTTAAAACATGTTGGCAGTGCAGCAGTGTCTATCATTTGCATCTAGTTCTATAATATGATATCTACCGTGTCATGTGGGCGTAGTTTGTCGGCTATGGCTGCAGTCAGGTATTATTGGAGCCACTTAGCATCGCGGTTGCAAAGGCGTCTTCCCCACACCTCCCTGCTCTGCTCTCGTCCCCGTGAGTCCGTTTCTCTCAGACTTTTTTTTATTCAACCAACTTAGTAACGCATAGTAACGCACGCCTTTCCCGCCTCAGTAACGGTAACGGCGTTGCCAAGATGAGAAAAGTAATTAATTAGATTACTCATTACTGAAAAAAATAACGCCGTTAGTAACGCCGTTATATTGTAACGCCGTTATTAACAACACTGGTCATCATATGTAGTCCCGAGTCTGTTGAGAAAAGTAGTACACTACCATGCTCGCTATATTTGTGTGGTGTTTTTGTCTGTTTGAGCAGCAAATGATAAGCTCCGGATTAACAAATATGTGACAAAGTCATTTCCTTTCATTTTTTGACTCGTTCACCGCATGACTGGAAAATCAAGTTAGCAACAAGCTCGGTCAGGAGCCAGAGGACCGAGTAAGTGAACGGGAAGTGACATAACTCAGTCTTGCCCCCTTGCGTGCACGCTGGCTGCTTATTGGCCACACGTGGAAGTGAGTGACAGACACCCTGATTCTGTTTCCTCTCCCTCCCCTGCCCGCGATGAGGCTGGCGTCTGATTGGTCGTGTGCGATGTCAGAAGACGCTGCTGCTTGCTCAACGCCCTCCCACGCGGCTAACAAGTACCAGCTTCATAGAACGAATCAGTGCAGAAGGTGATTAGTTCGGTCTCGTTCACCCAAACAATTCGTTCAAAAAGAACGAATCGTTCACGACCGATACAACACTAGCACAGCGCCATTGTGCCTAGCAAGATTAAACATCATCTCCAAATGAAACACCCGTCTCTTCAAAACAAGTCGATGTACTTTCTTTTCGCCTTCGTGAAAACACAGAGGAACATGCAACTTTTTTTTTTTTTTTTTTTTTACGAAGGTAAATGAGAAAGCCCTCAAAGCCAGTTACCTAGTTGCTAAATCCAAAAAGTCCCACGCCGTGACACATTAATTAATACTACCTGCCTGCAAAGCCATTGCGAGATGCTCGGCCCTGATGTGGTTAAAGACATTGCTCAAGTCCCCCTGTCTGATAATGCTGAGCTTTTTCAAGCCTAACTGCTATAAAAAAAAAAAAAAAAAAAAAAAAAAAAAAAAAAAAAACAGGCTCGAGTTTCACACTGAGTAAGTATACATACTGAGAAATTGTTTTATAATTAAATATACTGTACAGAAAATAATTTTGGAACATTTTTGGTTTTGGTGTGCCGCGAGATTTTTTTCCAATGTAAAAATGTGCCGTGAGTCAAAAAAGGTTGAAAAACACTGGTTTAGAATCAGTCAAGCAATGTGTGAATTATGAGTAGTTCTTGCAGTAATAGATTTCGCCATGCTAGGAGCGACAAAACAACCAACGTAAGTTGTGAAAAATGTAAATATGAAATGAAAAATCTATTTTGTGTGTTTTATAAAGCCAAGACAGGAAATGGTCAAACCAACCTCAAAGATCAGCATTGTGTGCAACAAGTATTCAGGAATGTGAAAACATGGTGTTAAATTCATGTTAATTCAGTTTTCCTCCTTACAGTTAGCTAAGGCAATATCAATCATATGCAAGAGGTCCAATTGACGCAAAAAGTAAGAACCCCGAATTTTTAAGGAAAAAACTTTGTGACAGTTGTGACCAGAGGTGAGTAGAGTTGCCAAGAATTTTACTTAAGTAAGAGTAGCATTACTTCTAAATAATATTACTCAAGTACGACTGAAAACGTATTTGTTGAAAAGAATACAAAGAATACTCAAGTAATGAGTAACATTGTAAGAAACTGCTTACAATTTATATATATATATATATATATATATATATATATATATATATATATATGTTAGAGGTGTGTAAAATAATAAATCATATAAATAAGGTGCGCGATGCGAGTGTATCGATTCATTCACGGTACATCGGTGCAAAGACGGCGTAAAATCAAGATGCATTTGTTCGCTGTGTGTTTTATCGGTAATCTTCAACGTTGCATCAATATTTTCCACGTTGTACTGCATTCTGTCCTTTTTTCCAAGGTGTCTTGAATGCACCATCGGCTAGTGCTACAAGTTAACATGGCGGAGGGTAGCACCAGTGGCTCTGAAGCGGATCAGATTTTCAATGCACCCTCAAAGTTCAAATCCATTGTTTGGCAGTGCTATGGATTTTACAAGAAACATGGCAGACTGTACAAAACTCACATTATTTGTAAAGAATGCTGCGCTTCTAAACCTTACAACGGCAGAACAACAAACATGGGAACTCACTTGAAGAGAGCATGGTATCGACGTTGCGAAAATGTCGACAATGCAGGGGGCGAACAACAAGAAGGAAGAGAAGATAACTGATTATTATGGCAAGAACAGTAAAGCTACTACTTTTGTGAAGGGTTATTATTTATTGTTTTTTATGCATGGACATGGCACTTAAGACACTCTGTGAGAGTGGTCAATTTACAGCAGATGTCACTGCCAAGTTGTTTGTGTTGTTCTTTTCACAAGCAGTTGTGATTTGTTAAAGATAGACCTAATTGTGAAAGGTCATTATTTGTTATTGTTTTTCGTATTACTATTTGGGATATAGATGGACATTGCACTTAAGACACTCAGTGAGAGTGGTCAGTTTACAGCAGATGTCACTGCCAAGTTGTTTGTGGTCTTCTTTGCACAAGCAGTTGTGTGTATTTCATATTAGGTTTTGTCTGGCAGACAGGTATGTAGACACTGCAAAGTGTTACTTTAATTCACTCATTGAGAGTGATTAATGTTACTGTAACGTTTACACGTACAGCATCTTTAAGCTATCTTTGTTTTGTTTTACTCTTATATTAATAAACCAAAGCCTTTTGTAACATACTTAATTGCCATATTATTTTTTGTTTGTTTGATTGCTTAGTAGATAAAATACGATATATCATTTTTGCTTCACACTGAATCGCGTTTGATTGAACTAATTTATCAAAAAGCATCACAAACAGGTGTATCGCACTTTATCAAAGTGCATCACATCGTATCGGGAACAGGTTGTATTGTATCATATCAAATTGGGGTGGAGGGTGAATCATATCGCATCATATCGAAAACATGGATTAATCGCAAGTATCGTATCGGGCAGAGATTCAGTGTATCGCAAATTATATCGTATCGCTGGCAGGGCATCGAGATGCATATCTAATTGCCACAGTAATGGAGATCCACACCCCTAATATATAAAGATACACGATAATATCGGTTACCGATAATTATCGGCCGATAATGGCAATTATGACGTCACACAGATAATACAGATAAAAAAAAAAAAAATCAACCGATAATGCAATCCGATAATTATATACTTGATTTAGCCTCCAAATGTGCGCAACCAAGCAGTTTTCTCCACTTCTCCACCGCCGCCTGCTTAACCCCTCCCCTCTCTGAAGCCCCTGGGGGAGGAGGGGTTGAGGAGTACGGTGTCATAGAGGAGGCGGTGTTACACATCAGTGTTGAGGCGCTCTCACTAGCATGCGTTGCTTTCCCCGTGTGTGAAATGAAATAAACGACGCTCTCGCCATCTACAAAACAGTTCCACGAGGCGTAAAGAAAGCGTCCTCATTGAACAGCTAACCCAGCAGCCATTTAAAACTGCATCACAATGATTTTTGAAACGAATACGAGGCTGCTGCTAGCACGAATGCTAAAGCTATTGTAAACACAAACTATAAAGGAAGCTATGGGGCTTGTGACGATACAGAGACGCTGCGGTCCTCCCGGAGTCAGGTTGTTTGGGAATGCAGCCCAAAGCGGGTGGTAAACTCCCATCTATGGCTAAACACCTCACGAGACCGATAGTCGACAAGTAGCTGTCTTCCGACGGAGCCCGCCGGTCCGGCAAGCCGCCGCCGCCGCCGCCTCACCCTAGGCAGGCAGAGCAGAGCCATGCACCGAATACGGCGCAGCGAGCCGGCCGGGGCGGGCGGATATCCGCACGAACTTAGCTGCCGCCGCCACTCCGGTTCAAGACAGAGGCCTGGTGCGGGTGCTAATTTGGCAGCCGGGCGGACTGAAGGGCACAGGCGGGAGGAAATTCCCGAAATGACCCGATAGCCAAACCCCTGGATGAAAAAATAATGCAGTTTATACGACCACGTTTCTTCGTGAAAGACATGCCGATCACATCCGTTTTACCACGGACATTTACACAAGTGATGTCAAGAAAGCATGTTTATCATGACGGCACAGTGGTTAGTTGATAATTTTAACAGGCAACAAACCACACAAAGAAGTCATCCACTCAGTAATGCATTCAGTACGCTTTAAATTTATGACGTCTTAATCAGATCATTCTTCTTAAATCTAGTCAAATAATTTTCCCCATCTTGTTTGAGTGTTGAAGACTAGTTAACAGATGAATGCGCCAGATTATTCCACTTATTTGAACTAAATATTGCCATTTGTTCTTATTAAGCCCAAACATCTAAAAAAAAAAAAAAAGTCATTTTTCACCTAAATCAAGAAAAAATTGCTTTCAAATAATGTTTTGAACCATACATATTCTTGAATAAAGAACATTTCTGACAAGTTTTTTTTTTAGGATTATTTATAATAATTTATTGCTTAAAATAAGGCTGTTAAGCTTATTTTCAGATGGCTATTTTTCTTCAAGAAATCTGAGTGAAATATACTTGAAGTGCTGGCAGTTAATTTCACTTATTTCCAATAGATTTACACTGAAAACAAGGGAATTTAACTAGGTTTAAGGAGTTGTGTTTTTGCTGTGTAGTAATGTTATACGTTAGGAATGGCTTACTTTTAAAGCCATTTTTGTGCAACTTATGTATGTACGTAAGTAATTGTTGCCAAAAGTTTACCATTACACAGTGTCAGACAATCTGTCTTTATTTAGATGTTGGAATTTACTATTTGTTCACATTTGATGTTGGAAAAAAACAGCAATAATATTTTTCTACAGTAATATTTTCTCTTTCTCACTTTAAAATTTTACATAAATCTTTTAATAAAATTATCGGCTTAACATTATCGGTTATCGGTTGGAACGAGGAGGAAATTATCGGTTATCGGTATCGGCTGAAAAATGCATTATCGTGCATCACTACTTATATATATATGTATATACAGTGCCTTGCAAAAGTATTCGGCCCCCTTGAATCTTGCAACCTTTCGCCACATTTCAGGCTTCAAACATAAAGATATGAAATCTAATTTTTTTGTCAAGAATCAACAACAAGTGGGACACAATCGTGAAGTGGAACAACACTTATTGGACAATTTAAACTTTTTTAACAAATAAAAAACTGAAACGTGGGGCGTGCAATATTATTCGGCCCCTTTACTTTCAGTGCAGCAAACTCACTCCAGAAGTTCAGTGAGAATCTCTGAATGATCCAATGTTGTCCTAAATGACCGATGATGATAAATAGAATCCACCTGTGTGTAATCAAGTCTCCGTATAAATGCACCTGCTCTGTTATAATCTCAGGGTTCTGTTTAAAGTGCAGAGAGCATTATGAAAACCAAGGAACACACCAAGCATGTCCGATATACTGTTGTGGAGAAGTTTAAAGCCGGATTTGGATACAAAAAGATTTCCCAAGCTTTAAACATCTCAAGGAGCACTGTGCAAGCCATCATACTGAAATGGAAGGAGCATCAGACCACTGCAAATCTACCAAGACCCGGCCGTCCTTCCAAACTTTCTTCTCAAACAAGGAGAAAACTGATCAGAGATGCAGCCAAGAGGCCCATGATCACTCTGGATGAACTGCAGAGATCTACAGCTGAGGTGGGAGAGTCTGTCCATAGGACAACAATCAGTCGTACACTGCACAAATCTGGCCTTTATGGAAGAGTGGCAAGAAGAAAGCCATTTCTCAAAGATATCCATAAAAAGTCTGGTTTAAAGTTTGCCACAAGCCACCTGGGAGACACACCAAACGTGGAAGAAGGTGCTCTGGTCAGATGAAACCAAAATTGAACTTTTTGGCCACAATGCAAAACGATATGTTTGGCGTAAAAGCAACACAGCTCATCACCCTGAACACACCATCCCCACTGTCAAACATGGTGGTGGCAGCATCATGGTTTGGGCCTGCTTTTCTTCAGCAGGGACAGGGAAGATGGTTAAAATTGACGGGAAAATGGATGCAGCCAAATACAGGAACATTCTGGAAGAAAACCTGTTGGTATCTGCACAAGACCTGAGACTGGGACGGAGATTTATCTTCCAACAGGACAATGATCCAAAACATAAAGCCAAATCTACAATGGAATGGTTAAAAAATAAACGTATCCAGGTGTTAGAATGGCCAAGTCAAAGTCCAGACCTGAATCCAATCGAGAATCTGTGGAAAGAGCTGAAGACTGCTGTTCACAAACACACTCCATCCAACCTCACTGAGCTCGAGCTGTTTTGCAAGGAAGAATGGGCAAGAATGTCAGTCTCTCAATGTGCAAAACTGATAGAAACATACCCAAGCGACTTGCAGCTGTAATTGGAGCAAAAGGTGGCGCTACAAAGTATTAACGCAAGGGGGCCGAATAATATTGCACGCCCCACTTTTCAGTTTTTTATTTGTTAAAAAAGTTTAAATTATCCAATAAATATGTTCCACTTCATGATTGTGTCCCACTTGTTGTTGATTCTTGACAAAAAATTAAAATTTTATATCTTTATGTTTGAAGCCTGAAATGTGGCGAAAGGTTGCAAGGTTCAAGGGGGCCGAAAACTTTTGCAAAGCACTGTATATATATGTATGTATATATGTATATATATATATATTAGGGCTGTCAAACGATTAAAATGTTTAATCGAGTTAATTACAGCTTAAAAATTAATTAATCGTAATTAATCGCAATTAATCGCAATTCAAACCATCTATAAAATATGCCATATTTTTCTGTAAATTATATATATATTTTGTAAAATAAATTGTTGGAATGGAAAGATAAGACAGAAGATGGATATATACAGTGCGGAGAACAAGTATTTGAAACACTGCCAATGGGTTTTCCCAATGGCAGTGTATCAAATACTTGTTCTCCCCACTGTACATTCAACATACGGTAATAAGGACTGTAGTGGGCATTTCACTCTACTGTCATTTAAATCTGTCTATGCTGTCCTCACTCCGAAGCGTCTACTTTTTCCAAAGCTATACAGCTAAAGAACGACACCTTAATAATCAGACTTCTTCCTTTTTCATCTGATTTATTAATAAAATAGCCTCAAACCATTGTCCTCTTTAGACCGTCGTAAAACTACAAAAAAAAAGTACACAAGCATTGCATTAGCAACAACGTTAGCTTAGCACGCTCTACAGGTTCACTAAACATAAACAAAAGCGTCTCATACAAAAAATAGAACATTTCGCTTACTAACATAATATGAACATTCTTTACAACAACCATACTTACGGACAAATCTTGTCCAAGGATCGTATAAGCACAACATTACAACGTAGGCGTCAGCCCGAGACGTCGTGCAGCCATATTGAACTGGCAAGAAAAAAATAAACCATGTCGCAAAGCGACCACAAGAGTTCGCTGTTAGACAGCACTAAAAGCCTTGCTGTAAAACTTACCAAAAGGCAGAATACTGTCTGAGCGGGACATGTGCATTAATTGCGTCAAATATTTTAACGTGATTAATTTAAAAAAATAATTACCGCGCGTTAACGCAATAATTTTGACAGCCCTAATGTGTATATATATATATATATATATATATATATATGTGTGGCAAAAAATTACAGTAAAAATAAAATAACATGACAGGACCAAAAATGAACATTAAATACAGGGAAAATGTAACTCACCTTATGCCGAATCAACCTTTTTTACCAGCGGCCTCTCCTACAACTTGACGGCAAATATCGTTGGTTGCAACATAACCAGTTCTTCTCCAATCGAGAAAGGTTTCTTGGCTTTAGTAATACGGTTCGCCACAAGGTATGATGCTCTCAGTGCCTTCACTTTTGTTGCCTCATTTGCTAGCTTTTAGCCACATATTATGCAGAATGGACTTGGTTGTCAGCTCTTTTTCTGGCTCAGCAGGTGGCCTTTTCCCCGTAAAAAATCTGTCCAAAGACGTCGCAGCCAGCAGTAGGCAGCCAACAGCAGCGAATGTTACTGTTACGTTATTGTTGTTGTTGTTACTGTTGACTGACACAAGGCTGCTATAGGTGTGCAAACACCACAGTAATGGTGGCCAACCACTAGAGACGTACACAAATCTCTACTCAGACTAGTCAAGAAGCACAGACCAGATTGCGGTCGTTAAGAAATTATTAATTTTTTTCTCTGCGGGCCAGTAGCAAAAGTGCCATCGACTGGTACCGGTACGTGGCCCGATGGTTAGGGATCCATGCTGAGTTGCTGAGTCCGTTACATGACCGTATTATGCCAAAAACATGACACAAAAAAAATCATCAAATTTAGACCAGAACACTATGACCTATTGCCCGTCTAAAGAGCATGAGTCCCCACCACTGTAGTAGAGAGAAAACATTGTGACCTCTGAATGGTATAATGGAGTCATGTGTTTATTGTCACTGATTCTGTTCATAACTTTTATGGACAAAATTTCTAGGTGCAGCCGAAGCGTTGAGGGGGTCCGGTTTGGTGACCTCAGCATTGAATCTCTGCTTTTTGCAGATGATGTGGTGCTGTTGGCTTCGTCAAGCTGTGACCTCCAACTTTCACTGGAATGGTTCGCGGCCGAGTGTGAAGCGGTTGGAATGAAGATCAGCACCTCCAAATCCGAGACCATGGTCCTCAGTCGGAAAAGGGTGGAGTGCCCTCTCCGGGTCGGGGATGAGATCCTGCCCCAAGTGGAGGAGTTCAAGTATCTTGGGGTCTTGTTCACGAGTGAGGGTAGGAGGGAGCGAGAGATCGACAGGCGGATCATGACTGAAAGAACAAGATCCCGGATACAAGCGGCCGAGATGATTTTTCTTCGCAGGGTGTCCGGGCTCTGCCTTAGAGATAGGGTAAGAAGCTCGGTCATCTGGGAGGGACTCGACGTTGAGCCGCTACTCCTCCGCGTTGAGAGGAGCCAGCTGAGGTGGCTAGGGCATCTGGTTCGGATGCGACGCCTCCCCGGTGAGGTGTTCCGGGCTTGTCCCACCGGCGGAGGCCCCGGGGACGACGCAGGACACGCTGGAGAGACTATGTGTCTCGGCTGGCTGGGAACGCCTTGGGATCCCGCCGGAGGAGCTGGTTGAAGTGGCTGGGGAGAGGGAAGTCTGGGCTTCCCTGTTAAAGCTGCTGCCCCCGCGACCCGACCCCGGAGCAAGCGGAAGATAATGGATGGATGGATGTTTATTGCTGCGACATCTCATTTCTGACACTGGCAGCGCTACTGTCGGCATCTCTCCCAAAAATAAAAATATGTACAGTAAAAAGGAAAAATGTAACGACTTTAGTGTAGGCCACAGTAGTGGAATAAGTAGTGTTTCTTCTTCGCAAATCTACTCAACTAAAAGTAAAAAGTATTGTGTGGTAAACCTACTCTAAGAAGTATATTTTCTCAAAAAGTTACTCAAGTAAATGTAATGGAGTAAATGTAATGCGTTACTACCCACCTCTGGTTGTCACAATCGTTCACTATTTCATTTTTTTTTTTTTTTTTTTTTTTTTTTTTTTTTTTTACATTTTAAAAGTTACTCTTAGCCTTGTTTATTTTCAGATCTTGGTAAATAAATTACGCATGTAGAGCATTGTGTGACTGTTTGTTTCAAACTTGAAAAAATAAGTGCCTGATTGATCACTTCTCGGTACAGTTTCATCCTGGATCTGCCCTTTCTGTATTGAGCAGTTCTTACTCATAAGCCTGGCCTGCTTCTGTCTCTTGCTGTGAGGTCATTGATGTGTGCTCTATACAGAAAGCATGCTGGGAAACAGTAACAGATTGGATCTGAGCCCCATGGACAACCAGATTGATATTGAGAACCAAGCCAAATGCTTTCGAATGTCACAGATGGCGGCTATTGTTGATTTGACCATCACAAATAGCTTTTATGCTCATATTATGAGCACTAGCAAAGCAGGCAAAATTCATGGAATTTAAGCTTCGGCTACGTAGAATACCTGATTCCACACTTTAATTTATTTCAGAGGTTAGATTTTCTTTGATCAATTTCACATCTCAAAATGAGTTTTGAAATGTAAGTGAAGTGTCTAAGATAAGTCCTCATTTTCTTCGGCCTGTGTGCTTTTTGTTTGTTCATATACAGTACTATATATAATTTTAAACCCTCTTAATTAAATACAAATGCACTTCTCCTGCCCTTTGCACTGACAATTGCACAAGCCCCTCTGATCTGAGTCCCAAGCATGTTGCAAATCATTTAGTCTAAATCTCAAGTAATTTTTCCTGTTGTAGGCAAGTTGAGTCCAATAATAAGGTTATGCTGAGTAAAGACGGGCTAAGTCGCAGGTTAGTAAAGTCCTTCATCAGTTTCCCAATCCAACCAAAAACACTTAGGATTACACCTTTAAGAGAGACCACCCCCACCCCCCGAAAGTCGCTGTAAAAAAAAAAAACAATAAAAACAAACAAACAAAAAAAACAGTCTAATCCAGTGTTTTTCAACCTTTTTTGTGTCACAGCACATTTTTACATTGGTAAAAAATATCGCGGCACACCACGGGTGTTTCGTTTGAAGATGACGTTTAAACTTGCTTGGCACCATGGCGCTGCTTGTGTCTTGTTAAAAAACTGCTTGGATTTCGAGCCATTAGCCACCTTGCTGTCTTCAACAATGTGTTGAAATAAAACACAGGGGAATGACTGACGGTCGTCACATATGGATAAAATGAAAGGACACTTTCGAGTGTATCGACACATGACGAGTCTAACCAAATGATGTGGAGTAGACGTGCTGGGGTCCACATTGTCGCGGACAGCAAGGTCGCTGATGGCTGGAAATCCAAGCATTTCTCGAACGCGACACGAGCAATACCTCGCTCATCTGCACACGACCGAGAACTTTCTACCTACTCCTTCCTTCCTTCCTACTGCAACTCCGCTGACGACGTAAAAAAAAAGAAAAAAAATATATATATATACATACATAAAAATGCGACATTAGATAATTTCTCACGGCACACCTGGCGATCTCTCACGGCACACCGGTTGAAAACACTGGTCTAGTGTGCATGGAATAAACCAATTTAAAGCTGTTTATTTGTCTGTTCTCACATTACATTTTTTTATCCTTTAGCTCTAGGTTGATGGGAATGGTTGATTCCAAAGAATATATGGTATGTTTGACTCACAAAAAAAAAAAAAAAAAATTGAAAATTTTGCAACAATATTATTAAAATTTCAGGCTCAAACCGCTTTTTATTCCGAAGTCAAATTGTTTTACATTCTAAGTGAGTGCAACGTCCTCATGTAATAAAGAGTACACTGTGAAAGTCTGAATAAAAACCAATTCTAATTAATAATTGACCTTAGGGAATTCGTTCTTGGCTAAGGTGTTTGCTTTGCATAGCCTTACAGAGCAAGACGGTCCTATTTGATGCGGTACTGTCATAAACTGCAGAAGTGGCATCACCAAAAAGCGACTATCTAGTTGAATACAATGACGTAGCGCAAAACGGTTGTTGTAGATAAGTAAGGGGAGGTTGGGGGGGGGCTATTTGTGGGTTCTCAGGTGGCTGAAAAGTCCAATTTCTGGAACCACAGACTTTTGTGCAGTGTTGGCATGGGTATGTGCTGCTGGGGGTGGAATGTGTTGTGGCCTCGTAGGTGGTAGTTTTTCTCCCTTTTCTGTGCTACTCTTGAGTGTGGCAGCCAGGCGGAGATTGAATTCGTGGAGTGTTGCTCCCTTATGTAGAATCTCTCGCCATGCAGACTTATTTTGGGCGGGGTCTTCCCAGCAAGTGCTGTTAATATTGAACTGCTTGACGCTGATTCTTACATTGTCCTTGTAGCACTTTTTCTGGCCTCCAGGAGCTCTCTGGCCAGTCAGCAGCTTTGAGTAAAGGACCTGTTTGGGTAGGCATGTGTCTGGAATTCGGACAACATGGCCTGTCCATCTGAGTTGATTTTTGATGACAGTTGTGTCAATGCTGTCAATGTTTGCCTGCTGGAGCACACTGACATTTGTGCGCTTCCGGTTCCAAGTGATGTGCAAGATTTTACGAAGGCACCTATGGTTGTACAACTCTAGAGCTTTTATGTGCCCACTGTAGGTGGTCCATGCCTATGCCTCATATAGAAGTGTAGGCATGATAACGGCCCGGTATACAAGAATTTTTGTCCTTGCCAGCAGGTCGTGGTTTTCAAAGACCCTTTTTCGGAGCTTTGCACAGGCTTCACCAGTACAACAAAATCGATGGTGCACCTCAGAGTAAATGTCTACTTGTGAGGACGGGTGAATGCCCAGGTAGGAAAACTGGTTTACATTTTCAAGGACTGTGTTGTCAATCTTTATTGTTGGCGGGGATATGGAGGAGTCTGGTTGAGGCTGAGGTTGGTCATTTATACATTTATGGCCAATCCTAGGAGCTTGTATGCTCTAACAAAGCATCAGGTATGGTCTGAAGATCTTTCTCTTTCTGGGCGACGATGGCATTGTCATCTGCATATTGCAGTTCCATGGTAGATGTATTGGAGATCTTTGTCTTGGCCTTGAAATGATTAGGATTGAAAAGCTTGCCATCTGTTCTATAGATCAGTGGTCTCCAACCCGGTCCTCAAAGGCCCGCTGTGGGTCGTAGTTTTTGTTCCTGCCGATCCAGCACAGATAAATGAACCAATGACGTTTCTGCTAAAACAAGCAGTACCTTACTGCAATCAACTGATTGCACTTGTAAAAGACCAGATTGGTGAAAACTGTCATCATATTGTCTAGTTGGAATGAAATCCTGCACCCACAGTGGGCCTTTGAGGACCGGGTTGGAGACCATTGCTATAGATGATCTGTAGGCTCTGAATAATTACAGTAGGTGGAGAATGGCTGCAATGAAAACAGAACAAAGGGTAGGGGCAATAATTCATCCATGTTTGACCCCAGTTTCCACCTTGAAAGGCTCAGTCTCACTGCCACAGCAGAGAACTGATGCTGACATGTTGTCATGCAGGAGCCGCAAGATCCTGATGTACTTTTCTGGACATCCATTTTTTGACAGACATTCCAGAGAGCTTCGCGGAGTCAAAAGCCTTTGCTAGGTCGATGAAAGCCATATATAGTGGTCGCTTTTGTTTCTTGCATTTCTCTTGTAATTGTCGGGCTGTGAAGATCATGTCAGCTGTGCTGCGGGCAGGACGGAAAGCACATTGGGTTCTGGTAGCATTTCTTCAGATGTTGGATGCAGCCTCTTTAACAAAATGTGGGCAATGATCTGTCCAGTTATGGACAGGATTTAGATGCCCCCTGTAGTTTATAGTATCAACAATGCATGGTATCCGACCAATGCCATACACAAGGTAATGATAGCGATTAGCTAACGTGCAAGTTTTACTTACTTGGCCTCATGCGTCTTGAAGTGGCAGATAGATTTTGTCGCTAAAGATGGTGTTGCATGTCTCACGTTTCTTCATTTACCTCTAGAACAGAAGTTTTTAAAAGCGAAATGGATAACACTTGGAATGCCGTAAGAACTCACCATGAAGTGTCTGTCTGCTGATCAGAGTATTTATGGTACTTTTTGAATCCGAGTCCCTATAGCTCGAATCCAGCGACATTGATAAATTTTAATCTTCTACACTTTGGTAATGCTATTAGTTACTGTATTTATCACTTGTTAATCTTTTGAAAAACCTATCCCTGATCCTTGGTTTAACAGTTTC
Source organism: Corythoichthys intestinalis (assembly GCF_030265065.1). Lineage (NCBI taxonomy): Eukaryota > Metazoa > Chordata > Actinopteri > Syngnathiformes > Syngnathidae > Corythoichthys > Corythoichthys intestinalis. Next base: position 53,443,588 of record NC_080396.1, on the reverse strand, counting down.
GTTTTTTGTTGTTGTTTTTTTGTTTTCGGCAGAATTAGGAGAGCTTGTACAAGAAAAGCGGGCGAAAATATATTTATGATGAGTTAAAAGATAGTTCTATTCATCTGGCTATTTACGAGCTTATCATCACATCATCAGATAAATGCTTTGGGAAGAGGGGGCTAGGGAGCGAACTGAGTGACTGATTTGATTGCCGCATAATCCAATAAGAGATTGTTGCTTCTGCAAACTGAGATGCATCGCAAAGAGGGCAAAGCATCTGATATGACACACTAATGGGGCCAAAACCACTGAATATATCTTTTCTATCATAATGGTGTTTTGCATGGTGCCTGGAAAATTGTATGAATCTGTTAGGATGTTTTGATATTGCTCATGAATTGGAATTTATGGATGGACGTTACTTGAGCTTTATCTCTGATGTGTGCGTGTGTGTGTGTGTGTGTGTGTGTGTGTGTGTGTGTGTGTGTGTGTTAGTGCACATTTGCTTTCAAACCACAATCATTTGGGGATTAGCCAGTGATGGGATGGTTTCATAGATATAATCCTGATTTGATTTCATCAAGAATTTGTTTTACTGTTTTGTCCACAGTATACTCAATTTAATTTTGGCACGTTCAATTTGTGTGGCGGCAACGTGGATTTAGGAATCCTTGCCTCGCATTGAGGAAAGGAAAATGATTTACACTGTTATCCAAACAAACACACATGCCTGGAAAATCAACTGCTATTACATTGATTAATGCGGTCTTATAGCTGAAAATGTAATCATACAAAAAAGTTTTACTCTCACTTTCGACTTTCAAATCTAAATTATTTTATACACTACATACTGTACATTATGTTTGTCAATTCTACTTTCATTTTCATGTTAGAACACCTATTGGCATATATCACACATGCAGGTTAAAAATAGCAACTCTTCACTCCCATCAGCCCCTCCTTCTATGCCACCTCCTCTATCTCCTATTATCACTCTGTTTTCAACACATCCTTCTTGCCTCCTCCCTGTAGTGCTCACACTGTGTATATTCTACAACACAGTCACACACATGCTAGTCAAACAACATGCTTTTTTTGTCGGTGGCATATTTTTAGCCATGTCATCTGCTGCTCAGTTCATTGTGTTTCTGTGGTAACCCTGGGCTATAACTGATTTGTGATATGATGTTTGCTGTGAGTGTACAGTTCTAGTCTGTCGTGTTTAAGTCACTTTAAATTTTAGGTTGTTATATTTTATTGTTCAATGTATTTTTGCAAGGCACAGTCAGTTACTTTCATAAGGAGTAATTTACTAAAAGTTTCCATGAGCAAAATCAATGCTAGTCGAACAAAGCTGATTGAGCCACTTACAGTAAATGATAACATGATTTTAATGCCCAAGATTGCACAAAATTCATTTTAGGAGTTCTGGGAAGGAATATGCAAAAAGTAGAAATATATTTTCCACGGGCATCATCAAATCTTACACAAATTCCACTGACTGATTTCCCAAGTCTAAATAGTGTGTCTAAAAGGCAGTGGCAAACTAGCATTCATAATGTTGGCAACGTAGCGCAAGCAAAATGAGAGAAGACTCGAAGAACCTCTCGTTTCATGTAAACATTTGTGAGATACACCAAACAAAAATTTGCAAAACCTGCCGTCTATTTAGCAGTGTTATTTTGGAAACATAATAATTCAGGAGTGGACATGTAGTCTCAAGAATGAATCATGCCATAAAACCAATAAAATAAAAATCCTGTCAATTCTGTATTTTTGTGCGTCTTGGTCATTTCAGTTCACATTGGTGATGGCCTTACCCATAGCACTTTTTCTTGTGTGCTGTCCCAGGTTTAAACATAATGTTATTTAGGATGGATAAATCCTACATCCAAATCATATTTGAGTTAAATCAAGCATAATATGTTTTTTGTTAGTTTGCAGGCATATCCACTATTAATGGTGCGATCGGTTAGACTTTCTTTAACTTCAACTCAAACTTAAGGTGCTTATTCTGAGATGAAAAACATCTGTGGTATTTTAAACAAAGAATTAAATACAGAGTTTTCTACCATGTTTACACCGAGTGCCAACAGTGATAACAGTGTTAGATTTCAACACCTGATGTTTGAGCTCTTAGTAAAAAAATCTTGGACATCACGCAAAACATGCCCATCAACAGCATGCATGATACCGAACAGAAAACATGTAATTTAGCACCCACTGTTTGGAATCTTAGTAAATCAAGCCCATAGCGCTCTGTCTCCATCACACCTGTTGTGACTCAAATTAAACAGCGTGACTGTTAATCACGGTCAGATTGTCATGTGCAAGGCTATAAATGACGCTGCCTTTGTGGAGCAGTCTGGAACAAGCTGCTACCCAAAATAGCTCTTGGCTTTTACTTGGTCTGTTTGTCAGCTTTTGGTTTGGGGTTAGCATATGTTCAAGCATTCAACATCCGCTTCTTCCCTGTGCCTGCTCTCCAGTGTGTCTTCATAAAGAAATGCATGCATGGGTTTATCAGAGTTAATAACTCCCTAAAGGCTCTTTTCAGGAGGCTTTTTCGTGGCTACATGGCTCTTCTTGAATGACTAACTGGCACATCCGTTATCAGCCTCCTCTTTTCTAGAAAATCGATAATAGGCTCTTTTGGTTTTCTTTGCAAATGCAGTGAGCCATCAGTCAACTTTTAAACATGTGCACAACATGTAACAGTATTTCCATTAAGATGTGAACAAGTAACCACTTTCTGGAGAATTATTCTTAAAGATTTGAAATATGTCAGAAGATTCAATTCAATTGAAAAGCGTGTTGGAAAGAAAATAGCGTAAAATGATGCTGTGCGCATAAAAGATGCACGAGGCATTGACGGACCGCTATTGTTGCCAGAAGAGGCAGACAGGAATGGAGATAGCACTGGCATTAATATAAACAATGAATGGAAGCATGAAACATTCATCTATCACAGCTCTATCTAATTTGTACTGTACTGCCAACATCTATTATTCATCAGCATGTGATGAGTGTACTGCCAGCAAGAAAAAGGAAGCAAATGTGTATCATTGACAGACCATGTAAGAAAAAGTCGTACAAAGTTCAGGTTAAATATAAAATTTAACACTACATTATTTCAACCCTAGTCTTGAGTATTCACATATTCATGATTCGCTACATAACAAATGGGAATTAATGTTAGAATCCATGCTTATGCACGATTGTTTATGTAACTGAACTTTAAATGACTCCCCAAATCTCCTGGCAGACCCGTTAGTGGTCATTGAAAAAACATGCTGTAAACACTGTGTATTCCTTGCAAAGGCTTTACTGATTACCAGTGGAGAACATTAGCATAGTCCTAAGAGCAACCATAACATCCAACAATTACACAAGAATCCATGAAAAAAAATGTGTGGAAGTTTTAAAAGTGTTACTTCTCAACTGATTTGACTGCAAATTTGAAATGTGCTCAGTAAATTATCATTCACTGCATAATAGCATGTCAACCCAAAATAACCTCGAGGAACCTTGATTGCATGTGCAACATCCTGAAGTTTCCTCGAGCACAAAAGTTTGAAAGAAAATGCAACATGGCTAAAATTCATATTACCAAGGAATAAACAAACTTGACAATGACAAACTTTTTATTTATTTTGAGAAAGAGGTCAGAGTCATCTATTTAAGAGCTAACTTTTTAATACATTGTTTTAGGAGTCTACCAATTAGGCCTGCACAATATATCATTTGAACATCGCCTTGGCAATGTGCGCATGCGCAATAGTCACATCGCAGGAGTAATTATATAATTATATATTATTATAATATATAATGATATAATTGTTTTTTGTTGTTTTTAACATGTACCGTATTTTTCGGACTATAAGTCGCGCTTTTTTTCATATTTTTGCTGGGGGTGCGAATTATACTCAGAAGTGACTTATGTGTGAAATTATTAACACATTATGATATCATTTCACATGTTATTTTGGTGTTTTGGAGTGACACTGATGGTTTGGTAAACTTGTTAACATGTTCTTTATGCTATAGTTATCTGATTAACTCTTAATAGCTATGGCCACGTTCGCGTTCTGCCTTTGGCAATGTGGGTTCAATTGTATTATTGACTTTTTTATATTGAAATGTATGCTTTTAGTTTGTCGCACTTTCACGCCCACGTGGGGGCACACTCGCACTTGTTTACGTGAAGAAGAGCGCTCACACGGCAGAAGAAGACGGACAGCTACATAGCTGTGAGTGAGTGGGCGAGTTAGCGAGAGAGAAACATGGCTGCAAACCTATGTTCATTGTTTATGCTTTTAAAATATCTACAGAAGCAACGCCTAGTTGTATCATCTTTTCTGTTGTTGTGTGTTTTCCACCCACGATCGGACACTTAGAGCCAGTTGTGTGGTTGTTTGAACGATGTGCTAATGCTAACGGACACATGCTAACCGTTTATGTCATTGCTGTAAGAGCACCTAATTATCATTTATTTACGTTGATGCGAACCTGTTTGGTATCGAGGACCATATTGATTCGGCAAATTATACGGACGTCCAGCATCGTCATTTGGGAGTTCGCTGTATAGCCAGGACCGAGCCGCATTTCGTTCTTCATGCACTGTATACTGTACATTTATTCAGCATGTTGTTCTCTATTGTATTTTTGTATTAAATTGCCTTTCAAGATGGCATATCTGTTCTATGTGTTGGATTTTATCAAGTAAATTTCCCCCAAAAATGCGACTTATACTCCGGTGCGACTTATATATGTTTTTTTTTCTCTTCGTTGGACATTTTATGGCTGGTGCGACTTATACTCAGGTGCGACTTGTAGTCCGAAAAATACGGTAAACTTTTGTTTTACTTCATAAAAGCAGCAAATGTGCAGATCCTTGATCCCTTTTATATACAGCAAGCCTGGATTAAACAGCATTATATGAATTAGGGATGTCCCCGTTCCGATTACGTGATCGAAAATCGGGCTGATAGCACCATTTTTCAGAGGATTGGAATCAGGTGAAAAGGATCTGGTTTTTAATTTAAAACATATATTCATGTTTTTTTGCTTCATGCTCGTAGGGTGCCACAGCCTCCCTCCTGCTAGGCCGGGGGTCGGCAATCTGTGTTTTGAGAGCCGCATGCTGTTCTTTAGTGCTGCCCTAGTGGCTTCCTGGAGCGTATTAAAAATATACCAACATGACACAAATAATCTTAACGTTTTCCAATGCTGTAAAAATGTGTAGGATAAATATTACATTTCAACAGTTCTGTCTACGAAAATTTGCGTCATAGCCTACGATACACATTTCTATCAGCAGAGCGGCTGTTGTATGTAAACAAACCAGCAGCTATACAGTATACTACAGTGAACTGAGCCGCAGTTTTTAATTCAGAACACCTATTTGCAGTCTTCAAAAACAAAACCGAGATAATACTGAAAATCAAATACATGCCTCTCGCACTAAGACAGTGAAGGAAAGGGCCATAAAAATGGCAGGCAACTTCACCAATCACTGACCGTAGTTAGCTGGGATAGGCTCCAGCACCTCCGCGACCCTCGTGAGGAAAAGCGGCATGGAAAATGAATGAATGAATGAATAATTCACGGCAGCATACTATGTGATGAGTCGTGTGATGTGATCGATATTGAAATCCTTTTGCTTTTATGAAGGTACGTGAACTCCGATTATATACTTTACCTTTTCAAAAGGGTGCTGTTTTTTTTTTTAATAAATGCAGACTGCGTGTTTTTTGCACTATGTTTGCTGGCCAGATAAGGGGGACGTTATGCACATTCTATTTTGTTGTTGTTTTTTTCGAATCTTCAAAAAACAAATGTCATCAAAATTCTGATTTCTTATTTCATTTCTTTACGTTTATCAAAGCAATTAAACATAATTCATTAATGTTGTAATCAAGTTAAACTTGAGGCAGTATCGGACAAAAGCAAGTAGTCACGTGGTGTCACATTTTCTATTTCTCTATTTTTTGCGGCTCCAGACATATTTGTTTTTGTTATTTTGGCCAAATATGGCTCTTTTACCATTTTGGGTTGCCGACCCATCTGCTAGGCAGTGCGACCAAACTGTTTTTCTTGTTCACCAGTGCAACTGGCATTTGGTACTTAACGTTATTGATGATTGACAGGTTTGTAGCTTTGATCTGGTCTGTGAATCCTCGGTAGCTCTACAATCAAAGGCACATTTGTGCTTACTCATCTTTAAACTTGCAGCCCAGTCTGAAGTATACTGTGCCAACTCATTCAATATATAAGTGAGAGACTGTTCTGATTTTCTGATTCATGCTCATACAACCTCTCACACTCCCTCCTGCTAAGCAGTGCAACCAAACTGTTTGTCTTGGTCACCAGGGCAGCTGGCGTTTGGCACTTAAACTTAACGATGATTGACAAATATGGAGCTTTGATCTGGCCGGAGTCGGTAGCTCTACGATCAAAGGCCCAAATGTGTTAATCATCGTTAAACTTGCAGCCCAGTCTGACGTGTGTTGTGTGTAAGTGAGAGGCTTTTCTCGGCAGCGTGTCAAAGCATGAGTGAATTTGAGTGGACTCACTCAATGAAGCATTTAATAAAGAGAAGCATTTTTCTACGTTATTCATGTTTAAAAATAATTCACATTATGAAGGCGGCACGGTGGGACAGTGTTCAGCATATCCACCCAACAGTTCTGGGATCGTGGTTGCTAATTGCGGCTCCGGCCTCTCTGTGTTGAGTTTGCATGTTTTTCCCATTCTTGTGTGGATTTTCTCCGGGTTTCTGCCAAATCCCCAAAAAACCTGCATAATATGCAAAATTCTGCTGCTCGTTTTTTCACCGGTACACCCAGACGTGAACATATTACCCCTGTGCTGTCATTGCGCCACTGGCTTCCAGTTAATTTTAGAATTGATTTCAAATTTTTTCTGTTTGCTTTTAATTCTAATAATGGCCTGGCTCCGTCTTATTTGTCCAAGATTTTAACCTTCCGCTAACTCTTGCAGGGCCATTCATTCTACTGGCCAGCTTCTTATGCAAGTTCCAAGGTCGAGACATAAACACTGAGGTGATCGATCGTTTGCAGTTGCTAGCCCCACATTGTGGAACAGCCTCCCCATGAAATCCGCACCATTAAGAATCTAGGCCTTTTTAAATCACGGTTAAAGACCCAATTTTTTAGACTCGCCTTTTATCCAGACTAAGGTAGCCTGGTTTTATTTCTTAAGCGTTTCAATGCCTTAGATTTCGTTTGATATGTTTTATTGTTTTATTTGCTGTTTTGACCTTTATCACAATGCGTTGTTTTTTTTTTGTTTTGTTTTTTCCTCAATGTCATTGCATAATAGTTTCCTGCCTTTTATTTATTATGAACTATATCGTTGTTGCAAAGCCCTTTGTGGCCCTTTTGGGTTTTTGTAAAGGGCTAAAGAAATACATTTGATTTTGATGCTGATTGAACACTCCAAATTGTCCATAGGGGTGAGTGTGTGTGTGAATGGTTGTGTGTCTATATGTGCCCTGCGACTGGGTGGCAACCTGCTCAGGGTGTACCCCACCTTCTGCCTGGAGTTAGCTTTGATAAGCTAAAGCACCCCTGCGGCCCTTGTGAGGATAAGTGGTGCAGAAGATGAATGAATGAAGGAATTATATGAATGTTATGCAGAGTGATTAAAAATGTAGCGTTAAAGCTGCATTCACACCGGCCGCAAAATAACGCGTGACAACGCGTGACACGTGCGTTGCCGTCGCTAAAAGCATTCACACAGAGTTCTCGAGAAGTCAGCCCGCGAGACTGAACTACTTCTGGTTCAACCTTTGTTGTGTATCTGGTGAAACCATTAGGACACATCGGTGAAAATGGCATAGAAAAGATGTCGATGATCGTGAGACTTGCTGCTCGACATGTACTGATAAAAGGTCGCTGATGGAAAGGGCAACGCCGGCGCAGGATGTGGGTTCACAGTAAAATTCGACAGTACCGCCAGCTCGGTGAATACCACCGGCTCTTCAACGAATTGCGCCAGGATGAAAGCCGCTTTCAGCGGTACAAAGCATCTGTAGCCCGTAATTTAGCGTTTGCTACCTTTTTTGTGTTAGCATTGAGCACATCGCTTATTTCCCTCCAGGCAGCGTCCTTCTTGTTCCGGTCTTTCTATGTTGGCAGCGCTGTGTTATAAAGAGAGGTATTTAGGTTACCCCTCGCATTTCTGTGTGCAGCTTATATGATAGTTAATTTATTTTCCCCTCAAAATAACTCAAAATATAGATATTAATATCTAAACCCCTGGCAACAAAAGTGAGTACACCCCTTAGAAAATACGTACATCCCTAAATATCCAAATTGAGTACTGCTTGTCATTTTCCCTCCAAAATGTCACGTGACTCATTACAAAGTGCTGTCAGCATTGCTGCAGAGATTGAAGAGGTGGTGAGTCAGCCTGTTAGCGCTCAGACCATACGCCGCACTCTACATCACATTGGTGTACATGGCTGACACCCCAGGAGGAAACCTCTTCTGAAGACGGTACACAAGAAAGCCTGCAGACAGTTTGCTGAAGACATGTCAACAAAGCACATGGATTACTGGAACCATGTCCTATGGTCTGATGAGACGGGCGGGTTTTAAATAGCTATATTTTGAGGGGAAAATAAATGGACTCTATTATATAAGCTGCCAACAGACTGCTTTTCATTGTGTCAAAGTGTCATTTTGTCAGTGTTGTCCCATGAAAAGATATACTTAAATATCTGCAGAAATGCGAGGGGTGTACTCACTTTTGTGATACACTGCATCTGGTGAAAATTCTTCTGGTTTTAATATCGCAGTACAATCGCAATATATCGCAAAGCACCCAAAAATCGCAACGATAGTATTTTCCAATATCATTCAGGCCTACTACCAATGATGAATATATAGCTCTTTTGGAGATCCACACAATTATTGTAAATACTTGACATGTAAGGTGTGAGATATTGATCGTTAACATTAATTCCACAGTACTGTATAAAATGGTGGAGATATGCGCTGATACCGTAAGTTATACAAGCTGTATCTTTTTGTGCTTATTCATTCGGTCTACATTGAGAGCCTCTAGAGAGAATATACCGTATTTTTTAAAAATTTCTCCCTACCGTGAGTCCATCATTCAATGAATTATTTTTTACTTTTTGAGAAAGTCTGAATATAATGACTGGTAAAGCAGGCCGGGTTGTTAGAGACCAGAAGGAAAAGCAAACTATGAAGTTCCAGACAGGCTACGGCACTCAAATAATGACCTCAAGGTAGGCAGTGCAATAAGTGTGTCCTTCTCTCACCCTACCTGTCTACGATGTAGCTGATGGGTTCACAAAACATACTTTTGATTGGTGGACAGTTGCCATCGGTGATATATTTGGATGGGCAGTGTCTGGTACATGATTGGTTATAAGCAAAACCCTGACTGGGCCTTTCAAATTGACAAGGACTGACTTTTACACCCCTGACCCCTTTCCATGAGCTCTTTTCCCAATGAAATGACCAGGAGGCAGAGAGTGCTATTTTTGGTATTGGGGTCATCTTGGGTGGTGAATAGACACAATAGGGAAGATTTGTTGAAAGAGTGATAGCACTGAGTAAGAAGAAAGCACCTAGAAAGATATCCTAAATAAAATAGGGATGTTTCATCACTCAGTACTGTATATTGAGTGGAATTTAAGTGGCAGAGAAATGATTTTAGTAGCACATTTCAAATTATTAGTTTTTTAATATGTGTAAGTGTATATGCGTGTGGTTGCATCTGTGTGGTTGGTGCTATTAATTACAGAATTTCCTTTTTAATTTGGCCTTTATTATTATCATATGTGTAAAAATATTTCTATCTTTTCCAAAGTTGTAAAGAATCCTGGTAACCTAGGACACTCTAATGTCATTTATTCATTGTCCGTACCACATATTCTAATGAGGGTTACGGAGGTGCTACCCTCTATCCCGGCTGACTATGGGTGCAAGCCATTCACAGGGAAGAAACAGAAAAACAACTATTCACATCATTAAGTGTAAGAAAGAAAAGGACAAACTTCACCCATAGCATTAGCTGGTGTCTATTTACTTCCTCCGTTTAACTGTTCGGGGTATCTCTATGGCAGGCGCCATTTTTTCCGTCAGGATTGGTGAAGCCTATATAGGTTATGAGGTATATGGGCAGGTACACGTGATATCTAAACAACAGTGTATGGTCGCAGTCGTGACTGCCTCACAAAACTACCCCGTGTTCAACTAGGGATGTCCCGATCCAGGTTTTTGCACTTCCGATCCGATACCGATACTGGCCGATACCGATACCGGCCTCTCTTAGCATGTATTAAAGTTTAAAGTTATTTAGCCTCCTTACTTAGTTGTCAGACTCATGTTGAAAAGGGTTTTAGTAGTCTTGATAAAAACTTGCCAGCTGAATTAGGTGAGTTGGAATTACACATAATGGTTGGTAACAAGAAACTGACCTGTTTATTAAATGATAAACACAAAACATTATAAATAACAAACAGAAATGACATATTCAGACAGTAAAACATGCTAATAATATTGTAAACTGTCTTAAAAAAGCAAAACACACAAACAACCTCAAACTATTAACTATTACACACTCCCTTTGATTTGCTTGCCCAGCCCCAAAAAACCCAAAATTTTATGTTTTATTTGTAGGCACGAGCCCAAAAAAAAAAAAAAAACAGTTTTCTCAATGTTTAAATACTCTTCATAATTTTATCATTATAAATGCATTTACACAGCGAAATAACGCTGGAAAAGTACATACATACATACATCGTTTTAGTATAAATATATGAATATATATTTTTTGAAAAAAGTCTGCCCGATGCTTCTAAATCCCACTTTACTCACGAGAGATAATTGCTCGTCATCCACAATGATTCCTTCGGCAATGACTCTTCCCTAGGCTTTGGGACTGTCAAGTGCCAGTTTGTCACGCATAGCAAAAGTTTCTGCCAGTGTTCGTTGCGTATGACCTTTCTTTCTGTCTACGGTTTTCTCCTTTTACTCCTCATATACTCTTCATACTCCTTGTATTGTTTGTGGTGGTATTTCCATAAATGCTTGATTAGTTTGGTTTTATTAACACTTCTTACAGCTTTACCACCACACTTGACTTTATTGTGGCATATGTTGCACTCTGCCTCTTCGTCTTTGTCGTCCTTTAAAGTGAAATAATCCCACACAGCTGACATTTTTATCGAGAGTCTCTCAGTCATTTGGGAGACGGTAATGTAATGTGTTGAAGGTGTGCGTAAAATGCGGACCGGATTTTAGGGAAACCGAAGCAAAAACTGGAATGGATTATGTAAGTCAGTGCACTGGAAAACCCGGACTTAAAAAAAAACTGGATCGGAAGTCTGGATCGGAATTTTTCCGTGTCGGCCGATCCGATACCGATATGCATTTTTTTGCCCATATCGGCGTCCGATCTGATCCAGATATCGGATCGGGACATCTCTATGTTCAACTGTATGTTTGTTTTTGATAAAAACGTGAAACAGCTTTGCTACTTCTGGCTGCAAGAACTTGTTAACATGGCTTAAAAAATAGTTCACGAGTCGATTGCGGGTCTTGAACCGCAACACAAAAACGACAGACACTACGACCCCTTTATCTACTTGGAAGCGAGTCACTACACTCTCACTACTGGACATTTTTTACTTGATAGACAATCAAAAGTGGTGACCTGGCTGGGTACAAATTTATATGGTGCTGAACATGAATGCCCATGTCAGCTGGCTACTTTGGGTCATACTGCTCGTGCTTTGAGAGCCAAGTGTCGTGTAAGGTTGTACTTGATGTAAAAAGTTTGAGAAGTTTAAAAATCACTGCTCTGTATAGATTGAACTCTAACTGGACAACAAACAAACAAACAAAAAATCCACACTGATAGAAGTGCAACCAAAATAAATGTCACATAAAGAAGACAACTGACAGTTGGGATTAGATTATTAACCTCTCATGGAATTTAAGAATTTAGTTTGTAAATATAGGTCAACATATACCTGGTGAGGCTGTTTCTCTATGACGCATGATTCTTGCACATAAAAGATGTAGAGTGTTGTAGGTGGGAGTGTTGTGTAAGTGAGGAGGCGCTGGATGGGATGATAGGTCAAGTAGCCCTGATTATGTAAAACGATTCTGGGAGTTGGTAACACATTTTGCTATGCTTTCGAAGAAATTAGATTATGGGAACATCACACTTAGTAGCATAATCAAAATTTGCTGATTGAGTAAGTGAGGCATGTCATTTGTATTCACTTTTCAACTTAATCTAATCAATAATTGTCAGCCTCCAAGGTTTGGATCTCAATTTAATTAAAAAAATAATAATTTTTTTTAAACACCATCTTTCCTTGAACATCTGTCCTCTGAAACCTTGCACACCCTAAATCTTTACTCCTCCATTTTGCTCCTTTATTTGTTACAGGTACACCATTTGTTTTCTATTCAGATGAGTTCATGTAAGACCAAATGAGATGCAACCTGGTTGCATTGCAGACTGCATGAGCAGTAACTCTAACAGCAATTCAGCCTCAGGGAGGATCGGACATGCAGAGATAAATTGTCATCTTGCTGCTGGATACAAGTGTCAAGACACTGTGTGATTGACCTAATGTTTGCCATTATATTTACCAAGCAACGTTGAGAATCTCCCAGCGCATTTTATGGCCATTACAGTAGCAAATGAAAGGAAATGGAACTACAACCCTCTCCTATCCCACTTCAACAGCTGATCTGAGTCACAGTGAGTGTGTACAAATGAAAATGTCATCCATTAAAACCAAAAAACAACATTAAGATAAAGAACACCCACAGTAGAAAAACAAACTGTGGAAAAAAATGAGTCAGGGGTTCAAGTGATGGGCATTGATTAGTGAAGTCACAAATGCTGACTGATGACAGATTGTAAATATAGTTTGTCTCGAAGGATATGAGGGATGGACAAATGAGAAATGTTACAGATTTGAGGATGTGAGAAAAGAAGGTTGATTTCCCAGAGGGGATGGAGATGGATGAGTGAAGAAGACATTGTAGATGGAGAAGGAAGTAAAAAGAAAATTAGGACTTAATTAAACAATTTATGATAGAAAGTGTTGCTGGTTGCCCTGGTGAAGGTCTGGTTTGGCAATTATTGTGCTTGAGCAAGGAGCAGAACACTCTGACATACAGTACATGTCTCATCTGTTTAGTCTGATAGATTAATAGAGCGTAATAACCAATTGTATTTTATACTTAGGTCATTGCGTTTGCTCTTGAAGTTGGCCGTTTTCTTAAACAGGTTTCCAAGATTCACGGCACTAAAATAGTTTTAAGTCCGTGTTACTATTTATGTTTAATTTTGTCTTTTTTCTGCTTAGTTTACTCTCAGGATGCTTAATGGGATTAGTTCACTTTTTGTTGTCTAAGCCTTTAATGATATTGTGGGGGGGAAAAAACACCTTAGTTTGTCGCCCTGCTAATACAAAGTACACTAAAACTCAGACGTAGGCTTCTTCACTAAGGTAAAAAGAGGATAAAGTGAAATATTCCCTTTATTCATTTTTTTGCTGTCTTGACTTAATAGTAAATAAAATACATGTTTTACCGGTATTGCTTCTATGGCACCAATTCTAAGATGGTCATAGTATCCTTGCAGAATATGGTCACCAGTCTTTTGTTGCCTGGCAACTGTGTGAGAATCCAGGTTTGTGTGAAACAAAAGGTTGCAAGTTTAAAATGGAAAAAAGACACACATGGACAGAAGTATTACTGGTACACTTCCATTAATGAAAGTAAATGCCACAATGGTCACAGAAACAGCTTGCAGGTGAGGAAAAAATATTAACAAAAATACTAGAAATTAACTAACCAATAACTGGCCGAATAAAATGTAAGGTACTCCTCAAGCCAAAGACTGAACCTCTACTAGTAACTGTAAAGAGTGTGTGCCTATTTTCTTTGCTACTTTTTTTTTTTTTTACCTGTTTCAAGTGTGCCAGGTGTTGTCTTTCGCTTTAATAGTTTGGAGGCAGTTACTTGCAAGGATTTATTGCCAACAAGGTTTAGTTTGTTGTACTCTTGTTGAGCAAACTACTCATGTTTGAAGTTTGCCTTCTTCATACTGAGCCTTTCAGCTCCTTCCAAAAAAGTTCATTGGGAGTTTCATCAGAGCTCTTCAAGGAAACTTCAGAATAAAGTAGTCTGATTTTTTAACCATTTTTCCTTTTTGAGTTCTCATGGGTTGAATTTGAGGCAGAGCTTTCAGACACTGGGCCAGAAGTCTTAATCATACCAGCATAGTTTGCCCTAGGATGCCTTAATAGCCTCAAGATTCTATTCAAAAGAACCTGTGCTTAAAAAAAAAAACAATGCAACCCCCAAATTTAATTCTTTGTTTTTCAAAATAGCTAGTTTTTTTGTGTGTGTACACTGAATTTTTGTGCCTATAAACTTGAAGCTGATATGACTCACACACAGAAAAAAAAAAAAAACTAATCTATCCAAAGGACTGTGTCATAGAAGCTTTGGCAGGCTTATCAAAATGCATGTTTGGAAATTGAAGTAGTTTCACAGGTAGGTTAACGACATATTTCTCCATAAGTGTACATGTATTTTTGTGTGTTTTGGTATGTTTGTTCTCAGTAAATGAGCAAACGACTTGCAAATTGCAGTGAGAAAAAAAACATATATTCTATATTAAATCTACTGGCAATCCCCAACAGAGAAATTTAGCTGGCTAACATACAGTGTATCAAAAAAGTGAGTTCACCCCTGGCATTTCTGCAGATATTTATTAAGTATATCTTTTCATGGGACAACACTGACAAAATGACACTTTGACACAATGAAAAGTAGCCTGTGTGCAGCTTATATAATAAAGTTAATTTATTTCCCCCTCAAAACAACTCAAAATATAGCCATTAATATCTAAACCCCTGGCAACAAAACTGAGTACACCTCATAGAAACTACGTACATCCCTAAATGTCCAAATTGAGTACTGCTTGTCATTTTCCCTCCAAAATGTCATGTGACTCATTACAGGAGTTCTGTCAGCATTGCTGCAGAGATTGAAGAGGTGGGGGTCAGACTGTTAGTGGTCAGACAATACGCCGCACTCTACATCAGATTGGTGTGTATGGCTGTCACCCCAGGAGGAAGCCGATTCTGAAGATGGTACACAAGAAAGCCCACCTGTCTCATCAGACCATAGGACATGCTTCCAGTAATCCATGTGCTTTGTTGACATGTCTTCAGCAAACTGTTTGCAGGCTTTGGGAGATACTGTCGGTGAATTTGCGTTCTAAAAAATTTGACTGGTATTTTGAATGTTGATAAGAACATTTTCTGGGGCTTTTATTCTGTGAGACTTAAATACACAGCGTGAATTTGTCAAAATGTGGCCCATGGCGTTGCTAGGGCCAGGTTAGGAGAGCGGGTGAGTGACCAAAGGGTCGGTGGCTTAAATCCAGGCTCCTACTGCATGTCGTTAAAGAGTCTTTGGTCAAGACATAACTCCCGATGTGATCCTTTTGAATGGCCGGAGTACATACAGTGCCTTGCAAAAGTATTCGGCCCCCTTGAATCATGCAACCTTTCGCCACATTTCAGGCTTCAAACATAAAGATATGAAATTTAATTTTTTTGTCAAGAATCAACAACAAGTGGGACACAATCGTGAAGTGGAATAACATTTATTGGATAATTTAAACTTTTTTAACAAATAAAAAACTGAAAAGTGGGGCTTGCAATATTATTCGGCCCCTTTACTTTCAGTGCAGCAACCTCACTCCAGAAGTTCAGTGAGGATCTCTGAATGATCCAATGTTGTCCTAAATGACCGATGATGATAAATAGAATCCACCTGTGTGTAATCAAGTCTCCGTATAAATGCACCTGCTCTGTGATAGTCTCAGGGTTCTGTTTAAAGTGCAGAGAGCATTACGCAAACCAAGGAACACACCAGGCAGGTCCAAGATACTGTTGTGGAGAAGTTTAAAGCCGGATTTGGATACAAAAAGATTTCCCAAGCTTTAAACATCTCAAGGAGCACTGTGCAAGCCATCATATTGAAATGGAAGGAGCATCAGACCACTGCAAATCTACCAAGACCCGGCCGTCCTTCCAAACTTTCTTCTCAAACAAGGAGAAAACTGATCAGAGATGCAGCCAAGATCACTCTGGATGAACTGCAGAGATCTACAGCTGAGGTGGGAGAGTCTGTCCATAGGACAACAATCAGTCGTACACTGCACAAATCTGGCCTTTATGGAAGAGTGGCAAGAAGAAAGCCATTTTCTCAAAGATATCCATAAAAAGTCTTGTTTAAAGTTTGCCACAAGCCACCTGGGAGACACACCAAACATGTGGAAGAAGGTGCTCTGGTCAGATGAAACCAAAATTGAACTTTTTGGCCACAATGCAAAACGATATGTTTGGCGTAAAAGCAACACAGCTCATCACCCTGAACACACCATCCCCACTGTCAAACATGGTGGTGGCAGCATCATGGTTGGGGCCTGCTTTTCGTCAGCAGGGACAGGGAAGATAGTTAAAATTGACGGGAAGATGGATGCAGCCAAATACAGGAACATTCTGGAAGAAAACCTGTTGGTATCTGCACAAGACCTGAGACTGGGACGGAGATTTATCTTCCAACAGGACAATGATCCAAAACATAAAGCCAAATCTACAATGGAATGGTTCAAAAATAAATGTATCCAGGTGTTAGAATGGCCAAGTCAAAGTCCAGACCTGAATCCAATCGAGAATCTGTGGAAAGAGCTGAAGACTGCTGTTCACAAACACTCTCCATCCAACCTCACTGAGCTCGAGCTGTTTTGCAAGGAAGAATGGGCAAGAATGTCAGTCTCTCGATGTGCAAAACTGATAGAAACATATTCCAAGCGACTTGCAGCCGTAATTGGAGCAAAAGGTGGCGCTACAAAGTATTAACGCAAGGGGGCCGAATAATATTGCACGCCCCACTTTTCAGTTTTTTATTTGTTAAAAAAGTTTAAATTATCCAATAAATTTTGTTCCACTTCACGATTGTGTCCCACTTGTTGTTGATTCTTGACAAAAAATTAAAATTTTATATCTTTATGTTTGAAGCCTGAAATGTGGCGAAAGGTTGCAAGGTTCAAGGGGGCCGAATACTTTTGCAAGGCACTGTAAGTGCGTATATGTGTGTATGAATTTTAGCTTTTGTAAAGCGGCATGGGCAGCCTGAAGGGTTAAAAAAAAGTGCGCTATACACTTATACACCTCTGCCCCCTCCATACCGCTGGCACAGTTTTGAGTGAACAACAGGGAGCTCTTTTTGCTCTAGCAGAAGCTCACTTCGTCTCAACCCATGCCCAAATTTTGCTATGGTTATTAAGGAACACGATCGAGACACTGCTCCAAACAATGATCAAACCGTATGTCAAGAAAGTTAGCTTCACCTGAGCAAAGAAAGAACACAGTTGAAAAAGCCACACCACACACACTGATCTATTTTTACTTGCAAGGTGAGATGACACAGGAGAGGGCCTTAGCCTCCCCCTGCAGACCTCCCTAGAGCTTCTCCGCTGAGCCATCCCACCCAGCCCCTTTTATTCACTTCATTTTCTCACAGGTTTGAACAATGTTGACATTTGCCTTACTTGAAGGTCACTGGAACAGAGTGCAATCAAGCTTTGATTTAAAAGCAACTCAAAAATCTTAAGCATTCAGCAACGATAACTCAGGCGTTAGAAAAATATGCATTACAATTTTTCAAGATGCAAAATGGTATAATTGACAGGAAACTGGGCGCAGGGCTGTTCTGAAGGGGGGCTATTTTCAAACACTTCAAAAAATTCAAAGTTGTTCCCTAATAAAATCCCGATTAATTTTTATTTTACATAAGTATAACAAAACCTAAAATGGCTATAAAATTCTGAAATTTTACACTAGATGCACAAAAATCCCAAGTGCAGATATAATCAACTATATTTTCAGGATCAAAAGCAATATTTGACATATATAAGTTTTTGTCCGAAATAGCTACTTCAATTTTTTTTTTATTTTGTGCAATTTTGACGCAACTTTTTACACAGCTAATTAATCCCTCAATTTTAACATCAGAAAATTAATACTTGAGGAAAGCATGCAAAAACATCTTAATTTTACTCAATTGTTTTGTATATAGAAAAATGCTAGGTTTAATGTCACTATTGCCGAGGCACGTCTTGCTGGCTATCTAGCCCTCATCCTTCAATGCCCTTCGTCACTTTAGCCTGTTGGCCTATGACATATGGGCCCCGGTCAGCTTCCTGGGCTTGTTCAAGTCCCTGTCCCTCGCCGTCTCCTTCCTCCCCTCCTCGACACTGTCCCTCTTCCTGCCGGTCGGCTGCTCCAAGGCCTTGTTCTTCCTCGCTTCTGAAGTCACGTTCTTGGTGAAGTTAGCACCAAAACAGTTGAAGTGGGACCTGCTGAAATGCGGCAAGATAGTGTTGGCCAGCTTGTGCCCCTTCTGGCACCTGTACCCTTGCAAGGTCGTGTCTGAGACAACCAGGAACTCAAGCAGGTGCCTGAACCCGTCATATTGGGTCATGGCAAGGAAGAGAAACCTCACCCCCAGCTCCTTCTTGCCCTCCCTGTACATCAGCAAGTCCCACAGCAACATCCCGGAGGACACCATGTGGGTCATAAGGAGTGATGGCCGCTTCAGGACCACCCGGCCCGACTGCGGCTGTCCCTGTCGACCAGGGCGTCGAACATCACATAAGGTGCCCCCCCACCCCCCGCTCTAGCTCCACAGCAATCTCCATCTTCTCCTGCTGGGCAAGCACTTGCTTGCAGCACTCAGCCACAGAGAAGTTGGCCTGGACCTTCCTGGCGAAGTGACCCGCATACTTGCCGAATGCGGCGAGGAACAACTCGTCTGTCAGTGGGTCCCCCTGGTCGTCGGCCAGCTCCCTGGCAAGCTCGGCCAAGATCACCTCGTCGTCCTCCTTCTACTCTTCGCATCTCAAAGCTATCAAACAAGAAGCCTCTCCCAGCAAGCTGATGGTACACAATACAAGGATATGTAAAATACAATACGCTATGGTTAATCAGAGGTGGATAGTAAGATGTCATATTTACTCCGTTACATTTGCTTGAGTAACTTTTTGAGAAAAATTTACTTCTAACAGTAGTTTTACTAAGCCATACTTTTTACTTCAGTAGATTTTTAGAGAAGAAACGCTACTCTTACTCCGCTACTTTGGGCTATACAAGTCATTACATTTTTACTCTTTATTCTACATATTAGATTTTTTTTTTTTTTTTTTTGCCAGACACCAACAGTGGCTCTACCAGTTTCACCAATCAGATGTTACAGCAGTAATCACACGACTCCATTATACTAATTAGACTTTAGCTTGCCGTTCTATGATCACGCCGGCCTATTCAATGGCGTGGGGTTTTTAAAGGACCGTAAAAAAAGTATTTGACATAGAGCGCTGCCGTAAACATGACATGTTTACATAAACATGTAAAGTACGGATTTTAACCTCTCTTCCAGTTTTTATTTGGCACCGATTGACCTCAGAAGCTCGGAGATACGATCGTTTTAGTTTCATAATAGGAAATATGTTTTCTCCATGAGACTCATGCTTTTTGGACGAATAATTCTTCATTTCTGTGGATTTTTTCTCTCGCCGGAATTCTTTATTTCTTTTAAATTTATTTCTTTTGGCTTTATGTGGTTATCTAATTGGTTATAGTAGTTTAATAATGACAGTTCATATGGATAATTATGTGCTGAGACAAAAAAATACCATCGTTAAAAAAAAAAAAAATCATAAGCAGTTACTTACAATGTTAGTCATTGAGTATTCTTTTCACCAAAATGCTTTTTTACTTGACTTTACTTGAGTACATTTTTTAGATGACTGCTTTTACTTTTACTTGAGTAATATTATTTTGAAGTAACGCTTCTCTTACTTGAGTAAAATTTTTGGCTACTCTACCCACCTCTCGGTTTTTCTCACTTGCTTTGGTACTTTTCTCAGATCTGACATTCTCAAAATTCTCAAAACTACTTGTTCAATCCTCACAACATCACATCACTAGTGCACATCAAAATCAGTTTCTCATTCCTATGAGCAAGTTGCAGGTGTTTTTGTGCATCCATGCAAATTATTTTGTACAATTCTCTGCTGTTTCCTACATTATCAATTGCATCTGCCGTGATGGTCAAAAATGGATTATACTGGGTCTATATTGAATAGTCTCACCACCCACAACAGCGAGTCATTGCTTCATTGCATGAGCCTTGACAGTGGGGCAAATAAGTATTTAGGCAACCACCAATTATGCAAGTTCTCCTACTTGAAAAGATTAGAGAGGCCGGTAATTGTCAACATGGATAAACCTCAACCATGAGAGACAGAATGTGGAAAAAAAAACAAAACCAAAATCAAATAGTTAGATTTTTAAAGAATTTATTTCCAAATTAGAGTGGAAAATAAGTATTTGGTCACCTACAAACAAGCAAGACTTCTGGCTGTCAAAGAGGTCTAACGAGGCTCCACTCGTTACCTGTATTAATGGCACCTGTTTTAACTCATTATCAGTATAAAAGACACCTGTCCACAACCTCACTTAGTCACACTCCAAACTCCACTATGGCCCAAACCAAAGAGCTGTCGAAGGACACCAGAGACAAAACTGTAGACCTGCACCAGGCTGGGAAGACTGAAAATGCAGTAGGTAAAACGCTTGGTCTTAACAAATAAACTGTGGGAGCAATTATTAGAAAATGGAATACATACAAGACCACTGATAATCTCCCTCGATCTGGGGCTCCATGCAAGATCTCACCCCGTGGCGTCAAAATGATAACAAGAACGGTGAGCAAAAATCCCAGAACCACACGGGGGGACCTAGTGAATGACCTACAGAGAGCTGGGACCACAGTAACAAAGGCTACTATGAGTAACACAATGCGCCGCCAGGAACTCAAATCCTGCACTACCAGACGTGTCCCCCTGCTGAAGAAAGTACACGTCCTGGCCTGTCTGCAGTTCGCTAGAGAGAATTTGGATGATCCAGAAGAGGACTGGGAGAATGTGTTAAGGTCAGATGAAACCAAAATAGAACATTTTGGTAGAAACACAGGTTCTCGTGTTTGGAGGAAAAAGAATACTGAATTGCATCCGAAGAACATCATAGCCACTGTGAAGCATGGGGATGCAAACATCATGCTTTGGGGCTGTTTTTCTGCAAAGGGACCAGGACGACTGATCTGTGTAAAGGAAAGAATGAATGGGGCCATGTATTAGAGATTTTAAGTGAAAATCTCCTTCCATCAGCAAGGGCATTGAAGATGAGATGTGGCTGGGTCTTTCTGCATGACAATGATCCCAAACACACAGCCAGGGCAACAAAGGAGTGGCTTCATAAGAAGCATTTCAAGGTCTTGGAGTGGCCTAGCCAGTCTCCAGATCTCAACCCCATAGAAAATCTGCGGAGGGAGTTGAAAGTCCATGTTGCCCAACGATAGCCCCAAAACATCACTGCTCTAGAGGAGATCTGCATGGAGGAATGGGCCACAATACTAGCAACAGTGTGTGAAAAGCTTGTGAAGAGATCCAGAAAACGTTTGGCCTCTGTTATTGCCAACAAAGGGTACATAACAAAGTATTGAGATGAACTTTTGGTATTGACCAAATACTTATTTTCCACCATGATTTGCAAATAAATTATTTAAAAATCAAACAATGTGATTTTTTTTCTTTTTTCTTTACACATTATGTCTGCCAATTCTGTCTGACAATTACAGGCCTCTATAATATTTTCAAGTGGGAGAACTTGCACAATTAGTGGTTGACTAAATACTTATTTGCCCCCCCTGTACATGCAAAATGGATGAACATGTTTTTATGTCAACATGTGTTTGCTTATTTCTGAGCATTTTCATTACTTATTTTACGTAACTTATTTTAACCAGCCAAAATTTGAAATAGTTTGGGACAATGTGAGTTTCCACCACGCCAACATAACCAGGGAATGGTTTGCAACCCACAACAGAATGGTAATAAAGTTCCTACCACTATACCCCCCCATTCCTCGATCCCATAGAAGAAATTTTCTCCACATGGAGATGGCAAGTGCATGATCGCCAGCCTCACAATCAGATGACTCTCCTGGATGCCATGAATGCAGCACGCAGTGACATCACAGCAGATGCCTGCAGAGGCTAGGTAAGGCATTCAACAAGATTCTCTCCACGCTGTATAGCAAGAGAGGACATCCGTTGTGACGTGGATGAAAATTTTGGGCCAAACAGAGAGGAATGTCAAGATATCTAGAAATAATGGGTGAATAATGACAGCATTTGAAGTTTAGTTGTGCCGAAAGTCTTACGTTCACATTTCTAGTTTAGCTTTTATGTTGTACTTCTTTGTGATACTCAGTGCTGTCTTTTGCTTTTTGTATTGGAATGACAAGGTTGTAAAAACAGTAAAAGTGTAAACTTGCAATTTTCATCTAAACTTATGTACACCATTTTCAGCATCAGAGCCTTCTACCAGAGCAACTGTTCAATTGAGAGTATGACTAAGCAATTTGACTGTCTTGTCTGTACACAATGAAACAAGGACTTATCATTTTGACAGCACTGACATGTTCATTGACACAGAAATTTTAATTTTGAGCCATAGACGAAGTATTTTGCACAGAGGACTGGCTTTTGCAGGTAATCCATGTTGTTATGCTACTTGTGCGACATGTTGTAAGGATTGAACAAGTAGTTTAACTGTAATCCTGAAGTCTGTGATGTGAAGTATCACTGTTCAAAACCGACATTAAGGATCAATTACAAAGGTTTCGTGAAGCTAAAGACAAGAGCCATAAAACTGATAGTGCGTCTCTAATGGAGTATATATGAATCTCACGTCCCATTCATCCCATTTCCCCCAGTCTTCAAAACGATGAATGGCAAGCCTTGGGTTAAGATCAGTAACATGGCTAGCAGTTTGGGCCCATAATGATGAAATGGAGGTTGCCCCAGGAGCACGTTCGCTTAGATCTCACTAACCTTGGAGCTAGTAGAAAATAGCCTCATTCATCAGATGGCGACCTCAAGCTAATCCAGAAACACTGTGAATCATTAATGGCAACTTGGGTGATTCGTGGGCCATCAGTGAGATAAGGGACATGTTATGAATGTGTTCTTAAGCACTACTAGGGTTATTTACAGAATACCAAATGTTCAATTGCAACCTATATTCAGTAGAATTACGAAAATAATATACAACTTTTAATAGCATCAGTATAGGAGACGTTTCTTGGGGCTATAAGGCTTTTGAGTACAAATGCAGTAACTGTGCAAAAGCCACAATACAACCGAGTGTTGAGAACATGAGATTGAGAAGAAAGGGGAAGACCATATGATTATGCTTGATTGATTTATTTTGATTTTTCAAATGGACAGCCGTGTAAGAATATGGTCCAAGGATTTTGGGTTTCATTTTTTAATTACAAAAAATGAGGGGAACCTTAAAATTTGTTGAGAGGGTTAGTTGTTTTCCAATTCCTAGCATCAAATAAAATGTATTCACCCTCCTTCATTTTGTACTCATTTCGTACTTTCATAGCACATACTGTGTATTCGAGGCTGTAATGCAAATGGTTAATTGAAGAGATTCACAGGAATGAAAATTCTTGGCCAAAACTAAAAATTAGGATACCAACGCCAAAAACAGAAACATAGAAACGTGATAATTCCTTTTTTAAGTTAATGTTCTTTGCGAAATTTGTATAAGTGCAAGCACGTTGATTTCTTCTTTAGTGGTGGCATACAGTATTTCAATCAATGAATCAGACAGAAAACGTATCACAAAAAAATGGAGGCAAAACCAGTACACATATTTTACACACATTTCACTTTTTTGTTTTCTTTAACTGTTCTGCGACACTGAGCTCGGTGCAAGTTTTCATTTAAAAAAAAAAGAAAAAAAAAACCTATCAGTTCAGTTTTTCCTTTTTCTTTAATCAAAATCAGTTTCTGCCTTTTTATTTTGTATTTCAAAAAGTGTTTCAGACCAAAAAAAAAAAAACACGGTAATGTGTGGTGCTGGCGAGGTTCGATATGACAGATGGTGAGTGCTCTGATATTGTCCTGAAAGGCCCAAACCGCTGACTTGGAGCAAAACAGTAGGGGCAAGTATCATGCTGGGAAACACTGAGAAGCAGGTGGAAATGCTTGTTTCGCAGGTCAGAGTGTACGTGGAGAAAATTCAAAGGTGGAAAAATTGCTTCAAAGGGGCAACACTCATGAGCAGCATGACGACATCGCCACGGATAGCTGAATAGAAAAAGATGGCACACTGTGCGGTTGCATCATTCTCTTACCACACATCACAACTGCACTCTAATCTTTTTATCTGGCGTCACCCTGTTCTCCGGTTTCCCAAGAATATTTTTTTTCCAAGCACTTTCCATATACGCAAAGGCTTTTCATTAAAATGATGCAGCAGATGAATTAACCTCCACTGTTCATGTGTAGTTTGTAGCCCAAAGCAGACATGCAAATTCACTTGAGGGAGCCGTTTTGCATCATCATAAAACGCTCCACAAGTCTTTGCCTCGCTGTTATTCATGCGCAGTGTTTACTCATGTGAACTGCCTAAGCTGATGTTAAATCCTCTTGATTGTTGTCTGATAGTATTATGAAACTTGTTGGATTCTCTGGATGGACACAGGTCATGGGAAACAGGCACCGCATGTCAAAAATGATTCAAGCTAATGTGTTGAGTAGAGAGAGCTTGCTGTTGTGGCTATGTCTTGCTGCGTTTTCCTTCCCTTTGGCACATGTAATAATGGATGTGACAAATTATTCAGAATCTGTTGCCTGTGGCTGTGGGTCACTGATATTGGTTAGACAGGGCCACTTGTTTCCTTTCACTCAGAGACACACACACAGACATGCGTTTTCACTTCCGATGGACGAACCAAAACGAAGGCTACAATGTTAGGTGAAAGAAGCATTTTGACCCAATTGGATATGTATCCTTCGCATGCGTGTGTGCGTGGGTTTCAGGGTGTGTATTCATGTGAGTGGTTTTACATGTAGAAAAGAAGGTGCAATACATTTAGTGAGTTCCTTTAGTTGTGTTGTGTGATGGAACAAAAATTTAAACAAGTCCCAGACTATTGTTACTTCCTCAACATAAATGCAATGCAATAAATGACGCATAAGATATTGTGTCAATTTTAGAGTCAACCTATTGTTAAGAGATTTAAATAAAATAAAAAACTTAATCATCTATGTAGAATGAGCAGAATAGAAATAATGAAGTGATATTTCAAGCAAAATCCTTTAGTTGAATACTGGTAATATTGCAAACTTCTCCAGCTATCTCAAGTTTGCTGATTTTTGTGTACTATTTCCACAGATTTGGATCAGGGCTCAGAGAAATCCCATGTTTAGTTTTCATCCAGTTGAAAGACCCATCTCCTGTGACGGGCACCAAGCTTTCACAGGGCAAAATACTGTCTACTCCAGGATGTTGATATGATTTAGGTTTCCTTTGGGCATTGCAGAGATTCAATATATTTTGTGGTCGATGCAACAAATTTTCCTTTGTGTAGTACATAACCTACTCTGTTTGAGAGTACTTTTGCCTCATCGTGCTTTTTTTATTGTGCCCACAGTGTCAGTATTGTCAGTATGGTTTTCAGCACTTCCTTAACTTTGTTGTACAAAGACTTCACCAGAGCTTCCAAGGTTTCTACTGAAATCCTCTTCCAGTTCTCAGCGGCAAAAATTACTGAAATTACTCCTCCACCTTCCATTTGTAGATGTCCCACAGATGTACAATTGTTCTTAGTTGAAGTTCCTTTACCTTCCTTTACCTGCCACCACACAGACATGACGCCGTCTGAAACAAATCAGGTAATCTGTGTCAGATCAGTCCCACAAGACACAATTCAAGTAATCCATGTCTTTTGTCTTCAGCAAACTGGTTTCATTCCGGGAAGCTCTTTTATACTGGTATGTCGTAACAAACAACTTTTGAGTATGTGCAAAAAGAACTGTTGCTCACTTGCTCTAGGCTAAGATCATACGTCGGTCTAACAGGAGAGGTTGCACTCTGACTTGGTAGCATCAAAATAGTTGAATGTACATACTCCCTAAAGACCAGTCCTTCTCAAATAGTGGGGCGGGGGCGGGCCCCCCCAGGGGTGTGCAAATCGATGCCAGGGGGGGCAGATGTGACCTCGGGGAACATACTTTTTTTGCACAAATGAAATTGCACATCCACTCAGTGGATGGCAGTGGCGTTTCATTTTCAGAGTGTGCACAGTATTTTTCAACAAAACAACAGCACACAGCAAAGACCACTGCAGATATTAAGAGCTATGACGAGGAAATATGACGAAGCGTAGGCTGTGTTTGGCTTTAATTCAGTGGGAGACGAGGAAAGTGTGTGTGTCTAAAAATGTTGGCAGCGGACAGCATGAAGCCAAATTTAGACCTCACTTCAAGTCATTGGACCCCAATCACATTTATATACCACTTGATTTTTTTCAGCGAAAATGTGCCGAATATTGCTAACAATCTTCCTGCTTTGTAAGTGTTACATCAGTAAACCAGCAAGCAATGTTAGCATCATGTAAAATGGCATACCAAGCTGCTCAATGAAAAATAACCTCATAACATAGCAAAGCAACTGATGCCGCCTGCATCCAAAATAAAAATTTCCTACGTCCAATGACACTGTCGTTTTTGTTGTATGAATTTTTTTTTTTTTTTGGTCGAATTGTTTGGCATATTTTCCCCACGAGTTAATGTTGCTAATCAACTTAAATGTATTTATTGATTTTATTTTATTAAAATTTATTTTTCAGTATCAAATGGTCAAATAATGTACCTTGAGTGTATTTTTACAGTGGGGATGTGATTTTTTTTTTCTTTTTTTTTTTTTTTTTTTTTTTTTTTTCTGGGCGAAGTGATGCGCTTTAAGTCTTTTCTGTTAAAAACAAAAATGTTGAAGTATAAATTTAGTGTAAGTTTATCTATATTCCTTTTTTATGTGAACAAGGACAAATCTATGCAGGTGTACTTATAGTAATTAAATTTTTTTTTTTTTTTTTTTTTTTACTTTTAATATTTTTTTAGACATATAGGCTATTGACAGAAGCGGCAGAGAGTTGAAGTCTTCCTGGGGGGGTAACAGAAAGTAATTGAGAAGCACTGCTGAAGACCAATTCAAGACAGAATGCAGAATTTGATCTACTGACTGGCTGACCCTTTTTTTTGTGCAGTAATACTGTAGAGCACTCTATTTCTAAAGACAACTTCTGGCAATGAATCTGTGTCCAAATTTGTTGATAAATAATGACCAATAGTAAAAAATCTCATCATGTAGACACCTTGCTTCTAGACATATAGACTCTATGCCTACCAACACCTTGCCAAGTTGCCATGTCAAAATAGAATAAAGAGATGGATTTCTAAAAAATATTATACATGTTTGATTTGACTGGTGTTTTGATTGCTCAACAGTTTAGAGGTTTTGACTTCACTTTTAAGATTGGATTCCAAAAATATCGACAAATATAGGTAGATAATTTATTACGTTTTCATAGACTTTGACCAACAAGTTTTAGTGCCGCAGCATGAGCACATGTTGAGTAGGTGCGAGGATTTTTGTTGAGTAGATTTATTTATGAGCTTTGAACAGAGTGGCTGTTTAATTGTGATTCAGCAGGAGTCTCAGCTCAGCACTTTTAGCAGTGGAGCAGCTCTGCTCAAGTGTGGAAGTGTGTCAAGCGGGGAAATGGTTCCACGAATTAGGAACAGGCTGTCCCATCTCCTGTCAACCAGAGGCAATTTATGACTGTCACTCCTTTTAATATGAGGGAAGACAAAGAGGAGGTCTTGCTGGCAGGTACATTTTTAATATTAGAGTTGATCAATAAAAAAGGTGCTAAACGTAATAGCTCTGGTCCTTAAGGCGAATTGGCCTTGTTTAGATTATACAGCAAATATTAATGTAGTGCTATTGGCCAATTTGACCGAATTTACTCCACTATCAGTAGCGAAATGTCACTTTGCCTTTGATTATCCCATACCTGTCAAGTTGTACAGTTTCGGCGTAATTTGTACAAGTGAGCACTGATTTTTAAAATGTGTACACCGTACGTTCAAAATCTGTACGTTTTTCGCGCATTGTTTTTTTTGTGTACGTTCGGATTTTGTCACTCGAGAAAAGTCAAAGACACGGAGAGAGAAGAGTGTTTGTTTTAACGCTGTAGCAAACACGATGCTAGGCTAGGTGGCTCCAATATTTCCTGACTGTAGCCGACAGCCTACAATCTACGCCTAGATATCACATGCATATAGAACTACACGCGAAATGACTCGGTGGCGTTGGTAAACAGCCGCCATTTTAAAGCAGTAGACTTCTCAGAAAGGCTCTGTTGTAGTGAACCTTCCTAGCTAACCTAAATCTTTATCTAAAATACTCCTAAATCGGTAAAATCTTGACTTGAATCTATCTTTGAATGATGAAACTGTTTTAAAACTTTCACATCGAAAGTAGGACAGAAGGGAACTAATGCAAGAACGGGAGCAATTTTAACAACTTTAACGGTTGATTCACAACATTAAATGACTTAGCAACATAGCAAAGGTTATTATGTTTTTTTTGTTTTTTTTTTTTTTTTTAATGAAAAAAAAAAAACATGAAAGGTAACACCAGTTACTTTGGTAACGGAGTTACTGACTCAATTACTTTTTGGAAGAAGTAATTTGTAACTGCAATTAATTACTTTTTAAAAGTAAGATTAACAACACTGGTCATAAAGATGAAGTCTGCAGAATGAGTAACGAAAGCGGAGATTTTGTTCTGCCAATTTGTTGCTGAACACAATTTGCCCGCAACTATTGCTGATCACTTCTCAGAATTAGCAAAAGAAATGTTCCCTGACTCAAAGATTGCATCGGTAAGTTAATTTTTATCAATTGACATTTTTTATTTATAATTGGACACACTAACGAACTACCTTCAAGTCAAATTTAACTGCGAGCTGAAGTGCCATGAAGTGCAGCCATCAAAAGAAATGATAGAAATTGCCAAAAGTGCCACATACAATTATAACAAAAGTCACTGTTAAATTTGAGTAATCATGATGTAGCTGAAGATATTGATTGTTTTTTGCATCAGGTTATATGTTACAATATTATCAACAAATTCATATTATTTAAAAAATGGAGTTTTACTTTTGTTTCATATTGCAAGCTATATACAACGTTGTAAGATTAGTCACCAATTTGTAAGGGCATACGTCACTATTTGTAAGATTGCCAATGGCCTCGGGTTGACAGGTATGTTATCCTTTTAGAATGGTGTCGAACCCTTTACTTAGTCAGCCATTTATAGTTTTCTCAATTACTGTACTTGCCGTCTGAAATATAATATTAGGGAGTGATTTTTACTAACCTTCAACCGATTAGTTTTTCCCTCTGCTTCCCTGCAACTCTGTCTTCTCATTTTACTGCTATGCTGTTATATGTCCTGCTGGCTTTTGTTTTACTTTTAAATATTTAATATTTTCTGTCCGCATATTGTGTGCAAGAAGAACATTTCCCTTGTCAAAACAACACAGCGTGTACTAATTCTATAGACTACTACTTCATCTTCTTTCTCTGAAAAAATAGATTTTATTCTGTTAAAACATTTTCTTTCGTCAATACAAAAAAAACTCCACTGCATCATTTGCTCACTCTTTTCTGTTTATTTACACGTGCGACAGTATGCGCTGTTATGAAAATCACACCGGGTCCCTCGTACCCAGGTGTGTGGGTGTGTGTAATTATCAGTGCAGAGTGCTTGTCTCCATTCATTTTTAATGAGCTATGAGGCTGCTTTGCCTCCATTAATAGAAAATTAGACCGACCGTGAGCCAGCACGAAACATGAAAGCCCAGAATCAAGGGTGTGAAGTGCACTGCAAGAGGGGGTTAATGACGCGTCAGGGCTCACTGTCTGTTCTGACAAAACGCAGAGTACAGGAGATGGACAGAGCGATGTGAAGAGGGAGAAGCAAAGGGAGACACGCGGGAGTCCTTTAGCACTCACAACAGTCAGCTTGAAGCAATGAGGCTTAACTACAAGGGCTAGGGTTCCAGTGGGATTCATTAGCATGAGACTTGAAACGTTATGATGTACTGTCATCTCATCTGTGTGTATGTGCAGGGATATTATCATTCTGAGCGGCCCTCATCTTACACAGTGAATTGCTGAGGTCAGGAGTTGCCGTGTTGTTTCTAAAAGTTTAGCGATGTTAAAGGCACCAGCAACCATCAGTTGGACGAGATGATTGAAATTACAAATTAATAGCTCAATTAATCATGTTAAGTATTATGGTGCAGACCATGACAAAATGATGATAAAGGGTGCCTTAAATTATAGGTAGACCTTTTTTTTTTTCTCGCAACATAAGCAATGGTTTAGGTGAGTTTTTCTTTCACTTGCAAGCAAGTTTGAGATACAAAAAATGTATAGAAACAGTGAGCAAAGCTTGGTTCATTTCAGTGGTGGCAAGGAGCGAGGCAAAAGGAGAGGAGGTGTATGTATTTACAATATATATACTGGATATATTAGGAGTGGGAACCTCTTGGTACCTCATGATACGATACGGTTTGCGATACAAAGCTCATGATAAGGATGACCTGACGATATGGCGATACAACGATTATCAATAAATTGGTCAGGAAATCATTCTAGGATATTCTAAAAACAACTAATAAACAGAAAAACAAGCTCCTGCTGTGATTTGGAATGAGTTTATCGCTAGTAGACGTCCAATCCATTTGAACTGGGAGGGTGGCAGCGAATGATCGAATGTTCATTCGCTGCCATCCCTCCCACTTCAAACGGATTGAACGTCTATGGCCGTCAGTAGCAGCCAATGCCAGGCGATGAGGTAATTTTGGGCCATTTAAGGTCATTTTACTGTTGATTTTCAGTTACTTCCTGTTGATTTTGGGATATTTTATGGGTCACTTCCTGTTCATTTTTCCCTGGAAATGCCCTAAAATGAACAGCAAGTGACCTATAAATGCCCTGAAAATCTGACAGAATGACTTTGAATGCTCTGGTTTCGAATGAACAAACGTTCCAAGTCTTTATGGATTGGGTGTCGAGCACCGTCAAGGCAGCCTTAGAGTTAACTGAGACACTATTATGGTGGAAGATTTTGGTAGCAACTCGTTGGTTCCTTTTTTTTTTTTTTTTTTTTTTTTTAAAAGACATTGACATCTTTTTAAAATCATATCTCGATTCTTGCAGGAGCATATCGATAACCTTTTGGGATACAAAGTATCACAATATATCACCATTTCGATATTTTGTCACACCCCTAATACATTATATATATATATATATATATAAATGTATGGCGAAAAGCACAGACAGGGCTGACGAACTATTTTCTGCTCTTGCACCCTCCCTTAAAATAAACAGCTGTATTTTAAGCCAAAAGAACTGTTGTGTTTGATTGAACAATATGGCTATATGCTGCCATAGCAGTTTCATAGTGCATTAAGCCCCCTATTTTTGATTTGTCCATTTTACCCTGGAAACCCACGTTTACAGACACCGCGCGTGTGTTAGCGAGACAGCGTCAGCTAGCGTGCTGCTTCTCACCGTGTTTTGATTACATCACAAGAGGACTATTGTTCATTATACTATTCGGTGGTAAACTTCAGGTCTTCAAAACCGATAATTAATTTTTGGCTATAGTTTTCAGCGCCGAATTTTCGGTCACATCTTTAATATACCATAAAGGAAGCATAGAAAGGTAAGAGAAAAATACTGGGGCTCAAAATTCACCATGCTGGAAAACAAGACATGCTGTAACAGCATGAACCAACAAAGACAGGGAACTAAATACAAACACATTAGGTATGATTACATGGACACTTTTCTTCGGATTTAAAGACTGGTCGAAATAAAAAGGCTTCAGGTACATATGTAGCTCAAGTTTCCTGGGACCGAAGGATCAGCGGTTCAATTCCTGGCTATGACTGCCCACTGTCGAAGTGCCCTTGGGCAAAGGCCATGAACCCTAATTTGCCGCCAATAGGTTGGCAGCGCCATTCATGGTAGCAGCACCATTGGTGTATGAACGTGTGCATTGAAAGGTCAAAATGTGTGCTAACGTAAAGCACTTTAAGACATGGTAAAATGGAGATGAATGCGCTGTATAAATATTCTCCATTTACCATTTATTCCAAAATTTTGGAACAAACTGTCCTAACCTGTGATGTCAGTATATGTGTATGTTACTTTGGGAAGCTAGTAGAAGCAGCGGACCGGGCAGAAGACAACGTAGGCGCAATGAACACGTTGCTGGAGATATTAAAGAGCTTAAAAATGTTGAAAGACTTGATGGTGAAAAAATGGGAAAAGTACATGAAATAACGCTAACGTTTAATGTCTAAATGGGCAGAACAATTTTTGTTGACACGGAGGTCAGTAGGGCTTCCTCTTCTTCTACTATCTTTTTCGGGTATATTTGGTCATGCTGCCTTCACAGGCTGTGGGACAGATGTACCTTGAACAATGGCAATCAGGAGTACGTCCCGTTCATGTGCTTTTGTTGTTATTGCAAAAAGACAGCAGACATGGACTTCATTTAGGTTTGTTGTGTGGTAAAAAAAAGTTGTAGACTTGTTCACTTATTTACAACCACGCGAAGGCATCAAAACAGAAACGCTAAGTTTTTGTTTGTCACTGAATATTTTAGCGAAAACTTGCTTAAAAAATAAGATTTGTTATAAATGTGTACACATTGTGCTGGTGTCAAAAAATTGATGATAAATCTTCTTTAAAACTTACCTTCATCATTTAGCAGCATCAATCTGCGCATGTTAAAATATTTTGTTCCGACTGACGTTCTGATGCATGAACACGCAACACCTAATCTGATCAATATTTTTAGCGTCCATGAACATAGTGCATCCGATCATAATTTTAATCAAAACGCTGATCGGATCGAAGACATTTTGTCCATGTAAACATACATATTGACGAGACAACAAGAAACACATGGAGATTTGAGGAAAGGTGATGCATTAATCCCGAAATCCCACTATGTCCGTGTGCGCTGCGTGTTTGCTGCACTCAGCTCCGATGCAGGCCGCCTGGGATGCCCAATGCCCACTGCATATGTCACTAGTGCGGTGTGTACACCCACAGACTCTAGATGCGCATGCGTAAAACAGAGGAGACCACGTGATCAGATCAACATAAGGTTTATAATTGTGACAGTATTTTCAGAAAAAAAACGCACATATGTAACGGACAGCTGGGAGCGAGGGGGCGTGGCAGGACGAGCGTGTCCGAATTTTTCCCCCCAGGTGATCCCAATCACGCTTGATTAGCCCCTGGCTAGGCACGCAAATAAACGAATCTGATTGGACGGTTGATTTTGTTCTTGCTCGAGAGGCTGTTAATGGGCTGGGTCCCAGACTATTCTCGCAGTGTTTGAAAAATACAGGGAGAACAGTCTGGCCGTGCCAGGCAAAGAAAATGTTCTCGTAATTTTCAGCATGTGCTGCTTTACAAACGGTGCCCCATACCTCTCAGCCTGTTGACAGCCACCACTTCGAAAGAGCGGTGGGCAAATTTTGTATTTTTTTAAAAACTTTTTTTATTGACTGTTCTTCTTTGTTTTTAAAGAGGGGTGGCCCTAGTGGGAAATTGGTGGGCCCACCCCCCAGAAGCCCTGGAGGCCTGCTTGTGTGGATTTGTTTTTTTTTTTTTTTGCTTGTAGTGTTGCATTGCATTGTCATACCAAAAGCAGCGCCGTCCTTCCGGTGGGTATGAACCCCACACAGCACGGCCCAAGCCAGGATCGACGCACCCTCTTTTAGCCTGTTTTTATTGTTTGTTTATTGTGAACCGTGATAACACAATGGACGGTTTAACGAGGACAGGTGGAAATGAAATCTTAATTGGATAACAACACAAGAACTACAAGCATCTGGACACAAAAGGCAAGGATCAAACCCAGAAAAATACTCAAATTTATTTTTCCTATCTTTTCCAAAAACAACTTCTACATTGGCATCTTAATTAGGACCAGCTTCATCTCCAGTTTGTGGTATACTGTACTATACACCCCAGGGGGCCAAGGTACACAAACCTGAACGAGTAGCAAAATGTCTTTAGAAATTCAGCAAAAATGTGGCAAAAATGTCACATTTCAATCAATTAGGTTATTATCATAAGTGTTTAAAGCAGTAATGTGAAGTAATTTCTTCACATGCCAAATAGGGTCACACGTAAAGTAATTAAACAATGTCCAACAAATAAAGCATGAAAAAATAATTTATATGTTGTATATTTGACAAAATAATCGCGTTTCCGAAGTTCGAGCCTGAAAGGGGATTAACCCGGAAGTGATACGTCACACCGGGAACGCGATGGCACCTCCATACATACGGCCGCCAAACAGCGATATAAGCGATAGATCAAGCGCAAGGGAGGAGATCCAAGTTTTTGAAGAGTTGGAGGAAGAAGAGGAGATTGGAATTTTATGTTATTAGCCAGACGCTAATCAGGATGCAAACAAAGTGCCTAAACTTCCTGACATGGAATGGATACAAGACCCATCGAGATTACAGCATTGGTAAGATATAGGCTGTTATTATTTTCATGATTTGAAGATGCAGGCATTTGCACATAATTTTATGTTTTTGTCTATCTGATGACATTGTTAAAAAAAATAATAATCAGACTTCATGTTCATTTTTGGCATATCCGGCTGCTCTCGTGCATATAAAATAATAATATAAAAACGTTGGGGGGAAAGAAGGAGATGAGTCGTTGTTATATCTTGACCGAGTGACCCACACGACACCTTTATTGGCTTTTACAACTTTACTCAATGTCTTGCCAAGTGACTCTGAACAACAATGTTTCTCTCTTTTAGTGAAGGAGTAAGGCACAAACAATAACACATCTAAATGACATGCGTACACTCTATGGTGAACTCCCGTTTTACAACTTAATAATATCCACTATATCACAGTCACCGATGGCTTTCTCCATTTTATTGTGGGAACAATAAGAAAACAAAGTGGCGTCTAATGGCGTGAGGAAATGTATTTTTTTCACACAAGCGAACAGATTACAAAGCACCACTTCAGTGTTGTCCGGAGACTACATTTCCCATGATTCACTGCGTGGCCTGTGCGCTCGCTGATTCGCTGCCAGACATTAAAAGCAACAGTTGTCACCTGTCAGCGGCTCTCGCGAAGCGGCGAAACACAAACTGGAAGGCTATCTGCAACGTGACCGTGAATTACCGCGACGCCGACCCGCTTATGTGCACATCCACACCCCTTTCCCGATTGACAGTGGATTAACCCTTTCGGACAAGATCGTAGATGACGCACAATTTAAACACGCTTAACCTAGCGAACGCAACAACAACTATGATCGGGGATAGCCACGTCGCTAGCTTATACTGTTCATTCCACAACAGTTGGCAGCTCTGCTTTGACAAAGTCATCAGTCATCTATCCAAAAATCACACTTAATTTTGGCAAATCCTTGATCATAAGCAGACCGGTTAAGGAAGCAGGCATCTTCGAAGTGTTTGCAGCAGAGAACACTACTCAATGATGGTATGAAATTCATTCGCTTCGTGCGAACGAAAGATGTCCATTTACATGCCCTGCTATCCTTTGGCCACTCATACAACTTTTCGTTTGAGTGAGAACAAAACATTGCCACACACCGCCGTGGCATCTTACCGAGAAGCGATGCAACAAACAACACTGTTCTAAGGCGGACTTCCCTCGCACTTCCCGGTGTGACGTAATTTCCGAAGCTTGCCGAAGAAAAGCATTCTCGTTGTCAAGGGCGTTGCTATGGGTTAAACAAAGAATCTGGAAGGCTTGCGTTAAAAAAAATAATGAAAATATGCTTATAATTGTTTAGCCATTGATATTATTCAAAAGCATGTTTGGCCAACCTTAGTTCACATTTCCCTTTAAAAGAACAGATTAAACTTACATTAATTGTGGAACTGCACATTGCGCCGCTCAGGCATTTCTATTGCTTTGCCTCCCAGGTAGCTGGTAAACAATATATTTAAAGCAGCTCTGAATCCAACACTGCAGGATGAAAATGAACTTCTTGTAAAATAACATCCGTTTGGCAGGATTAATCAAAAGAGAGCATTTTTTTTTTTTTTTATAATGGGAGGATTCCGATACAGCTTTTATATTAACTCTCATTAGATTGTGCTGATGTACCGTGTTGTGGTCTCAGTACATGTTTTTTTACTTTTCAGCCATCCCTTGTGTAAGATATTTAATAGTGGAAGCAATTCATTTGCATAATAGTGAATCATTCATCCTCTTATGGTCATTCATGAAAAATGAGTCTACCAGGAGATTCTGCATCAGCAGATTTTACAGAACTCTACTTCAGACCACACACATGCATTCAAGCTGTTTGCTGTTGGGAGTAAACATTAAACCAAACTGCTTCTTGAACTCAATTTTTTCTTTTTTTGCCAAGAGAGCAGTAAGTTGCTTCAACGGAGTAAGGCTTTCATCTTTGTGATGTTGATAGTTTAACCTGCAGTAACACAACTCTCTGTCCGTAACAATGTGCATTGCAGCACAACTGCCCCACATTGTTGCACTCCCGTGAGTTAACAAGATCCTCAATTTTCCACCGTTATGACAGTGACAAAGATGGTGGTTTTCTCTCATCGGGAGGCCGAGAGATCGTTTAACACCTTTCTAATCTAGGAGACGTACAATAGAGCAGCAGGCAGCTATGAGGTTGTGGCTTGAAATAATGTACAGTGCATTGCTCTTCCTTTGCAGAACCTAACACAGATTTATAATGAGCCTCTTGGAAGGAAATATATATCAGGAGCTTGTTGTTCCTGTTGTGTAAAGAAAAAATTGCTGTAATGGACTTGACCGTTTGTGTGATTCATCTACTGTTGAATGAGCACATGATCAGCCTCTGGAGTGTGCATTTGGTCCGCTTGCTTCAGATGTTTACCCACGTCAGACAACTCTACAAAGCTTCCCAAGGGAGCCATGGGTTTGTAATGTGGCATATTGGCGACACGGTATGCGTGTGCGTGTCTGTTGGCTATGAAAACACGCACACACATGTTACATAATACTTCCCTAATACTTTAGCTTTTTAAGCACTATAATAGAATTCCAAAATACAATTTAAAGGTCAAATGGAAGTGTGTGGTTTAGGCTTTTACATCAGAAACCTATATTACCCTATTACTCTATTATATTTAGAGGGGTGAAAGTGTTAGCAAAAAAATTAGCAAAACCTGCTCGGATTGATGTTATGCATCGGCCTTTGCCCTTTGCTTCTTGTGAGGATTTCTGTTTAAAGAGGATTTGGGGATTAAATGTGGACAAATGTCCTCAGAGTGAGTTTTTAAGCATACGGTTTTATGTTACGAGATTCTCTTTATGGTCCATTCTGTATGAAGTAAGTGTGCAGAGAATTGTAATAACATGAAACTGTCTGCCTAAAAACCCTCAGTACCAAAAGGAAAAGGTTTGGGCACTATGATAATTTTCAAGCTTTTTCTTTTTAAGTACTTGATATTAAGGGCCAGCAATTTTTGTTACATAGATCAAATGAAACCAGTTTAGGGTGTAATCCACTTTTTACTTTTGGTCAGCTGGTATAGACTCCAGCACCTCGCGACCCTGACAAGGATTAGTGGTGTAAAAAATGGATGGATTCATGAAATAGTAGGAAAGCACAGTAATTTTTGAGAGGTGAAAAAAATGCATAGGAGTTGTGGAATGTATGCAATAATTATTTAAATGAAAGAAGCCAGGTGCATAAATTTGGGCACCTCAACTGAAAAATTAAAAGATTCCTTTTGCAAAAAAATAATAGCCTCAAAACACTTTCTATAGCTTCCAATGAGGGGCTCAATTCTGCTTGAAGGTATTTTGGACCATTCTTCTGTACAAAGTATCTCCTGCTGTGTCATATTTTTGTGGTTTCTGAGCATGGACAGCTCGCTTTTAATCACACCACAGGTTTTCATAATATTTGGTTCTAGAGATGGCCATTCCAGAATATTGTATTTTTTCCTCTGCGTTGATGTCTTTGTAGATTTTGAGCAGTGTTTAGGGTTGTCGTCAGTGTTGTTTTCGTAAACAATGACGATCGTCAACGAAAGATTTTTTTCATGAGGAGACGATGACGAGCTACAAATATGGCTTGGGAGACTAGAACATAACAAGACGAATGTCAGTTCTCATCTGAAGAGATGACAATGAGACAAAAATTCACCATTCACACTTAATGTAACTCATCGCGTTATCATAGCATTCACATTAGCATTACCATCAACTTTAGCATGAAGAGCATCCTCTTAAACCCTCAGACAACTTTTTTTACGTGCAGTTCATGGCTTCTAGGTGAGTTTAACTGAAAGTAATATACCGTACCGCTGTTCCTGCTGAGTGTGTAGTATTATCACAAAGTTGGCATTGTCCTTGTAAATGCTACAATTTGAGCTTTTTTTTGTCTGTATTCATTCGAAATTGTTGAAAACCTTTATTTATTTTTGGACGAAAACTTTTTAATTTTACAGACGAAAACATCTTGAGTAGCCTAACTGTCGACCAAAGCTAGACAAAATTTGTATTAGATTATGTCGACTAAAACCAGATGGAGACTAACACATTTTTGAACTGACTAAGATATGACTAAGACTAGTAAGTATTTTTCATTCAAAAGACTAAGACAAAAATTAAAAGGGCTGCCAAAAATAACACTGGTCGTTGTCTTGTTGAAGTATCCTGCCCTGCCTCAACTTCAACTTTGTATTGTGGGTTACATGTGTTTGCCACGGAATACTGTGTTATTCATCCTCCCTCCATACCACTCCTTGTTATGTCCATTTTAGTTTGATCAGTCCATGGTACTCGATTCCAAAATGAAGCTGGTTTGTCCGAATGTCCTTAAGCATACCTCAAATAACTGTTTGTGGCATACGTGCAGAAAAGGCTTCTCCCATACACCATCTTTTGCAGACCACGATGAATAGTTGAACAATGCATAATGACACCACATGCTTTATGTATTTGGAGCTTGTTTGTGGTTAGGTTTATCTGTTCTTACGAATTTTTTTCTTGGCCTGCCACTCCATGCCTTAACTGCACTTAACCGTGCCTCATTTCCCCACTATATTCCTCAAAGTGAAAACTGATACCTGACATTTCTGAGCTAGCTCTTTGTATCCTTTCCATAAACCATGATGTTGACTATTCTGTTTGGGTCCTTTGACAGTTGTTTCGAGGCTCCCACGATGCCACTCTTTAGAGAAGATTCAAAGAGGAGAAACACTTGTAAATGGCCACCATAAATACCCATTTTTATTATTTAGTTTTACCTGTGTATGTAGGTCACGCATCAGCGAGCTTATTAAACAAAATGGGTATTCTGATGACAAATGTTAAAGGTATTCAAATCAAGAAACAACAAGTGTACCGAAATGTTTGCACCTGGCTTATTTTGTTTAAATAAATATTATACATTTTCTGTTACGCCAATAAACCTTTTTTTTAACGTCTCAAATATTAGATTTTCTGCGGTTTAATATATTATTTTATATATACTAAAGCAAAATCTAGAAAATTATCAGGAGTGTCCAAACTTTTGCATACCACTGTATGTGTACATACCTACGTATATTGTGTATGTATAAATGTGGGGGGTGTTGTGTGTGTATGTATATATATATATATATATATATATAATATATATTAGGGCTGTCAAAATTATCGCGTTAACGGGCGGTAATTAATTTTTTAAATTAATCACGTTAAAATATTTGACGCAATTAACGTACATGTCCCGCTCAGACAATATTCTGCCTTTTGGCAAGTTTTACAGCAAGGCTTTTTGTGCTGTCTAACAGCGAACTCTTGTGGTCGCTTTGCAAAATGGTTTATTGTTTTCTTGCCAGTTCAATATGGCTGCACGACGTCTCGGGCTGACGCCGGCATTGTAATGTTGTGCTTATATTATCCTTGGACAAGATTTGTCCGTAAGTATGGTTGTTGTAAAGAATGTACATATTATGTTAGTAAGCGAAATGTTATATTTTTTGTATGAGACGCTTTTTGTTTGTTTAGTGAACCTGTATAGCGTGCTAAGCTAACGTTGTTGCTAATGCAATGCTTGTGTACTTTTTTTGGTAGTTTTACAACGGTCTAAAGAGGGCAATGGTTTGAGGCCATTTTATTAATAAATCGGATAGAAAAGGAAGAAGTCTGATTATTAAGGCATCGTTCACTAGCTGTCTAGCTTTGGAAAAAGTAGACGCTTCGGAGTGAGGACAGCATAGACAGATTTAAATGACAGTAGAGTGAAATGCCCACTATATTCCTTATGTATCGTTTGTTGAATCTATATATCCATCTTGTGTCTTATCTTTCAATTCCAACAATTTATTTTACAGAATATATATATAATTTACAGAAAAATATGGCATATTTTATAGATGGTTTGAATTGCGATTAATTGCGATTAATTACGATTAATTAATTTTTAATCTGTAATTAACTCGATTAAAAATTTTAATCGTTTGACAGCCCTAATATACTGTATAGCCTATTTGTAGATTTAGCACAACATGACTGCCTGTGGTCACAGACAGACAGATCAATAACCTCCAAGAAAAGCTCTAAATAGAAACAAATCATTTGGCCCAATTGATTATTTTGGCAGCAGTACACGAGAGGGCACAACATTCAACATGAGTTCTTGTGTATTCGTCGAAACATGATTACATCAATAATAGATAAGCTCATACAGATTTTAATAACTGCGGCTCAATAAATATATATATATATATATATATATATATATATATATGAAATGAAAGAAAGAAAAGAAAAGTCCTAAAACACACCAGACATACCAGTCTTAGTTTGAAATTCTCACAGTTAATCCAAAAATATATTATATATACCGAGATGCAGATTGAATTATCAGATAAAGTTGCCCATATCAAAAACATATTTAATAATATTTATATTTAAAATGTATATTCATTGGAGCCGCGTCTCCCTGTACCGGGTGTGTCATGCCGCGCGTCCCTCCTGGCCCGGGGGTGGGTTGTGGGGGGCGCGCTTCCG
Source organism: Corythoichthys intestinalis (assembly GCF_030265065.1). Classification (NCBI taxonomy): domain Eukaryota; kingdom Metazoa; phylum Chordata; class Actinopteri; order Syngnathiformes; family Syngnathidae; genus Corythoichthys; species Corythoichthys intestinalis. The sequence goes on along the minus strand of NC_080396.1, from coordinate 53,402,403 downwards.
TCCCCTTGGTCTGCTTCCGGCCCTGTCCGCCTCCCTGGGCCGCGGCGGCCGCTGCTGCCCCCCGGCCGGCGGGGTCGTTGGCGGGGCCTCTTGGGGCCCGCGGTGCCTTGGGTGAGGCTTGCTGTCCCTTGCCGGTGGGGTGGACGTCCCCTGGTCGCCGGCGCTTGGTGTGGCGCCTGCTCGGAGTGCGGGGTGGGTGCTCGGTGGGTGGGGGGGGGGGGCGGTCGCAGAGACGCCGTGGGTGGTCTGGGGCGGAGATTGATCGGGGCCCTGACGCCTCTTCTGCCCTGCAGCCGGTGGTTCTGGTGGACGGGGCCACGCCCGCGGGAGCCTGCCTCTTAACTCACGCACTTCTCACTTCGGCACTGTAAATATTTTTCACCTTGGCACTTACATGCTCATACATTTCTCCGGGGAGAGTTGGGACGGGGCTTTACAGTCCCGGCCCGGCTCCCCCCTGTTTTTAATGCACCACACACCAAGGTTGTGGGATGGTTGGGACCTGTTGGGGGTGGGGGTACCTCACGGCTGCCTCCTCACCACAGGCCCCGCCATCTCTGCACCTTTTTTAAATGCACCACACATCATACTCCACAGGAGAGCTCTGGCAAAGGGCGGTGGGACGGGCGGCTGGGCAGAAGCTCCATGCTGCGGTCCCACTGCCCCAAGCCAAGCTCTCCTATTTTAATGCATACATTGCACTACCCTCCCCTCACACCCCCATCACGGTGCTGGGTGATGGCTGCCAGTCGGGAACCTGGCAGCCACAGTAATAGGGTGGTAGGTGGGTCCCACACTTTTTTATATGGCGTGGCTCCTGGGGTGTGGCCTCCCCTCTGCCTCGGCTGCCGGCCGCGGGAGTAGGTTGGGGGGTCGGGTCTCCGATCTTGCATCGCCCCGTGGCAGTTCCTGGGCGTTCTCCTGCCTCCGCCTTCCCCTCTCTTCTCTGGCTGGGCATCCGCCCTGCGCTCCGTCGCGGGTCGCTGGCTGGGCGCCGGTGTATCAGCGGGGTGTCGCCTGCACCGGCGGGGGACCCCGCCTTGCCTGGGGCTTGGTGGGCCGCTGGGGGTCCCGTGGCGTGCCGTGCTGGTTGGGGGGCTGCGGCTGTGGCTCGTGGCCCGGGTGGGCGGGCGGGGGTGGGTGTAGGCGTGGGGTTGGTGGTGCGTCCCCTCCTGCCATCCCTGAAGGCCGGTTGATGGGTGCGCGGGTGGCCCGGGGGACCACCCTGGGTCCCGGGGGGGGGGACGATGGCTCCTTTGCTGGGCTGCGGGAGGAGGGATGGGCTGCGCATGGCCCCCCGCCCCCGCGCCCGCCCTCCCTCCCTCCCTGGGCTGGCTGGGTGGGGGCTGTGGCCCTGGGTTGGCGCCCGCGCGGCTTCTCCGCCCATCTGCGTGGCTGTCGCGCGCCCGGTGGGGCCTGCGTGCTGCTGGATGTGGTAGGGCATTCTCGGGTCGGGGGTCCCGGTGCCGGGATTGGCGATGCGGCGGCGTAGGTTGGTCGCCAACGGGCTTACTCATAAGAGATTCACACGATTACTGGGTTCTAGATCACAGAACTGATTTGTGTACACTCTACCCCTTTCAATCACTTAGCTTATAGGCTTATAGACACCCCCACCCCCATTCTCCTCTTTCACTGGCCAATAGGCCCCCACATGGTGTAAACCGGAAATACATCTCGCTGACGATCGCACCAGCATATTAGTAACTAGTTTAGATGTTCAATGTATTTCTAGTTGTTGTTTGTGTATTGGTTTCTTTTCCTTCTTCTCTTGTATTTCTTTTCTTCTGTCCCCCCATAATCCCTTCCTGTTCGCTGCTTTGTCATAATAAAAAGGTATTTTGAATGATCACAATGGGAGTATGTCAGACTCTCAATGTGAAACATTAAAACTGTTCAGAATCTGGGCACTTAGACTTCCATTCTCTGTGTCAAACAGCTGAACAGGACAGGTTTTAAAAAAAATAAATAAATAATAATAATAATAATAAAATGTATATTCATCAATCAATTGTTTTGCTTATCCTAATTAGGGTAGTAGCTGGAGCCTTTTGCAGATGACTTTGGATGAGAGGCAAGCTGGACCCTGTACTGATCGCCAGACAACTTGAGTAAAATAATTATCTTTTAAGTAATCATAAAATTGGGATCCAGTCAGGGAAGACATGTGAGAAATAGAAAGGAAGTAGTTGGTTGTCAGTAGTACATGAAGAGCAAATGAAACCAAATGAGGTGATGATCACACTGAGACACAAACCCATTAAGTGATCGAAGATCATATATTCATTCTACGCTCACCACAGGTGCCATTGATGTGAAAAGATCCATTTGCGGAATTTTCAATCAAAAACAATGAAATAATAAGTGACACTTAAAAAGAAGAAAGACAATCACAGACCTGACATTTGTAGTTATCATACACTTCTTATTTTGGTTAAACACTTTTCCACATTGACATATATTGAAATGCTTCTACCGGTGTGTTATTTTTGTACCAAAGCATACCGTCCAAAATAACGTATCTTCAAATGTTGATTCTAAATCACAAACAATAGAATTGCGGATTTTCATGCAGATACCAAGTTATGTATAGGTAGACACACAGTTGAGGGCAGGGCTGCCCAAGTCTGGTCCTCGGGAGCTCCTATCCAGCTTGTTTCCATGTCTCCCTGCTTTAACACACCTGAATCAAATGATCAGCTCATCAGCAAGCAATGCGGGAGCCTGATAGTGATCCTGATTATTTTATTCAGGTGTGTTGTAGGAGGGAGACATGGAAAACAAGCTGGATAGGAGCTCTCAAGGACCGGACTTGAGCGCCCCTGGTTTAGTTTTCCTGAAGAATAAATGCATGTACCTATAGTTGCACTTAATATGCATGTTGTGGTGCCTGTTAGTAAGGCTTTCACGTAAATCCCACAAAATGTAGCCACACTTTTTAAAAATGTAAAAGAGGGGTCTCCAAACTACAGCCCGCGGGTCAGATACTGCCGCCCCCACATTTGATCCGGCCCCCTGAACAATGCCAGAGAGCATTTTGAATTATTATTATTTTTTTTTTTTTTCTCAATAGTGTCATTTATTTCCTCGCCTTTTTCTGTGAAAAACTCAGAGTTATTTGGTTATTATCTATTTAATTAATAGTGTTATTATTCATTATTATTATTATATTATTATTATTTTTTTTTTTTTTATTTACTTTTGTTCCGTGAAGAATCCAGAAAGGGTTATTTGATTGTGGCTTTCTGAAAAATAATACATTTTTACATTTAGGCACTCCTGCAATCCTGCAAAAAAGTTATGTGGCCCTCACAGGAAAAAGTTTGGGGACCCCTTATGTGAAATGTCCAAAATTTTGAATAACATGGAAAAGTTAATATATTATAGAGGACACTAATAATACGTTCATACTGCAGGTCATAATGCACAAATTCGATTTTTTTGTCACGTTTTTTTTTTTTTGGCTTGCCCGTTCAGACTGCCTTTGTCCCTTGAGACCGTTCAAGTTTTACGCATGCGCACTAATTCGCAGTCCGACACGTGCTGAGCAAGAATACCTGCATGCGCAGAAGCGTCAAAACGAATGACTACACATGCTGGCTGTCATCCGTCATTCCAGGGCGATCATATTTTGATTTCCAAAAAGAGGACACAAATAACAGACATAAATAATCCCAGTTTAGGCTTATATTCAAAGTTTCTGTGGATCGATAGCATGCACGCACTGTCCGTGCATGTCACACACATACAGGCAGTTTGCCCCGAGTCCGACTAAGCAATCTTGAAATATTGCTCATATAGAGCAGAGAGTAAACCGATCATTCTCAAGCTTATCCTCAACACATTTTAATTTTTTTATGACTGTTGCCAAGCCCAGCCCTTCCCCAAAAGCCGTGTTTAAGGCAAGCTAGGCGCTAACGGACAGTGTTGTTAATAAAGTCGTTAGAATATAACAGCGTTACTAACGGCGTTATTTTTTTCAGTAGTGAGTAATCTAATTAATTACTTTTCTCATCTTGGCAACGCCGTTACCATTACTGAGGCGGGAAAGGCGTGCGTTACTATGCGTTACTATGTTGGTTGAATGACGCGAGAAAAGTCTGAGAGAGATGGACTCACAGAGACGAGAGAGCAGAGCAGGAGTGGTGAGGAGGCAAGGGAGTTGTGACGCCGTTGCAACTGCGATGCTAGGTGGCTCCAATAATGCCTGACTGTAGCCGATAGCCTTCAAACTACGCCCACATGATGCTACGGTAGATATCACATATTATAGAACTACATGCAAATGGCAGACACGGCAGCATTAGCAGCATGTAATAAAGAACTAGATGCGTTAGTAAACAGCCGCCATCTTAAAGCAGTAGACCTCTCAGAAAGGCCCTGCTGTAGAGAACATTCCTTGCGAACCTAAGTAACTTTTTATCAAAAATGCTCCTAAATTTGCAAAATCTTGACTTAAATCTACCTTTAAATGATGAAACAGTTTTAAAACTTGCACATGTCGAAAGTAGACAGAAGGGGGACTAATGCAATAACGGTAGCAATTTTAACAACTTTAACGGTTGATTCACAACAATAAATGACTTCCACACATAGCAAAGGTTACTATCTAGTTATCGCAATATCCACAATACCCCTGTGTCTAGTTAAGTTTAGGGTAAAGAATTGGTCTAAGGCCAATTGTCCCAAAAACCCTTTAAACTTCTCCTTATCCTTCTCGACCTCTCTGATGCATTTGATACTGTTGATCATCACATCCTCCATCACCGCCTCCAACACGATATAGGTATCTCTGGCACTGCCTTACAGTGGTTAAACTCATACCTCACGGGAAGGACCGAGTCTGTAGCCCTGGGGGATTCTAAATCCCGCCCTAACACTGTCGTCTGCGGAGTCCCCCAGGGCTCTGTGCTCGGTCCAACCCTCTTCACCATTTACATACTACCCCTCGGTCGTGTCGTCAGCAGGCATGGAATACAATTCCATTGCTATGCTGACGACACACAACTATATTTCAAAGTCACTCCGTCCTCCACCCCCTCCTCCTCTGTTTCTCAACTGGACTCCTGCCTGGAGGAGATAAAGGCTTGGATGAGTGAAAACTTCCTGCAGCTGAACAGCTCCAAAACAGAAGCTATTCACATTGGTACCCCTCACCAGCTCCATTTCGCCCCCATTTCCTCAGTCTCCTTTTTCGGCCACAAATTTTCCTTCTCCCCTTCGGTGACTAATTTGGGAGTCAGGTTTGACCCCCATCTTAGCTTTAACAATCACATCAATTACATTTGCAAAACCTCCTTCTTTCACCTCTGCAATATTGCCAAACTCCGGCCATCTCTCTCCCATCCTGCTGCAGAGAGACTCGTCCATGCCTTTATCTCCTCCAGGTTGGACTATTGCAACGCACTCCTCATCGGGATCCCTGGCAAGAGCCTACAAAGGCTTCAGTATGTCCAAAACAGCGCTGCCAGGGTCCTGATGAGGGTGCGTAAACACGAGCACATCACCCCCATCCTCCGCACCCTACACTGCCTCCCTGTTCACCTCCGTATTGAATTCAAAATCCTCCTTCACACCCATCACTGTCTACACGGTGTAGCTCCCACCTACCTCACCGAACTCCTCACATCACATACTTCAGCCAGAACCCGGTCAAGCCAACAGCACCGTCTACTCCCGCCCAGGACTCGGCTCAAGACTATGGGCGACACGGCCTTTACAGCTGCTGCTCCAAGTCTGTGGAACGCCCTCCCAGACCACCTCAGAGCCCCGCAGACGGTGGAAGCATTTAAAAAAGGACTAAAAACTCACCTTTTTAAAAAAGCTTATTCTGGCTAATTTTATTTGACTGTCTTACTTTTATCTGATTGGTATCTGATTTTATCTGTGCTTGTGTCTGTTTTGCTTTTACTCTTTTATTCCTAGTCTTTTTCATTGTATGTATTATTATTTTTCTTTTTTTGGCAATGTGCACTTTGAGATTTGTTTTCAAATGTAATGTGTGTTATAAATAAAATACATTATTATTATTATTATTATAAACTTCACATTGTGTGTCCTGTTTTTTTTTTTTTGTTTTGTTTTTTTTTTTTAGGAAAAAAAAAACAATGAAAATTATCACCAGTTACTTTGCCAAGTAACTACTCTTACATTCAGGTAACTGAGTTACTAACACAATTACTTTTTGGGAGAAGTAATTTGTAACTGTAATTAATTAATTTTTTAAAGTAAGATTAACAACACTGCTAACGGACAACTGTACCGCTACCGTAGCGCGCCGTCTCTCTCGCTCTTTGATGACGTAATTGCTGCATGAATTCCGATTTGGGAGACCGCCAGTTCAGACCACTGCGACGTTCTGGAAAAATGTGGCCCAGATCGGATTTAAACCACATACGAAAGTGACCCAGATTAGATTTGAAATGGTCCACTTCCATGCGACTTGTCCCGTTCAGACCGTCAAGTTAATGCCTCACTCGAGTCGTAAAAACACGAAAAAATCGGATTCGTGCATTAAGACCTGCAGTATGAACGTAGCCTAAGAGGCCACAGGAAAGCTCAGCACTTTATGCACAGTTGTTGAATACCATTTTAGAGCTGAAACGAATACTCGAGCAACTCGAGTAACTCGAGTTTAAAAACTGATCCGAGTAATTTTATTCACCTCGAGGAATCGTTTAATTTTGCCAGCTCTAAGCATCACGTTTTGCCCGGACTACTTTTAATGCGGGATACCGCGCTGACGTCACATGCGTAGAGGTTGAAGCAATTAAAAAAAACAAAAAACAAACCTTACTGAAGCAGACAGCCGCTACAAACTACGCCAACGTTGCTAAAAACTACGCCCGCATGATGCTAGTTTGGTAGCAGGTAGTGTCCGATGCGTCTCATAGATATCGCATGCATTTAGAACTAGATGCGAAATTACAGACTCGGTCGCGTCTGGGCAGCGTTACTAAACAGCCGCCATCTTTAAGCAGTGCACTTCTAATCGCTAATAAATTAGGCTTGAGCGTTTACGTCACAGCAGCACGGGATCGTGCAAGATTTGCGACAACGCAGCCATTTCGGAAGCACGTCAGCATCACGGGACATTTAAACTTAACGGCAAATACAATTCAACTACGAGTGCCAAAGATGGAAAAATGTAGGGAAAACTTGCCAGTTTGATACAGAGACAAACTTGTTACCATGGCGAAGGACAGATATGTGAGCAATTTTAAGGATGTGAACAATGTTGACCCTCACGAGCAAGCCGAACACAAATGGAATAAAGATGTCGACAAGCTTCCACCACTACGCGAAATGGATATCATGCTGTATTTAGTGTTTGGTGTATGTTACTACACTCATCAGCAATTCCGAAACTACAAATCGCTACAAAGCAGTTTTGCTGCGGATGGGTGCAGGATCTGCACATTATGACCATAGCAAACGGCAACACCATCCTTCTAGCAAAGGTAGACAATGTGTGTTTACATTAGTCTGTGACCACGGATGTACAAATTTTTTGTTGCAGAAAATGTAGCCTGTGTACAAATTCTTTGCCACTCTCTCGCGTCAAAATATTACAGCTTTTTCATTTAGCAACAACAGGAATTATGTTTTATGAAGACAATGCACATGTATGCATGCTAGTTGTTTACTTGTAGCTATAGCTAACAACAGGCCGACTTAGGGCATAAAGTTACTGAAATTTGCGTAAACAAATGAAATTAACTTACCGGAGTGGAAGTGCATAGAGCAAACTCTGTGTGTAACTGGAGAATCAAACGTTATGCCCTTCCTTCTGATCGAGGCCACCCATGCCATTTTTCGACGTTTGGTAAGTTCAGATATGACCTTTCCCTCGCCTTTTCTCCATGTAGGGATCCGGAAGAAACTCAATGGTGTTCCGTCGAGCTGTACATTCTCCTTTCTATTCGATCGGTTGTTGCAATTCTTTACCGCACAATAATTTCCAACCATTTTTAAAGAGCGACCTGTGTTGAAATGCCTCACTGTTTATGTTTCTCGCTTCCAAAATGGCGATAGCGGCGGAAACCTCGCGAGTGCCACGTCATACACTCGAGCCTAAAACAACGTTACTCTCACTCGGTCACGTAACGTTAGCTCTTCGGAGGGCTAGGTTTCTATTGATTATGACCACTGTCGATGCGTGGCTAACGTGTCTTACATACAGGTTTTATATAAACTGTAAAAACACAGCGCTGCAGAGTGATGAGGGTGTAAAATTAAAACATAATAAAGCTAACTGTCAGTTTTGGCTCAGTAGTCATTGCTGAATAAAACACCAAGTAGCACTGGTCCCTAATGTGCTCCAATACAGCAGGTATCATACATTTATTTTCATTCATTCATTTTCCATGCCGCTTTTCCTCACGAGGGTCGCGGAGGTGCTGGAGCCTATCCCAGCTAACTACGGGCAAAAGGCAGGGGACACCCTGAACTACACTCACACTCATACCTACGGACAATTCAATCAGCGTACCATGCACACAGGAAGGCCGAAGCCCAGGATTGAACCCTTGATCTCAGAACTGTGAGGCAGACGCGCTAACCACTCAGCCACTGTGCCGCCTACATCTACTTTTTTTAATTATTATTTATTTTTTATTATTATATATATATATATATATTTTTTTTTTTATACATTTATTTTGAACACTGCAAAAACTCAAAATTCCATCAGTACTTACAGTTTAGACTAACTTAAAACTTAACTAGAACTTAAAAATAGCATGACACAAATGAAAATTATTATTGAAACACGTGGGAAAAACATAGCTTTCAAGTGATGTGTGTTATCAAGCGTAATTACATTTTTAGGTAAGAAATATGTTTTTTTATAGGATCTAGAAGTTTTTTGAGTGAAAGCAGTGATTTTTTTTTTCTAGTCACATCTGAGATGCAATTGTTGGCTGTTTTCAACAATGTACATCGAAAATAAAGACATTGATTGACTGAAAATGGTTCAATAATGGATTAAATGTCTTTTTTTCCTCATGTATATTTATAATTGCGCTTTACCTAAAAAAAAAATGTTTTTTCCGATTACTCGATTAATCGATAGAATTTTCAGTCGATTACTCGATTACTAAAATATTCGATAGCTGCAGCCCTAAACCATTTAGAGACGAGTGCTTCCCATTAACATTGCTTGAACAGAAACAGTAAATATTAATCAAAACATATTAAAGCTATAATTTCACTTACTGACAGTGCAAAGGTAAGTCGATAAAAATATTGATTTTCTTTGAAAATCGACAGCTAAAGCAGCGCGCCCAGAGAACAGACTTCTAAGCTGCAAAATTTGAAGCATCGGCATATTTCTGGCCTCTGTGACCTATGACCCTTTCTCTTCTCATCATATCACCAACTCTGAAAACTTTAGTGACCTTTGACCTCACACCCCAAGATTTAATCACCTCTTCCAGTTCATATTTACAAACATATCCTGCAAGTTAGGTAATAGTTGCTGTATTTGTTCTCGAGTTATCTTCAACACAGACAGACATATAGAACCAGATACAGTACTTAACCTGCGCCTATCTAAGCAGAGGTACATGCGTTCAATAAAATTTGCTTTAAAATTGAGATTTTTTTTTTTTTTGTCATGCACACTATTTGAAGGAATATTGAAAAAAACTTGTTTCTGGCTGAAACTATGACAGACACAGGTTTAGATTAGAATTAAAATGCGAACAACTGAGCCAGCACAAAATGTAAATAAAGAGATGAAAAGGAGATTACAAAATCAAAAACTACCACAATCTAAATAAATCAAATATTTGGATGGGATACTTGTATTGGTCGTTGGGCTTATCGGCAGCACTATATTCACCGATTAAAACCTACGTGCAGCCTGTTTAAAGAGAAGCACAAGAACATATGATAAGGGCATAAACTGCTTCAGAAAGAAAACTTGTAGCACACACACAGATTTTTGCCCTCCGAACTGGAATTACGTATTCTTGTCCACAAAAACTAAAGCACCAGAAGCAGTGGCTAAAAATGTAAAGCAATTTGAAGATTCGGTGGAGGTTATAAGGCAACCATGTTGAGGTCAGGTCTCTTCGTTTTATTTTCTTCCCACATCAAACACTTCAAAATAAATAAAATAATCTTATAGGTATTATTTTTTTCGTTATGACATTGCCATGCTAGAAAGAGCCTTCTGCAAAGGTGGAAACATTTAGTTTGGTTTAAAAGGGAATTGAAGAGTCAGGTTGCACACATAACTATTTCGCTAAGGTAGATTGGGCTTATCTGAATACTTCTATTCATGTGAATTACCGTTTCTTCTCCAAAATATACCAAAAAACTATTCTAGAGGAGCACGCTGAGAAGGCAGACCTCTGCCTAAGCAGCCAAATTCAATCGTCATAATCACCATGCCGCGCAACTGTAGTGTACATTCATGACCTCTTTTACTTTTGTCCTCATGCTGCAAAATGTTATTACTCTTTCTATGGCTGAACGATAATGGAAAAAAAACGGACATTGCGACTTTTTGGGGTTTCACGATTTATTGCTACATAAAGTCCCTTACAAATGTCTTGTCACATCCATTTTGTAGAAACAATTGCTAATAACCTGATTTTAATTATTCAATTGGTTTCAGAAATGGCTCATATGACAGCTAAGACCCTCCCAAATGATGTTGAATGTACAAAAATATATTTGTTTCACTGAAAAAAGATGTATCATTTACTGAAGACATAAAGGTCAAATTTTGGCAACACAAAAGTTTTGTCGCCTACAGAAAGTAGTGTGAAAATTGAACAAAAAATACAAAAAATGTTACATAACATAAGCGAATTAAGTAGTGGTGCTGTGAGATCCTAATTTAATATTTTGTATGACTTCCAAGGGCTTGAAGGACTGCATCCATGCGGTTCGGCAAGGATTCATACAATTTATTGATGAAGTCATCAGGAACATCAAAGAAAGTAGTCTTGCATGCCTCCCAGAGTTCATGAACATTCTTGGGTTTCGTCTTCCATGCTTCCTCTTTCATCCTACCTGAGACATGCGCAATGATGTTCATGTCTAGTGACTGGGCTGACCAGTCCTGGAGGATCTTGATCTTCTTTGCCTTGAGGAACTTTGAGGTAGAGATTGAAGTATGCGATGGAGCACCATCCTGTTGCAGAATTTGTCCCTTTTTAGGTTAGGAATGTAAGAAATGTAAGAATGTAAATCAATTGAATAATTAAAAGTCAGGTTATTAGCAGTTGTTTCTACAAAATGGATAAGCGACAAGACTTTTGTCAGGGACTGTACAGTATATTTCGATATTTAATCCGAACTTTTTACCAGTTTGACTTGCATAGCTCTGTTTGGGAGGACTTTGGTTGACTGACCATGAGCACATTATATTCATATAATACTGTTTCATCCCAGGCTCTGCACATAATAGATGATTTATTTAACACTGTATTTCAAGTTTCAACAGTAGCAAAAAAAAATTAACATATCTTAAACAAAATAATAAAAGAGCAGGGGCTCCACACAGCTTAGTATGCACTAAGACACACTTTGACAGTTTTCACACACCTTAATCGCAATGGATCCGTGTTAAAAAAATAATATAAAAAACAATCGCACATCCTGCGATGGGAATATTGCACATACACACATTGCGATGGCGATGATGTTCAAATGATATATTTTGCAGGCCCAATTCTTTCTCTTCTCATCACATCACCTACCCTGCAAATTAGAGTTAAATAGGCTAATCTGTGGCGAAATTCCTTTACTAACCTCTGTGACCTTTGACTTCATTACCCCAAAATTTAAACAACTCTTCCGTTTCATATTACAAGGATATCTTGCAAGTCTAATAATAATCCCGTTATTAGTTCTTGAGTTATCTTGAACACATAAGTACATACGGAACCAAGTACATAACCTCCGCCTTCAATAGGTTTCAGAAGGTTGCAGCAACATATTTTTCATCATTTTCTGAATTCTTTTCAGTTAAGATGGATGGAGGTGTTGTGGGTAAATGGTGATTGTTTTTATTGTTGTATATCAACTAACGTTTGTACCCCTTGTTCAATTTTTCAAAGTCCTCCTGTCTTTTCAAATGTTCACCTCATGCTTCATTCTCTTGTGTCATTTCAGATAGAAAAAAATAAAAAATATTGCGCCTACGCAGCAATAGGAGATCCCTCAGGGACAGAAGACAATCCGTGAATGCTAAAATGCATGACTGAAACAGAAATTTCAAAAAGACTTTCAATTGCGGATGTAATAGATCTGTCACCAGGTCATCTGCATTTGTGTTTTTCTGTCAAAACCAATTGACAGGTGTGGTTTTCTGTGGGCCAGATTGCTGCTAGCTGTCAGTAGGCGCTATTAGAGGCAGGTATTGACATCATAGAGCAGAGCCAAGTCATTCTTCTTTCTGACAGCTAATGAAAAAAGTTTTTTTTTTTTTTTTTTTTTTTAATACACATTTCACTTTCACTGGCTCCTACCACAAATAGTGAGGATTACACAGTGACTGTGTGTCTGCTTGTGAGAGAGAGAGTTACAAGCGAATGTTTTGGGAAGCAAGAAAGGGAAATGGGAAAAGGCAGAAGAGGAAGATAGAACATAAAACAATGGCATGTGTTTAAACATCAGCCAGAACAGACAAAGATATTCTACAGGTCTCCCTGTTCAAATGTCAAGCCCTGAGTTATTTATAGGATGTCTAATTAAACCAAAAAAATCTCTGCTGTGCTCCCCAATTCTCTGTTGACCCATATCGTTACCCTTTGGATCTCCCTCTCTCTGATTCTCTGCTAGTTCAAACTCTTCTCCTTTACAGTTTTGGCCTGGCTGCCTTCCACAGATTGCCAATTAGTGTGATTTTACAACAAATTCTGTAACACTTTAGTTGACAGTGGCGTCATAAGACTTTCATAAGACAACTCACAATTATGACATGACACTGTCATGAGCATTAATGATTGCTGTTGACTGATGTCATTAAGTGTCATCCGGAATATGTAGTCACTAACTCCATTTATGTCTAGTCTGAATCTTTTACGTTCATTCAAAAGTGACATAATTTGCCTGATGACACTTAATGACATCTGTGATAAGCACTGATTAATGCACATGACAGTCTTATGACACCACTGTCAAATAAAGTATGACCAAAAATTCCATTTCAATATCGATTGTCATTTGTGGCAATCTTGTGGTAAACACAGAAGCGTTTAATCTTCTGAGGTTAAAATCAGTTTCGCCCCATCAGATAAGTGACTGATGCACACATGTATGTGTGTTTAAATGAGCCTTGATTGTCAAACAGGATCCCCATGGGGAGGCGGGGCGGTTACCATTGCAACCCCAGATGAGGGCTCTGATGGTCATGTGTGTATTCCCGTGGCCACGCTGTTGTCGTTTGAGATACGACTCAAGATGTTACACGTTATGTTTTAACATAATTATGCCTGTATTATATAATGTCAATCTATGGCTTAAATTATTGTTACAGTCACAGTTGAAGCAATCCATCAACCTGTTTAAAAAACGGATTGAATGAACCAAGGAGAGAATAAAAAATGAGAGCAAAAAAATATGTATTTTCATTGAAATCAAGGAGCTCAACTTTATGAGCAACCACACCAAACACAAATCAAAAACTACACCAACAAATGTAAAAATGTACAGTACATAACTAAAATAGACGTGCATCGTACCATAGTTGATAGACGCAGTAATAATAAAGGCAAAAACACAAGTTTCTTTTCCAAAATGTATTGCTAGCATCATAAAATGTTAATATAATTTATCCTTGTTTCCTTGTCCACTACATAAATTCAACACGAAATACAAACAGAAAATTAAGCAAAAAAGAGGACATGTAAAGCTCAATAACAATACAAAAGCGAAAATAATTCTTCTACAATCTAATCAAAATCATCTGTTTCGAGTGAAAGAATAAACTGTATACTATACTGTCCATCCATCCATTTTCAACAGTACTTGTCTTTATCAGGGTCTTCAGTAGGAGTTGGAACCTCTTGGTTCCTCACGATACGATACCATTTGTGATACAAAGCTCACGATAACGATGATCTGACGATATGGTGATACAACAATTATCGATACATTGGTCAGGAATTCATTCAAGGATATTCTACAAACAGCTAATAAACAGAAAAACAAGCTTCTGCTGTCAATTGGAATGAGTTAATCACTAGTAGACGTCCAGTCCACTTGAACTGGGAGTGGGAACTCCTACTTCAAACGGATTGAAGTCTATAGCCATCAGTAGCAGCCAATGCCTGACAATGAGGTAATTTTGGGACATTTAAGGACATTTACCTGTTGATTTTCAGTCACTTCCTGTTGGTTTTGGGGGTATTTTATGGGTCACTTCCTATTTATTTTGAGTTACAGAACACAAAGTTACCTAGGAATCACCCAAATGAATAGGCAGTGACTCAAACTCAAGAGGAAATTACCTGTAAATGCCCTAAAATTAACAGCAAGTGACCTGTACATGCCCCGAAAATTGGACCGAATGACTGTGAATGCTCTGCTTTTGAATGAACGAACGTTCCCAGTCTAAATGGATTGGGCGTCGAGCACCGTCAATGGCAGCCTTATAGTGAACTGAGACACTAATATGGTGGAAGATTTTGGTAGCAACTTGATGGTTCTTTTTTTATTTTTTAAATATTGACACCTTTTTAAAACGATATCTTGAATCTTGACAGGAGCATATCGATAACCTTTTGGGATACAAAGTATCACGATATATCACTATTTCAAAATTTTGTCACACCCCTAGTCTTCAGGCAAAAGGCGAACTACACCCTAAATGGGTCAGTGGTAGGCGAGTGTATCACTACACCATCAGCGACGTGAAAGATAATATCCAATTTTGAAATAAATGCAATAGTTAGCCATATTAGAGATCTATCTTAGACACTGTAAATGGGGGTGGCGGGCACAGTGCTCTCAAAGGTTGGCCCAGCCTGGCTGCATCTCCTTGCCCTGAGCGCCGGGGGGGGCGTGCTCCCCAGTAACATACCATGCACCCCTCTCGGCCTGGGAGTTGGGGGGTTGTGCCTGCGTCCCTTAGGCCTGTCTCCGGCTCTGCCCACCGCCCTGTGCCCATGGCAGCTGCAGATGCCCTTCTACCGGTGCGGTCCCGCCGTGGCCCTGTGGCATGTGGGGTGGAGCTTGTTGTCGCCTGCTGAGGGGATGGTTGTCCCCTGGTCTCCGACGCATGGGGACCCATTTGGGGATGTGGTGGGTGGTAGGGTGCTGTCTGTTAGTCTGGGGTGAGGGTGGTTGTGGCCCTGGTGCTTCTCTCGCCCTGCGGCCTGTGGCTCTGGTTGGTGGGGCCCCGCTTGCGGGAGCCTGCCTCTTAACTCACGCACTCATTACTTGCACAGTAAATATCTTTCACCTTTGGCACCTACGCAAACAGTCATGTCTTCGGGGAGACTTCAGCGCTTTCCTGCTTCCGCTTTCCCCTCTGTTTTCTGCCCAGGTATCCTTCTTGTCTTCCGGCACGGGTCGCTAGCTGAGTGCCAGTGGGTCCACGTGGCGGGGGGGCCTGTTCAGCTCCGGGCCTAGTGGGCCATGCAGGTCCCGCGGTGTGCCGGGTTGGTTGGGGGGGGGGGGGGGGGGTTGCGGCAGTTGCTGGTGGGCGGGCGGTGGCATGTCCCCCTCGTCATTCATGTTCAGTTGTTGCGGTGCTGATGCCTATCGCAGCTAGCTATGGGCAATTGGCAGAGTAAACCCTGAATTGGTTGCCAGCCGTTTGCAGGGCACAAGGAGACAAACAACTACTCACTCACACACTCATACCTAGGAACAATTTGAATTGTTTAATCAACCGACCATGCATGTTTTTGGAATGTGGGAGGATTCTAGAGTCCCGGGTAGAAACTCAGGCACAGGGAGAATGTGCAAACTCAACATAAGAGAACAGCCAGCCAAAATGTCTTGGGCTATTCAAATTTGGGCACGTTTTGGATGGATGCGAACGAGGGTGACTGCGCATGTTGTCACTCGCTGAGTCCAGCAGCTGTAATCCCTTTCCTCCTATAACTAATTAAACCATTTGCAGTGTGGCTCGCATGTCGAGCAGTGATTTGTGCATCAAGCGCTAATGTCCCTGCTTGAATTGCATTGTTTACTGTGAAGTCTGCTAAATGGCCTTTTCCCCATTCTAGCACACAACAATTTCCTTTGTGAGGAAATGAAGCTATCTCAAATGGAATAACCAAATACTGGCTGGTACTGGATTGGGAGAGCTGGTGTTCTTTGCTTTAGAATGTGAAAAGCAGTTTCTATGGCAGTTAGTTAACATTTCTACAAAACTTCTTCCTGTTCAAAGCCAACCTGATGCTACAGAACATAACTCATTACTTAGGCTCATGGTAAATGGTAAATAGCAGCACCATTTACAATAGTCACTATGAAAGGCATTTAGCGCACCGCCATCTGAAATGTCAAAGTGGATATCTAGCCAACAGCACGAGTGCTCACAGTGACTGTTTCACATTCAAAGTTAGCTGCGATTAAAAGGTTGGTCTGACAGTTTGCATTCATTCCAACACATAAACTGGAATTAGTGGTCAGGAGAATGCATGGACAGGTCTGACATTACAGAACTGACAGTGTTTGGCAATGCTGCTGTATCAGTCTGCCAACTAAGGCTCCTTGGAAAGGGAGTGGGGGAGACAGATTGAAGACATGGCTCTTTGCCGTCAACCTTAAAAAAATTAGAATACGGTGGGCCCACGCATATATGCAGTTCACAACCAGCAGATTTTTTATTTATTTATTTATTTTTGAAAATATATTTGCTCTATAGATATTATATATCTATACTATTTAGCGGGACGGGGTTAAACACTTGGAAAACACTTTAACAGTGTCCTGTGTTTTTAGAACTGGAAAGTTCTTCAACTAGCATGTACAGTACATGTGACTTTAAATAGCTTGGAATTAGATCACTATTGTTGCACCTTGAAGTTACATATAAAGTACTTGTTGACAGTCCAGTTCCTAACTCCTCCTTGGCCGTTGTGGAATAGCATGTTGGTGTTCAACCATGCAAATGCTTCCATGTTGCGGATAACTACTTTTGTTTAAGAATAATTTATTATTTTTCTGTTTGGAACCCTTACAGGTATAAAAGAACATTTTTTGTGAAGTAAGCATGAAAACAAAAAAATTTAAGCAAAATTTCAAAGGGTGCACTTCTTGCCTGACCTGGTCTTTCTTTTTCCATATTCGTCAGTGTGCCCTGCTTAATGAAGCCTAATCTTAGCTCCTTATGTTCATCAACAATATCGTAGTGCAAGAGGAAGCTGATTGTTGTCTAACATGCCTGGTTGATACAAACAGAAAACCTGAAGACTATCACAGCCATTTATATTTTCTTTTGTATTTTATCATAAATATCAACTTTATTGGTTCAGAATAAAGTAAAGTAGCTGAGTTCATATGCATGATCAGAAGATTTCAATGTTTTTTAGATCATGTATGTTTTGTTTCTGGGTTTTTGACTGCATTATTTCCATGCTGTCTGTCAGTTCGGAAAATCATTTCACCAACCTAAGACTTCAAATCAAAACACAGATGATGATATAAAGCAGATGGAGCAAAAAGACAAAGCAGATGAATTTGGGAACATTTTATCATCTCTTCTTGCTTTCACTGTCTTCGTTCAGCCACAGATATTTTTCCTGATTCAACAAATAGATTTACTGAACATGGAATTAGCTCCAGGCAAATGAAAGTCGACTTTGATGTTAGCTTTCACATGAAATGTTGTTTCAATGTTTTTTTCTCTCTCTCTCGCACCAGATAATATTACTTAATTTTTGCCTGTTATCAGTACTCATAAATAACTTCTATATCCTGAAAAATATCGCTGAAAAATTGCAAAAATAAATTATAATTTCTAAAAAGTCGATACACAAGTAGCTGATCTAATGCCAGGTTTTTTTTGGAATGCAAAAATCAGATCAAAATGAATTATTTCAAAACACTTTACACAATGAATGTTAACGCTACTGTACAATTTAATTGATTAAAAAAAAATCTTAATGAAAGGAAGTAAAAATACTTAACTGTGATCATTTGGTTGCACAAAAACTGTAACAGAATGAACTAATTACATTCAAAATACTGGAAGATTGGAGTCAGCACACACCTGACATAAGCTGAAGTCAAAGATCTTCTAGGTAGGCTTTTTCCAGTTCTCTCACTAACTGCTATTTAAATTGTAGCAGATCTGTCCTGATTTCCATTTAAACACTAGTTTATGTGTGATTGGTAAATTTTGAACACAGTCATACACAGTAGTCTCAGTTGTTAAAATCTACATTCCTGTGAAAATTTCCAATATTCTTTCCATTTAGGTTGTAGAGGTTTCAGGTCAAAGTTGGAAAAAGTTTTTCAATGAATTGCCTTCGTCTGGATTTCTTAATTTCACAAAAAAAATGATATTTGAATCGGGGGTGTGTAGACTTTTTATATTCACCGTAGCTCCTAATTGGCTTCAGAAGAGAATGTGTGAATATCTGTGTCTGTTTCTGTGTGTGTGCGTGCTTGAGTGCGCATGTGCCAAATTTATTCCCTCTGTCTCTGACTTTATACTCCGCCTGTGTTGCATAATTCATGGACGTTCTTTTTACAGCGGTGCATAGAGTGATTTTATCCAGGCTTCCATAATGATCTGGGTCTTGATATTGCAACTTATCATACTTGTGTGTATATATGTATATATATATATTTATGCCGGAAAACACTCAGGTGACTTGAAGTTCCGCTCTGAGAGTCCCAATTTTGCCAAATTTCAAAATTGTCCTATATGCATGTGTGATACATCATTGGAAAGCCTAAAATCTCAATCTTCTGTGGGAAGAAACATTTTGAACAATAGGGCATTTGAAAAAAAAAAAAAAAACTTTAAACCCCTAAACCCTAACTCGAGGTGAGAGCATGACAGAGCATAATTAAAAACGCCATGATTTTAACGAGATATTATCACGTACTTACCTTGTAGCATCAGCCAGACTGTTCTCCCTGTATTTTTCAAACACTGTGAGAATAGTCTGGGACCCAGCTCCTTAATAGCCTCTCAAGGCGAGCAAAATCATCCATCCAATCAGATTAGATTATTTGCGTGACGTGTTCTTAACACGCAACGTAACTCTTGCGCGTCGGAAGTCGTCTCCACAACAACAGAGATGTCGAACAGGAGAGCCGAAAATGTGTTCCAAACCGCGGTAAAATCAGTTTTAAATGACCAAAAACACATTGACACAAGTCATTGACAACAGTCTGTCTTGCGTTAGCCATGTTAAATAAAATTCTCCATTCTCCGCTCACGCTAGTTTCTTGTCGCTTTACCAACGTCACGTCCGCCTGTCGCTGATTGGTCCACTCTGCTGTCTGTTTGCTGTAGCTTGCTCCGCCCTGGGAATTTGAACCGCCGGACGGTCGCCAGACACAATCGCTGGAACAGCGATGAGTCTGGTGTACCAGGCAATCAAGACACAGCTGCGAATGATTTTGGGGGGATTTTATCGGTGAAACATGGTCATATAAGAAGGGTCGCGATGCAGAAATCGCAGACATCGGGGAGTGGTTGAGATTTTCTTTTTCATGTATTTACGCTTTTAAACGTTTTTTTTTTCTAATTTTTCTTTGTTTGGATCGATTGTTTATCATCTAAAATATTGGTTATCATCTTAAATATTGGAGAAAATGCGAAGGTAACACAAAAAAAATACAATTAAGCAATAATTATGAGGTAGATATTTGTGACCTTTTTACAGACACCATTTTTTTCATTGTGACATAGTTTGTTTAAAAGTTTAAAATACGCGAGAAAATAATATTTTAAAGTCGATTGTTTTTTTTTTTTTTCAACTAAATATTAGACATCGATTAATGATTTTAAGCTAAAAATGACACATTTAGAATAATAAATATAATTACTGAGCTTCTTTTTATGGCTAGGTTGAAACAAAAGCAGTTGCGCGACGTCTGTAAACGGGGGTTTCCAGGGTAGAACGGACAAATTAAAAATAGTTCGGGGGCTTCATGCGCCATGAATCCGCTATGGCAGCATATAGTTCTATCAAACACAGCAGTTGTTTTGGCTTAAAATACAGCAGTTTCTTTTGAAGAGGATTGCAAAAGCAGAAACTGCTTTTTCAGCCTTGTCTGTGTTTTCCGCCATATATATATATATATATATATATATATATATATATATATATATATATATATATATATATATATATATATATATATATATATATATCTTTCCTCACCCTCCTCCCCAACTCCCCTGGTAGGGTGGGTAGCTGTTCATCTCAAGCTTGGGTACCGTACCAGAGGCGTGGGAGCTTTAGGGTTCTGCGCAGTATCTTTGGTGTTCCTAGGACTGTGCTCTTCTGGACTGAGATGTCTTATGTTTTTCCAGGTATCTGCTGGAGCCACTTTTCCAGTATGGGGGACATGGCCCCCAGTGCTCCTATGATCATGGCACCACTGTTGCTTTCACCTCCCAGGCTCTCTCCAGCTCTTCCTTGAGCTCTTGGTATTTCTCTACTATCTCGTGTTCCTTTTTCCCGATATTGCCATCGTTGGGGATGGCTACATCCATCACAAAGGCTGTCCACTGCTGCTGCTCTACGATCACGACGTCCGGTTGGTTGGCAATGACCATCTTATCAGTCTGTATCTGGAAGTCCCACAGGATCAGAGCCCTCTCATTTTCAACCACCTTGGGAAGTGTTTCCTATTGCGATCTTGGGGTCTCCAGTCGATACTCTGCACAGATGTTTCTGTACACCGGCTACTTGGTTATGGCATTCCATGTATTCTTTTACACCCTGCTGCTATGTGCTGGACTGTTTTAGGGGCCTCTTTGCACAGTCTGCACCTCGGATAATGTCTGGTGTGGTATATCTGTGCCTCTATTGCTCTGGTGCTCCAGGCCTGCTCCTGTGCTGCCATGGTAAGCGCCTCTGTTCTGTCTTTCAGTCAAACCCTCTCTAACCATTGGCAGGACTTGTTCGGATCTGCCACTTCAGTTATCTGTTGGTTTTACATCCCATGCAGAGGTTTTTCCTCCCATGATGGTTCCCCCAACTCTTCTCTTTCCAGTTTCCAGTGCCTGAGAGATTCACTAAGTGCTTCATCTCTTGGGGCCATCTTCAGGATGTATTCGTGGAGCTTGGATGTTTCATCTTGGATAGTGGTCCTGGTGCTCACAACCCTTGGCCTCACTCCTTGTGCTTAGCATATAGCCTCTGGATAGTGAATTTGGGGTGGAACCCTCCATGCATGGTGAGCAGTTTCCGTGTTTTCACATCTGTGGTTTAAACGTCCTCCTTCGGCCAGCCTATTATCCTAGCAGGGTATATGATCACTGGTAGGACATAGACGTTAATTGCTTGGATCCTGTTCTTGCCATTGAGCTGACTTCTCAAGACCTGCCTTATTCATTGCAGCTTTCCTTGTTGCCTCTTTGCGGTTACCATTTGCCTGTGGTATTCCAATGTACCTGTAGCGCCCTTCAACATCTTCTATCCTGCCCTCTGGAAGTGCAACTCTGTCTGTCCGGACTACCTTTCCTCTCTTAGTCGCCATTCAGCCACAGTTCTCCAGTCTGAATGACAGTCCAATGTCCCCGCTGTAGATCCTGATGGTATGGTTCAGTGAGTCAATGTCTCGCTCGCTCTTAGCGTACATTATGATGTCATAATGTAGAGGAGGTGACTGACTGGGGCCCCGTTCTTAAGTCTGTATCCATAGCCAGTCTTGTTGATCAATTGGCTGATGGGGTTCACGCCTATGCAGAACAGCAGTGGTGATAGGGCATCTCCTTGTTATATGCCACATTTGGTGGCACAATTGGCTTGAAGTTGGCCTCGAGGGTATTCCGCCACAGCCTCATTAAGTTTTCAATGAAGGCTCTTAGTGTAATGTTGCCCTTGCACAGCTTCATGTGTGCGGCATTAAGTCATAGGATTTATGTTAGTCAATCCAAGCAGTGCACAGGTTTGTATGTCTAGTTTTGCAGTCTCAGGCGACAGTTCTGTCATCCAGTAGTTGGTGTTTGCCTCCTCTTGTGTTTTTTTTACCAATGCCTTTCTGTGTCTCTGCCATGTATTGATCTGCTACGATGCCTGACATGAGCATCCATGTTGTGGAGAGACAGGTTATCCGCCGATAGTTTGATAGAAATGGTCCCTTCTGGGGGTCTTTTCAGACTGTTCGTTCCTTGGTCAACCATTCAGGGTGGGTCCCATCAACAACAGTTGGTTCATTTGTGCTGCTAGGCACTCTGGAGTGAAGTTAGCTTCTTTAACCAGCAGCAGTGAATCATGTCCGGGGCAAGTGCTGTCCAGTTCTTCATACCAGAGATTCTTTGTTGGTTGTCTGCCAGAGTGATGGTTACTGGGACTTGGTCAGGGAGAATGCTGTGGTCTGCTAGGTCTTTTAAACACTGTGCTCTCTGTTATGTGATGCTTCTCTCTCTCTCCCATATGCCTTTCCAAAGTTGTTCGGTCTCCAGCCTTGGTGGGTGATTTTTTTTTTAGGTATTGCCCTGCCACTGAGAATACACTTTAGCTGGGTTAGTGGAGAACAGCCAGGTCATTTTCCTGGCTTCGATTTCTCTTGTGTACATATACAGTGGGGCAAATAAGTACTTAGTCAACCACGAATTGTGCAAGTTCTCCCACTTCAAAATATTAGAGAGGCCTGTAATTGTCAACATGGGTAAACCTCAACCATGAGAGACAGAATGTGGGGAAAAAACAGAAAATAACATTGTTTGATTTTCAAAAAATTTATTTGCAAATCACGGTGGAAAATAAGTATTTGGTCAATACCAAAAGTTCATCTCAATACTTTGTCATGTACCCCTTGTTGGCAATAATGGAGGCCAAACGTTTTCTGTAACTCTTCAAAAGCTTTTCACACACTGTTGCTGGTATTTTGGCCCATTCCTCCATGCAGATCACCTCTAGAGCTGTGATGTTTTGGGACTGTCGTTGGGCAACACGGACTTTCAACTCCCTTCACAGATTTTCTATGGGGTTGAGATCTGGAGACTGGCTAGGCCACTCCAGGACCTTGAAATGCTTTTTACGAAGCCACTCCTTTGTTGCCCTGGCTGTATGTTGCGGATCATTGTCATGCTGAAGGACCCAGCTATGTCTCATCTTCAATGCCCTTGCTGATGGAAGGAGATTTTCACTCAAAATCTCTCGATACATGGCCCCATTCATTCCTTTACACAGATCAGTCGTCCTGGTCCCTTTGCAGAAAAACAGCCCCAAAGCATGATGTTTCCACCCCCATGCTTCACAGTGGGTATGATGTTCTTCAGATGCAATTCAGTATTCTTTCTCCTACAAACACGAGAACCTGTGTTTCTACCAAAAAGTTCTATTTTGGTTTCATCTGACCATAACATAGTCTCCCAGTCCTTTTCTGGATCATCCAAATGCTCTCTAGCGAACCGCAGACGGGCCTGGACTTGTACTTTCTTCAGCAGGGGACACGTCTGGCAGTGCAGGATTTGAGTCCCTGGCGGCGCATTGTGTTACTAATAGTAGCCTTTGTTACTGTGGTCCCAGCTCTCTGCAGGTCATTCACTATGTCCCCCCATGTGGTTCTGGAATTTTTGCTCACCGTTCTTGTTATTTTGACACCACGTGGTGAGATCTTGCATGGAGCCCCAGATCGAGGGAGATTATCAGTGGTCTTGTAAGTGTTCCATTTTCTAATAATTGCTCCCACAGTTGATTTCTTTACACCAAGCGTTTCACCAATTGCAGACTCAGTATTCCCAGCCTGGTGCAGGTCTACAATTTTGTCTCTGGTGTCCTCTTTGGTCTTGGCCATAGTGGAGTTTGGCGTGTGACTGACTGACATTGTGGACAGTTGTCTTTTATACCGATATTGAGTTAAAACAGGTGCCATTAATACAAGTAACGAGTGGAGCCTCGTTAGACCTCGTTAGAGGAAGTTAGACCTCTTTGACCGCCAGAAATCTTGCTTGTTTGTAGGTGACCAAATACTTTTTTTTCCACTCTAATTTGGAAATAAATTCTTTAAAAATATTTTTTTTTTTCATTTTCTTTTTTGCACATTCTGTCTCTCATGGTTGAAGTTTACCCAGGTTGACAATTACAGGCCTCTCTAATCTTTTCAAGTAAGAGAACTTGCACAATTGGTGGTTGACTAAATACCTATTTGCCCTACTGTATATATATTTGAAATTGGATTAAATTTGACTGAACAGGAAGTCCCTTAGGCACTGACATTTAAAATTTTCAACCCACGGATGACTTACAATTTGACAATATGGTTCAATACGTGACAAAAAAAGAATATTGAAAGAGGAAAAAAATCAACTGATAAAGTTTTTTTTACAGTTACATTCTAAGAAAAGAGCACAAACACATTTTCCCCTCAATTTAAAGAAACATCAAAGCATTTTTTTTGAAAAATCAAAAATAATTCCGATAATAAAATAATATAATAAAATATAAAAAATATAATTAAATAATTCCGTTGTATTCAAAAGGAAACATGTCATGTAACATGCTGTATAATATTGATTCCAATAAAACATCAGTTTTGTCGCAATGCGCAAATTGGCCACTGTATATAAAATATAAACAAGAACAAGAACCCCCACACAGCCATCACTCAAACCAAGGTCAGCTCCTTACTGCAGCTTGCAAACATGATTAGAGAAAGTGTAAGGTGAAAGAAGATGACTGTCAATAGCAGAAGAACACATAGAAAGGAGGGCATCAATGTGGGACAAGGAGCAGAGAGGAAAGATGTGGCTGTAGGCTCTCATACCACACTGGGCAGGATGGGTATACTGTTAAGACAAGGTTGCACAAGTCTCCAGAGGGGAGCGGAATGCATTATTAAACAAGTTTTTGACAGCAGTAGAATCACTGACTTAGCGCCTCGGACCAAGGAGCATCTCTAACAACTTGCGTGTAGCTCTCATTGATGCAAGTAAAAAAAAAAAATCATCTTTATTTCTATGCAGGAAAAAATGGCTTTTGTTATCTCTGCTAAGGACGAAGGCAGGAGGTGATGGTTGGTTTGTTAGCAGGATTAATCACAGATTCACGAATGCAGGAAGATCAGAATTTCATTATTCTTTCAATCACCCTGGCAATAGCCTGCACCCCAAAAGGATAATGATAACTGTTGAGTTCACAAATAACAGGTACGTTTTCAGGGGTACAAAGAGTCAACTGGCCATGGCCAATTTAACGCCAGACTTCATCACAATACAATAGATAAAGGTGTGGATGTGTGCATTTTTGTAGTCACAATGGCATCAAAGGAATGTCCTGGGTTTACAAAAACTAAAGTCACTCCACCCACCTCTTTATTACATCTTATGTCATCCTTCACGCATCATAAAGCAGGCGGCCAAGTATCAGTGCAGCCTTGTTTGGGGTTTATGCCACACTCGGTGTCATTCTAGTTTGCCCTTTAGCTACATTCCAGAAAATTCTAAAGTCGTACATACCTAGCACTCTGCTGGGAATAATGCATTGGAACATTTCTCAGTGTAAGAGTGGCTTTTGAAAATACAGAATGCAACATTTCATTATAAACTACCGGTAATTAGATTTTTCTACTTTTTGTTACAACAAAGGGTATTTACTACCCTAATATACTGCATATGGCAGATGATAATCCCTATAGAAACATTTTTGCCCATGTAGGTAGTAACAGCCATCTTACTACGTTTAATTGTAACACTCAATGGAGTCAGTCGAGCAGTATTTAAGGATTCCAATTTCTGTGAAATATGTAAAGCTATGACTGTTACAGCAGTGGCTATGTTGCTGACCAGAGGCATTGATGTGTACAGACATTTTGGGTTAACTGTCTGAGGACACTTTGGCTAAAAATAGCTCACAGCACTAAGGTGCAATTGCTCCTTAAGCTTGAAAGGAGATTAGCATGTGTGTGTATCATGCTGTGTGTCTCTGAGGCTGCATCACTCCATCTTCCACATACCTGTTTGAATTACATGTGCATGCAGGTTTTTCATACAAATATGTTCTGCAATTATGACATCAGTAGCATAAGTTGGTTATAGAGACTATGTTGTGCTCTGAGAAAACTGTGATTTAATTATTGTCGTGGAGAAAGGACCCTCAGTATCTGTCCCTTCAAAGCACATTCTGTTTGACCTTGTTGCCTACTCAATGCCCAACCTTCCTATTAATATAGATAGTACATATATTTAACAAGAGATTTGAACAAGGGAACATTCCCAAAACGTCACAGGTTGTAGTCCCGCTAAAGCTATAATGAAAAGCTGAGAGAAGGACAAGATGAAGATGGGTACATTCGTGTTAAAGAGTTATGGTAAATTGAAAAGAAATTCTACTATTTGAGTTGGAGAAAAAAAGAAGAAAAAAAAAAAGGAATAAGGAAAGCAGTGAAGTAGAGGCATCAGCAGTGAGAAGCAAGAACTCCCTTTGTTCCAACTTCAAAAGGCGCTTGGAGGCACCAAGCTTCTTTCAGCGAAGGCTCGTTTGCGATCGCAGCAGGAATATGAAAGCAGGATTTTGCTCCGTGATTACTAGCTCTTGTATAGAGAACCCAGTAGTGACAGATCGTGAAGGACACAAGACAAGCGAGGATGAATCATAAACAAGAGTGAATCAAATGACCCTCGCAGCATAAATGTTGATAAAAAGATATTTTTAAACTCTCCAGAGACAGCGACAGCTTAGTGTGCTTCATGTGTTTACTGTATGTGAGTGTTTTGTGTGTTTAATTTATGTCAGGAGTTATGGACAACAGTCAAGCAGTTATAATTTTTGGACTACTAGGCACATCTCAGTTGGGGTGACCACCTGTCCGCTTTTAGGACGGACACTCAGCCTTTTCAGTGATGTGTCCGGTGTCCGGCCCAACCCATTAGCCAGCTTTGAAAGAAAATAGGGCAAGGTTCAGTTTATTTGACGCAACTCAGCCCCACGGTTGTCACAACTGGTCTGAGATTGGCCAAGAGTGGTTTCAGTTAAAAATGTGCTATATCATTGGTTCGGTAAAATGTAAACAAAGCTTCACGTGTGGCTATCTGACAACATCAGTTCCTCAGTGGCGCCACCAGGGGGTGGCCACGGCCCCCCCTATTAATTTGTTGGCCACACCACTGGTCACCCCGCTTGCCAGTATATCGTTAGATTGTTGTAGCATCAGTTATGCATTTCATCCCAAATGCACAGCCAGGCAAGCACCAAATACATCAAAGTATATCAGTAGCGGTGTCCTTAAGTCTTTCTGATAGTTTTCCCCTGACCTTTTTACTGCAATACTAAAATGAAAACCTGAAATTGTGGCTTTTAGTTTTGGTGTGCCACCCCAAGATTTTAAGTGGCCCCATCTGGCCACCCCTATGAAAAATTTCTTGAGGCGCCACTGCATTTCCTGCATTTCCATTTTACAACAGTGCTAACAAACATGCCAAAACTGACATCTTTTAATATTGAATGGACAAAAGCGCACGATTTCCTCACCAGAAGCAGTCGAGACTCATTCCACGGTTTCTGCACGCTTTGCCGGAGTGACGTGGACGTGAGCAGCAAGGTTGAAGCAGCCGTAGAACGTCATGCGGTTAGCGCGAAACGCAAAAGAATGAGGCGAGCAGCAGATATGAATACATCGAAAACATTTTTCGAGAACCCTCATCGCATCTGGATAACAAAATAACTGCAGCTGAATTATTTAAAGTTGTTCCTTTTATAAAGGGTTCACTTCCTTTCAGCAGTTCAATGCTCACATCGACATTGTTTTTACATTAAAAAAATCTTGTTCTTAAGAATTTTGTTTGTTACAAATGCACACCGTTAATAATGTTGTTCTGCAAAATATCCTACACGGTAGAGACGTTAACCAAAGGTGAATTTGACACCTTAAGTACTACTGTGCGCTTTCAGCTCGTTTTGTTTAGATGCATACAGGAAGAACGGACTAAAAATGCCTTAAGAAAATACTTAAATGTAATAATATTAAAGAAGGGTGGTTTAAATGCCTTAAGAAAATACTTAAATGTAATAATATTAAAGAAGGGTGGTTTAAATGCACTACGTGACCAATGTGGTCAACAGATAAACACTGCACAAGTATGTATGTAATGTATTTTCAGGCAATGGAAAGGTTAAAAGAAAAAGTCTCAATAAAAACGAAAATAGTAAGGAATCGCTGCTCTTAATCATTTTTTAGCAATGTTGAGTATATTACTAACATATACGCTATACTTTACGCTATAGACTGAGTCTTCCAGGTGTACCTGTTAGTGGCTCCCCACTTCAAGAGGGTCTGGTTGCATTGGCACTCCGCTCGACATTCCGGGCAAGTCGTGGTTGACTTGAATAGAACCAATGGCTTCTGTTAAGTCTGGTCTTTACCTAAATTCTTAGTTCTATTTCACTGCCAAAATACAATGTGGACCCCTGTAGCTTATAGTCAGTTCAACCTGTTTATGAATAACAGTTTTCTCGCAGAATTTGGTTAGTGTGCCTTACAGTCAGGTTAGGGAGACCAGATCCATAATGTCAAAATGGAGGACATATTTGTTTGAAAAAAATACATCAGTATTGTGGTGTATTTTCATCAACAATAAAGTTTTACTTGGTTAATTTATCATATTTGTGTAACTAAATAGTAGAAAATACCAATTCAAGGTCAAGCTTTTTTTGACAATTTAGTTTACAGTACTGTGTTTTCAAATTGCAACGTGCCCAAGAACAAATCTTATTTTGAAACTGGGTTCTGCCACAATATCCTACACGGCAAAACATCTACCAATGCCCAGTGCGCTTGCGCACGCATGCGAAGATCAGTTAAATACTGTATTATATTATATTGCATTAGTATAATATTTCATATTTCATAATAACGTTATTTGTTTGCAACCGTATTTTGTGTTGTACAACGGAAGTGGTTTTTTTTTTTTTTTTTTTTTTTTTTTTACTTTTGGAGTACTGAAGTGTTGCAGTTGTTCTTGTAGATCATAGCAGACCTGTTAAAGTAAAACCCAAAGGTTCTTCTACCTTTCTGAACAAAAGTAATAGTCCCCTCAAGTGCATTCACCTGTTATCAGCTTCCCTTCAGAGTACATTAGGTTTCAATTGACTTCTCCGGGCACATTTTCTGTCACGTCTTTTACCCCTCTGAGCTTGCTGTACAGGCATGTGGGAGTGCACATTGGATGACGAATGACCTTTTGGGGTAAACGCGAGTTGTTACATCTTGTCCACTGCAAAGGTCAGCAACTTGTGCAAGTGTGTGTATGCTGTTATTAGGAATCAGTCATAAGTTGTCACTACAAAAGATGCTTTGATTTCATTCCATTAGGTGCACCTACACTCTCTTTTGTGGAAAACCTCTCATAGTAGGTGAAGTATACAGTTAATGCAAAGAATCTGAGGGTCCTGGATCTCAATGGCTTGTGAAAGTTTTTGTGTTCAGTTCCAGCATAAAACATTTTTAACACCAGTCTTTTGGAATTGGCATGTTCAGCGCGTCCCTACTTGAGTTTTCTCTGGGGGCTTTCCATAAAAAAAAAAACGTGTTATACTACCCTTGGCCTTTTTAACATTACATATCTTTCAAATTACTTCATCCATTCAAAATTGAGGTATCTCATTGATATGCAAAACAAGAATGCTGGTTAGGATGAGTGTAAAAGAAATTAAATTGTGTATATTAGGCACAGGCAGCAACAGTGTGTGGTGTCAGCACCTGCTGTTTTATTTTTCCTTGACTATTACTTCAATGAGCCCTATATCACATTGAAATTTCTGAATTTTCCTATGGCCCTTGTTCATTTAAAAGGTACCATTAATAGAAAGACATGTAATTCCTAAAAGAAAAATGTTAGTATGAGTTACAATAACTTGGTATTAAAACCCCTCGTAATTTTTTCATTTTAAGAAAATTTGTAAAAAAAAATAGTCTAACTAGTAGGTCACCATTGTTGTTGACGACACAATGCACTCTGGGCGGTGACGTCACTTGGTAGCGATGCTGGGCTACCACAGTGTAAAAAAACAAAAAAAAAAAACAGTGTCACTCTTTATCTGCATAAACATGTCATCAGTTCTGCCTTTCCAATTTGAACCCGAACAGAAAAGTGAAGAGCAGGACAGCAAAGTCGATATTTTACAAAACGAGCAGCAAAAGCAATTAAATAAAGGTCTCCAGCAGGATTTGAACCTGCATTTCTCATGCGATAGACAAGCACGTAGACCACAGGACCATACTTCCGCGTGACGTTAGTAATGATTTTCCTTATAAAGTAATTGCAACCCACATGTGTTGTCTTTCTCTGTGTGGTAAAACCTGAAAGGGAAACACAACTGAAAAGAAAGTGCGGCTGGCTTGACCACGGAATCAGAAAACGCGGCTCACTTCAGACAGCAAGCAGACAACAATAACATAGGGATTGTGTAAAAGGGCTTATTGAACACACAAAAAAACATGTGATCGCAAAAGGGGAGACACAAAAAGGTTTGTGACAGTAGGTCGGGATCAAAAAAAAAAAAAACGAGGGAAAAGCGAGACAGTTAAACAAAAAAAACAAGGTAATGATGCAACTAGCAACGAAAGCAAGGCCTATACACAGACTATGCAACTGCTGAGGGCCACCACTAGGGGGCCCCAATCTGGCAACCTCATTTTAGACGTTGTTAATAGAGCATCGTGAATAATGTGGCGCGCATTGCCATTTATCTAGGCAAACATTCATTTTCTTGTCATTAAAATCTGGCAACCTGGGGAGTGACGTTGAACCTGCTTTGCCATGTTTGGTGCTCAAACTTGCTTGGAAAATAGATGCACGAATATGTCGAAGAGAATTGATCCTTCTGGAACAGAGGAACGAAAGAAGAAGAAAATCGGAGAAGAAAAGAAACAACAGTATCAAGGTAATAGAGCATGTTGTTGATGTTGTTGTTATTGGTGTGCAAGACATTCCGACTTGAACGTTGTTGTCAGCTGAGCTTGTCAATATGTCGTACTGGTAATTGCCATGAGCCGCAGGGCGAAGGCCCGGAGCTTATAGGGAATGGGACGTACTACGTCATTGTTTGGACGCGCCTCCATGCTGGCAATATGATTCACTTCCGGGCCGGCAGACTCAATGCGGATTGTAACGTGTGGTCGTGCTAAGCTAACGCTTTCGGTGTTTTAGAAAGAAATTATGGGTGTGTATTGTTGTGTTACCGGGTGCAACAGCTTCTCCTACGACTAAAAAAAGGGCGAGGAAAACTGGACTCACTTTTCACCGTTTTCCTGCATGGAGGACCAAATATCAGATCACGAAGGCACGACGGATGGCTGGGGCGCAGCGGTTCGTTGGAAAAGCATTTCTCTTGATCATATTTCTGCTGGAATGAGAGTGTATTCCCCTCATCTCTACTCTTGTAAGTTGAACGATTTATCCGTTTTGGTTTCAATACGTTTTTTTTGTTGTTTTTTTTACTGTTGTGTAAATCTGCCTCGGTAGCAATGCTAACCTTCTCCTCCTCCTCACCTACCTGTTGTGTTACTAGGAAAACCTGCATATGAAATGCTGACAACACATCCCGATTGGTCACCATATCTCTTCTTGGGTTATTCTGAGGTCAAGCGCACCACATCGGAGCGTTATGAGAGGTTGGAAAGGCGAAGAGTGCACGCTGAAACTTCAGTTTGCTCTGCTCTTACAAACACGATCCCAAGTGTTGTTGTGAAAAGTCAATAAAATATGAATACCAAAACATGACTTGAACAACTTCTTGACAAACTGTAACTGCTTGTTGTTTACTTCAGGTCTTCATAATAAACAGGTGTAATAATTACAAAGTCAGGTGACTTAATTTTGTTATTCTATTTGGAATATGCATTGACAATTTTTGGACAGTGTTGTAGACAAGAACTGGGACTGATAAGTTGCAATAGATTTATTTCAAGTAATGCAATTTCTCCAATACGATATTTGAATTGACAGTTTAAAATCTTTAAATTAGTGTAAACAAGGCCCACCCTCTGACGGTGGCAGCAAATATTATATAATTATAAGTAATACACAAATACAAGATCACAATAAACGTGTCTTTGTCAAAGCAGTTTAAAACACTATTGACTGGCCTTGGGTAAATTGCTAGACAGGATAAATATGTGCTTTAAAGTTCTTGCATTTCCATTTTAAGTATTGCAAGTACTAGTCTCCAACACAGTATTTGAACTGACAGTTTAAAATCCTTTTAGTACAAAATGGCCCACACTCTGGCAGGGGGCAGCAAATATTATAATACATAATACATTATAAAAAGCTATATACTATATAAATACAAGATCACAACAAAACCTGTATTTTTCAAAGCAGTTAAAAAACATCCAGTGGCCTTAGGTAAATAAAGGTGTATAAATATGTACTTTACAGTTCTTGCATTTCTAGTTTAGGTATTGCAACTTTTCCAACACTATTTGAATTGACAGTCTAAAGTCTACATAAGTGCAAATAAGAATATTATAATTTAAAAATAATAATAGAATATATAAATTCAACATTACAATGAAACGTGTCTTTGTCAAAGTGGTTTAAAAAAAAAAAAAAAAAAAAAAAAACGTCACTGGCCATAGTTAAATAGCCAGGCAGAATAAATATGTGCATTAAAGTTCTTGCATTTTCACAAGTTAAAAGCCCGCAGTTCATCGACGAGAAGGGCAGACCCAGATGGCGTCTGCTGCAGGGGCTTGTTTGAGTCCGACACAGGACAAATGGAACCACTCCATTGAACAAATTTTCTTTGTCAAATGATCCAAGAAGAGAGATGGTGACCAATCGGGATGTGTTGTCAGCAGGTTTACCTAGGAACACAACAGGTAGGTGAGTCGTAGTAGGCGAGCATTGCTACCGAGGCAGATTTACACAACGGTGTAAAAAAACAAAAACGTATTGAAACCAAAAGTGGATAAAGCGTTCAACTTACAAGAGTAGAGATGACAGGAACACACTCTCATTCCAGCAGAAATATGATCATAAATGCTTTTCCGACGAACCGCTGCAATCCAGCCATCCGTCGTACCTTCGTGATCTGATATTTGGTCCTCCATGCAGGAAAACGGTGAAAAGTGAGTCCATTTTTCCTAACCCCTTTTTTAGTCGTAGGAGACGCTGTTGCACCCGGTAACGCAACAATAAGCACCCATATTTTCTTTCTAAAACACCGAAAGAGTTAGCTTAGCACTACCACACGTTACAATCCGCATTGACTCTGCCGGCCCGGAAGTGAATCATATTGCCAGCATGGAGGCGCGTCCAAACAATGACGTAGTACGTCCCATTCCCTATAATGTAAAGCCGATCAAGTTGTCACCTGTCGGCAACGGCAAATGTACGGCTTCCGCTGATTGTAGTCAAACGAAATATTGGCATAATCTACATTTGGACTGGATAGCGTAGATATAGGCTACGTCCACACTAGGACGGATAATAGTCTTAAACGTGTAATTACTTGGACTACAACACATACACTAGTATGGATTAGTTGTTAGATGGTTAATGTAAGCAGGTAATGTTACCCTACGCGCCGCCTAATATGGACTGCTGTCACCGTACAACATTCGGATACTCAGCAAGGGACGTCATGCCGTTGCTGTTTTTAGTGCGGCATGACAGCATCGTAAAAAATGGAGGCGGACGATAACGATGCGGCATTCCTGCTCTTTTCTTTTCCACACATTTTTCTTGAACCTTCAAACTACGTCTCAATAATATGCTTAAATTCAGTGCCCATTTGGGGTTCTCGCATCGCAGATGAGGTGGAGATGAAGGTTTTTTAGAGCTCGTCTCCAGAGTTGTCTCCGATCAGCCTGCTGCGGGGCTGGCCCCTCCCAACTCAATGCCGACTGAACATTAGTACTGCATATAAAAATGCGTAGAGGAAAATTAAACCCCGAAAAGTGGGCTAGGAGTGAGTTTCCGTTTCAGAGATAAACCGCGCAGGCGATGACGTAACACGTGAGGATTCTCCTTTTTACACATGCGTAGTTTGTGCAAATGCAGATGTACCTCGCAGAAGCGGGGGGGGCCTTAAACGAAGTGTGGACAGGTATAGAAAATAGTCGGCAAAATACCCTGGGGGAATTTAACTGTCCTACTGTAGTCATTTCATATATATCGGACATTATTATCAAGTAGTATGTCATGGTGAATCTACTTAATTAGTTGTGCACTCCCCACAGTACACGTTTTTGTTGACGAATATTTTCCTGGGCTAAATTTTGTTCCATGTAATCATATTTTATACTTTGGAGGATTCAAAGGAGCTACTGAGAAGTATCTTGGAATTGGAGGTGGAGTGCCATCCTCTTCACAAGATGACGATTTCCCCAAATGTACAATTCAAGGTAATGCTTGGCAATGTTGTGTACATAGTTATGAGATAAAGAATCAAGAAAGATGCACATTAAGTTATAGTTTTAATACATTTTTACAAAAATATAGGCCCCTTGGCATTATTTTGCTTAGGGCCCCCAAATGGCCTGGGCCGGCCCTGAACGAAAATATATACAAAATATGAAATGGCAGCATGTCAATTCTCGACAAGTTGTCTGGGATTGGTTAAAAGACACTGCTGATGAGCAGTAATTGGAGGCAGGTACAACGTTGGGAACTTATCCCACAGCTCTGTAACAAAACAATCTGAGAGCAGAAGAATGTGACAAAATCATGCCAGTTGTCATACTAGCTTTGCTTGCTAGCTAGCACGCTATTCTGCCAGTCCAGCCCAACCACGTCATCACCCCCAGCGTGCATTTCGCATGTAAAACATGGTGCCCTCTTGTAGGTCAAAACATGTACATGAACATTTTTAAATTAATGGCAACAAATATATGTGTTTCTAATAACATTTTGTAGTAAAAGAGAACAATTGTGGCTTATTAGAGCCTACAAGTCTTTAAGTCCATGGTTCCCTTAAAGGATTGTATACTTTTAACTTGTTGTTGCTTTTTTTCATGTAAATTTGAACAGGTACGCTGCTGGCCAAAAGTATTGGCACCCCTGCAATTCTGTCAGATAATGCTCAATTTCTCCCAGAAAATGATTGCGATTATAAATACTTTGGTAGCAATATCTTTTTATTTGGCTTGCAATGGAAAAAAAACAAAAGAGGATGGGAACATTTTTTAATCAATTATCATTTTACACAAAACTCCAAAAAAAGGGCTGGACAAAAGTATTGGCACCCTTTGAAAAATGTGATGCTTTTCTAATTTGTGTAATTAACAGCCCATGTTACTTACCTGTGGCACATAACAGGTGGTGGCAATAACTAAATCACACTTGCAGCCAATTAAAATGGATTAAAGTTGACTCAATCTCTGTCCTTTGTCCTTGTGTGTACCACATCGTGCATGGAGAAAAGAAATAAGACCAAAGAACTGTCTGAGGACTTGAGAAGCAAAATTGTGAGGACGTATGGGCAATCTCAAGGCTACAAGTCCATATCCAAAGACTTGAATGTTCCTATGTCTACCGTGCGCTGTGTCATCAATAAGTGTAAAGCCCATAGCACTGTGGCTAACCTCCCTAGATTTGGATGGAAAATAAAAATTGACAAGAGATTTCTATGAAAGATAGTGCGAATGGTGGATAAAGAACCTCGACTAACATCCAAACAAGTTCAAGCTGTCCTGCAGTCCGAGGTTACAACAGTGTCAACCTGTACCATTCCTCGGCGTCTGAATGAAAAGGGACTCTATGGTAGGATACCCAGGAAGACCCCACTTTTGACCCAGAGACGTAAAAAAGCCAGGCTGGTGTTTGCCAAAACTTAGTTGAGAAATCCAAAAACGTTTTGTAAGAATGTTAATTGGTCAGATGAGACAAAAGTAGATCTTTTTGGCAAAAGGTATCAACATATAGTTTACAGGGGAAAAAACGAGACCTTCAAAGAAAAGAACACGGTTCCTACAGTCAAACATAGCGGCGGCTCCCTGATGTTATGGGGTTGCTTTTCTGCCTCTGGCACTGGACTGCTTGACTGTGTGCATGGCATTATGAAGTCTGAAGACTGCCAACAAAGTTTGCAGCATAATGTAGTCCCCAGTGTGAGAAAGCTGGGTCTCCACCAGAGGTCATGGGTCTTCTAGCACGACAATGACCCAAAACACACTTCAAAAAGCACGAGAAAATGGTTTGAGAGAAAGTACTGGAGACTTCGTAAGTGGCCAGCAATGAGTCCAGACCTGAATCCCATAGAACACATGTGGAGAGATATGAAAATGGCAGTTTCGAAAAGGCTCCCTTCAAATCAGGAGCAGTTGCCCAAAGACGAATGGTCTAAAATTCCAGCAGAGCATTGTAAGGAACTCATTGATGGATACCGGAAGCGGTTGTTCGCAGTTATTTTGTTTAAAGGTTGTGCTACCAAGTATTAGGCTGAGGGTGCCAATACTTTTGTCCGGCCCATTTTTGGAAATTTGTGGAAAATGATAATGATTTAATTGTTTATTTTCATTCTCATTTTTGTTTTTTCATTGCAAGCAAAATAAATGAAGATATTTCTACCAAAGCATTTGTCATTGCAATCATTTTCTGGGAGAAATTGAGCATTATCTGACAAAATTGCAGGGGTGCCAATACTTTTGGCCAGCAGTGTACAGATGTGGAGATTGTCACGTCTAAATGAGAAACAAGTCTGTTTGGCTCGTAGTCGTCATAAACTGTCATAACAGATGTGAAGCAGCACACTTAAACAAGAACACTGGAAGAGAAAGCCTTGAGGCCATCTTGGGGAACTGATCCATACACAGAACACGGAGAGGCAGAATGAATTATTCACTTCCATCTTTCATTGAGTTGTGACAAATTATATTTTAAGTGTTAAGGATCGCTCTTTCCACACAGATGACATGCAGTGTTGAAAACTGTTGGTAAAACAGCATCGCTTTAAAGTCATTATGACCATGCCTTTTGCTCCACAGTGGAGCATATGGTATGTCTCAAACCAAGAAGGTTTTGGGGTTGGATCGCTGTACGTAAAGTTCACATGCTCACCTTCTGCTTTTGTGGGGCTTTGTCCAACAGGCCATAATGATGATGCATGTTAGTGTAATTGAAGACCGGAAAAAATATCATTTGTGCGAATGAGAGGTTAATACTTGATTTTCTATACGTGTGCCTTGGCCATGATTTCGTCATGATCTGTTCACGCCATCAAAGTCACACTTTCCAACATTTAAATGCACTGAGGTCAGTTTCCTGTTGTAAGTTGACTGGCTGGTTTCTTTATGTTCAATGAGATCTTCCTTTGTTAGCTTCATGGCCAGCTCAGGCATTTCTGATCCTGAGCAGGATAAGCGGTAGTAACTCTCAGAATTCATCGATGCACTTCAGCACAGTTGAAAACAAATATATTTTCAGAGATATTGCGTATATACAATAACACGATTTTAATATAATTAGTTCTATCACAAAATGTTGAGCTTTGTTGTGAATTTATTTTCCCCCGTCTTTTGTGGCAACATGAGAGCTTTTAATGTGCCGTGTCATACCTCCTTAATTTCCTGTTTTGTGCGCCCAGCCTACATAAACCCTACATACACCTCCCATCAGCCCCTTGAGCTCCAGATGAAACGGCAGCTCAGTCGGCCAGAGCTTTCTGCTTTGGAGTCCGAGCGGCACGCTGGCTGTCAGCAAAGCCTTACAAGGCTATTCTCAGCCGCCTCTGCTCTCACTGCCAATGACCTGCTAGACCTGTTCCATGCTACCATGATGTGGTTCGATATGCAGCGTGGGCCGTGTAGGAGTCACAACACTTATTTAAGCGCTGACTCTGAACATGAATGCCGAATTTAGCTGCCTTCCTGCTGCAAGCCTTTCCTTGCTGTGTTGCATTTAGCAGTGATGAATCTTGCTGCTCTGTTCTTTTTGCTTGCATGGGATTTGTATTCATCCCTAATGTTCTTTCGTTTTTTTCTCTTGTCTTAAACAAGTAATTGTGAGGCATCATTTTAATGTTTATACTTGTTTCTTTCTTACTTGTGGCTGTGTTGAATTTCTCTCTTGAACAAGGCAACCTTCTTATTCTTTTTTCCACATTTACAAAAAAAGATTTTCTCACTTCCTGGGGAATGAAACATTAGTAGTTCATTTGTCTTGCAAATTTCCTGCAAAAACTTCTACTGTTGAGTATTGTTAAGACCACCGGTGCCCAAAGTCAGCCATCGCCCAAAACCATGCCGAAGGGGGAAACAGGTGGAAGACAGAACAGATTAAATGATTTAAAAGTCACTGAAGCCCCAAGGGCATCGTAATTTGCCTCAATTAATTGAGTCTGTCAGAGCGTGAAAGTCCAAGGTCCCCTCATTGGAAGGAGAGAGGACACAAAGGTCTAGTGTGGCCTTTTTTCCCCCACATACCACATCCAGATCTGGGCTATCTGCTGTGTCTCAGCATCTTGCCTTAGGCTGCTGCTATTTGCAGTCTGGAAAGTCCTGTAATTTTACACTTGCTAAACTTTGCACCACTCGTTGATTTAGTGGTTAATTTCAGACAAACTCTAATGGCCTCACTAAGCTGATTAAATTAGAGTTCCAATTACGGAATTCTGGACCTAGCATCTTGAATGTTGCTTAATAGAAGCCAAATTTTGCCTGTGAGGGACTTGAGAGGCTCGTGGTTATTGTCAAGTTAACAATGTGGAACTAAAGATGGGCACATCATCTGAGTAAACAGCTTATGTTGTTGTCAGTCCAGTCCATCCCTCAACCTTGTTTTTGCAGCGATGTGGATGTGATAGCAGTCCTCACTCAAAAAATTTCTAGCAAAATGCTTTTTTATTTTAGCTGCAATATTTGTAATTGTATTATATTTATAACGTCCGCCGCAGTTTGACCGTTAGTCTGTCCTCCCAAAGTCATCACTTGACTGGCCACTTTAAGAATGGTGCAACAGGGTACAGTCAGCTGTAAATGTACAAACTGTGTACTAGTAGCTGAGGACTTTGACACTTATTTTCAAGGTTAAAATGACAGAATTTGTGAGGCAGACAAGCTACTTTTTTTTTGTTCCTCCAAAAATTCAAGTGTGACGTGTTGATCACAATACACCTGTTGACATTCAAGGGTAATAATTATGTGTTGAATTAAACAGGCCCAATTTTTTCACCGATCATGTCAACTTGAATTTAAAACGAGCTCACAATTATTTCAGTCATTTTTGTTTTTTTCATTTGCTCCAATATGTTTCTATGGTCACATGAATATACAATTATGATGAGGGGCATGCTACACTTTACATTCAGTACACACAAAAAACCCTTCACCTTCAATCAATCAGCCTAATGTGGAATTACTACACTGACGCTGTGACACAAACACACGCACACGTTCACAGCGGTGCCTTGCAGACCCGCAGTCTCTACAATGGAAAAGCTTTCAGATGCACTCCAAATGTTTACCAAAGTGAATACAGTGACCATCTGTTGTGTTTCCATAACCCTGTTAGGTAATTCCGCTTTTGGAGCTGCTGACCACATTAATTACAGTCATTTCACTGCCAATGTCAACAACATTAGTTCAAATAATAATATAATACTGTGACACCTGTATTCTTGGCTCGTATACCACAACACCGTCATATGTGATTATCACTCTGTTTCAAAGGGCTTGGAAGCATTAAGATACACAGAAAGATGTCGTAAAAAAGAAAACATAGGATGTGAATAATTTGCTCATTTTTCTACAGGAAAATAGTCACAGGTGGAAAAGTGTGTGTGCGTGCGAACATTTGTATGCATGTGTGCGCTTGTGTGAGACATATTTTGATAGTATATATGTTCTCCCCCCTGGCAGTATTGAACTGTTTTGACATAGACATAATTAGCTTCAGTATGTACACCTCAGTGGAAGGAATGTCAAGAGACTACACTGTACACAAGATTAGGACTACATTCACAATCTAATGATATTCAATAGTGGAGCTATAATACATATTCTGTTTTTACAAAGGTAATAATAGAAAGATATGATTGACACTGTCTCTGCAGTCATCAGAGGTGTTGCTACCCAACTAGTTTGTAAGCAAGATAAAAACGTGTCATCTCTGTAGGTAAGAAAAAATGCAAACCTCTGCTGTGGCAATGTCTCCATGCAGCATAATTTTTCTTTATACCGTGCAACACTTGGAAAGTTAGAGAATTCTGATGTAGATCCGATTTAAAGTTTGTACTTTTTAAATGATTCTTACATTTATTTTTATGAGGACCTTTAATGATACTTACATCCAATTCAAGTAAACATATTTGAAAACAAATGGATATGCCATATCAACGAAAAACATTTAAGTCTAAAATGCTCTTGCTTTATTTGTTTGATGTGT
Organism: Corythoichthys intestinalis; assembly: GCF_030265065.1. NCBI lineage: Eukaryota > Metazoa > Chordata > Actinopteri > Syngnathiformes > Syngnathidae > Corythoichthys > Corythoichthys intestinalis. The sequence goes on along the minus strand of NC_080396.1, from coordinate 53,361,971 downwards.
CTTGTTTTTCATTGGACAGATGATGTGCAATTTTAAGCCCAACACAAATGACAGTAGTTCTTAATTGTGATTTTTATAATCAGATATAATTACAGTCAGGTGTTGCGTGTTTTAAGTAGTTGTTCCATATTTGGATAATTTTCCTGGTATGTCATATATCACGTCTTTTTCAGATTATTTTTCTTTCCTGCATCATTCAGAGTTCAAATAGATGAATCTCCTTGCTTCACCTCACTATTCATTTATTTACTCATTCACTCATTTACTATTCATTTACTTTGATTTATTGGTGATATGTTTGAAGGTAAAATATACAGTGGTACCTCAAATACGGTTGAGCATCATTTGAAGTTGAACGATTCCGGTTCCATGTTTTGATTTCGGTTCCGAACGATTCTCGGTTCCGATTCTTTAAAAAATATATTTTTAAAAATAAGTAAATAAATAAAAAAGGCTGGGTCAAAAATTCTATAGTTTAAGAATTTAAAAGTTTATATTAATGTCTTAACTTCTCGATTTTTAAAAATTATATGAATTTAAAATTTATTATTATTTATATGAATTTCCAAATAATTATTATTATTTATTATTAATACAATTAATATGAAATTTATGAATTATATGAACTTCTCACAGTGTTATTTTTAACTTGTATATAAATACTTGTCTTTGAACATGAATGTGATGAAGTTTCTTTCCACAGGAGTGCACTTTCACAAAGATGTTTATTTTTCAAAAGCTCACGGAGAAAACATTTACTTATATTCTTTTGCCATACATTTACCTTAGCTGGGAGCTACAACGAAGCATTTGTATAAATTATTTTATTGACTGTAATTTGATGTATATGAGCAAAATAATAAGGTTTCCTTCTTTGTAAAACATCTGTTGTGTTTACAGACACATGCAATGTTTATGTTGTGGCAATACCAGTTAGGCCAGTGAGTGGCGCTGTAGGAGTGTGTACGTATAATGCAGAGAAGAAGAGATGAGAGCGTCTGGCTTGGATGCTTTGTGATGTGATGCTATGTTTTCATTGCTACGAGTTCATTAAAAAAGTCATCAAATGCTTCATATGGCTGCTTCTTTCGAAATACGCAACACAACAGATTCTAAAACAAAAATCCTTTCAATACTGTTGATTTTAATGGAGGCTTCTACTGCTTCAAGATGGCTGCTGTTTACTAACGCCAGCGAGTCTGTCATTTCGCATTTAGGTCTATACATCATACGGACCATAGCCCGACGTAATAATACGACTTATTCTCGTACAATTATCCATCCATCCATCCATCCATCTACTGCTAAATTCGGGGTCGGATCACAGGAACAGATGTAATGTATTGTTTTACTTACTTGATTCTGACGGCGCAGCGTGTCAACTGCGTAGCACTCAGCTAACTTTGCACTTGGCACTTAGGCTATATTCCATTAAGCCGGTTGTGCATAATTGGTCATGCAGCCACCTTTGCGTGATATACCTGTAGTTGTGCTGCAAATGTTGCACTGAGCTGACTGGTCTTTTTTTTTGTTTTGTTTTGTAAAGTTAAGCCAAACTTTTTAGCGCCGCCGCACCATGTCCATGGTTATAATCAATTTGCAATGCACGAATGCACACTTCTTGTGGCTTCTTCTTCGTGGTTTTCAGCAGCATTTTGTTCCGCTCGGCGGTCAGGGCATTGAAACATGGAATCGAAACTTAAAAATTTGAACGGTTCCGGGAGAACCGGAGTGTTAGAACTGGGTCCCATCAAAGCTCGATGCCCAACCCTAACATTGACATACGATCTTTTCGACATGCAATGTCAAATTTGACCTGCCATTTGTTTCTACATCCGACCACATGCTCGAAATATGACAACATGACAGCACCGCAGACGGACCCACGGCAGATTTTCTTGTGAGATAAATCAACACAGGTTTCAAAAAGGTACAGGTGGTGAAACAAGGAAAAAGATTACGCTTACTATTGAAATGAAGATGCAAATGATAGACATATATAAGCGTGACGTTCGCATCTGTAAATTGGCTCAACAATACGTCTCCACGGTCTTCCTCCGACCACGTTTGCCAGTCTTTATAAGTTAAATTGAGAATTTATTGTGGTAATATCGCCAAAGCAATCGCCAGCTACGTCAGGTTTTTATCATTTATTTCAGACTTTATCCAACAAAAAACGGCTACTGTCCGCGGCAATTGACATTGAAAGCGAGAGTAAACTCTCAACTGCACCGCTCCCTCTCTCTGTCACGTCAGTCACGGGGTGCGTTCAGGTACAGAAAAAAACGTCTGTCACATTAGAACCCGATTCGTAGTTACATTATTACAGGAATTATTATTATTATTATATTATTATTCCAATTTTTATTTATAATTTTTTGTTTTGCTATGTGTAATTGCCATTTGTAATAGTACCATCCGTATATATTAAGGATTTAGTGTAGGTTTTTGGGCTGTGGAACGAATTAATGGAATTATAATGTAATTTTATGGGAGAAATCCTACTCGACATACGACCATCTCGACTTACAAACAAGTTCCTGGAACGAATTAAGTTCTTATATAGAGGTACCACTGTATTGTGAAGCAGAGACACACCATCACTATAAAAAGCAAGCAGCGTCTGGATTCCATCACACTTGTGCAGTCTCACAAGAACCTGCGTTCTGAACCTATTTTTACACACAGGGGTCAAATGTTTGAGTTTTCTTACTTGAACCAAAGCACACCAATTAACTCTTCATATAATTTTGCATTGTCGTGATAACTTTGCTGAGATGATATCATGGGGGAAAATATGAAGAAAAGGCAAACCACACAGCATATGTTTTCACAGGGGTTTGTGTGACTTAAGTGAAATATTTTATGTTAAAGAAAGACAATGGAATGCAGAAAGAAAGCAGAATCATAGAGAAGAGAAAGGCTGTCTGACATTAGCTGTCTGACTGCAGCAATGAGATAACAAGAGTGGAGGGCAGAACATCCAGCCTTTGAGGCCATAGAGGGGGTCGAGAGAGTGGTTTACAAACTCAGGCATACCGGTTGTCAGGTAACCAAGGATTTCCACAGATTACGAGATGCAAATTCTTTTTTAGCGTTAGCTCCAGCGGTGAAAGTGGGCCAGAACGGGCAGGAACGCAGTTCCAGTTTAAGATTCAGGGTCAGAACGCAGTTCCGGTATAAGATTCAGGGCTGGAATGCTGTACCGATACATGGTGCTTTGATTCCGAAAATATGATGGCAACTGTCAAAATGCTATGTAAAAAAAACAAAAAAAATGCTAAGCTGCCACACATGCATTTCATCTCAAAGAAGAAAATAATCTACCAACATCAGATTTGCATACACAAGTGTTAACAACAAACATAATAAAGCGCTTGTGTAGCGTAATCCGTTTCCACCAATATTTAGTATTTATTTTATTCCACGGATGGCATGGAGGTTTCCCCAGCTGCTGCAGTTATCAGAGTCCGACGATGATGAGTCACGTCAATGTGCGAATGCACGCAGCAAAGCAAAACGCCTGGACTCATTTATCCGTTCAATTGGCTGACATACTGACATGTGATCACTAGAGATAGTTAGCTCTGATTGGTTCAAATTCGTATGTTTTCTGGAACAACAACAACAACAAAAAAGTTGAATTGATGCGACAAAAAAAGAGGAATGACACATAAAATGGATCAAATCTTTAAGAGCAACGAAAGAGTTGAGGAGGCTTATTTATCTTATTTAGTTTTATTTGCTTTGATGGGGAGGTTCAGAACATCATAGCTGTCAATGTGAACTATGGACTTATATTTGTTCATTTCTGTTTGGCTACTTATTCATTTCCTTATGATTTTAAAAAAAAAAAGTCAATGTTTGCGCAATCTTCAAAATATATTCCATTTCACTCTGCATAATATAAGTAATTTGTACTTATTTTTCTGAATGTTACTTATATCTTTATTATTTAAAAAAAATAATAATAAGTAAATGTTTACATTAACTTCAATTTTAATATACATCCTAACACATATAAACAATATACATCCTTAACTTTTATTTTGCAAATCATTCAATTCAATTCATCAAATTTTGAATGAAAATCAGTTTTTGTATGTGTTATAGAAATAACACCTTAAAGTTTTCTTTGCATTTCAGTCGCTTAAGAAGTTTGACCCCGCCCCCCAAAAAAAGAAGAAAAAAATAAATTAAAAAAAACAATAAATACATATTTCTGGCTCTGTGGCGACCTTCACGTCGGGGAGTTCCGGCAAGAAATTCTAGCCACTTTCACCCCTGGTTAGCTCATTAACGACAGACCTGACAGAAAGACAGCAAGAAGTGTGTGTGCACACGTTTCTTGGTGGCATCTGTCATGTCTGCAGAACGACAGAAATTTGTTAATGGTCATTAAATCAAAGCTGTTAGCCCAACAAATGTTTATATACAAAAAAAAAGATTTCTTCCCATCTAACAACAGAGCAGATTGTATAGTACTTTGATACGTGACATTCAGGTCTGATTTCTTTGTGAAGGCACTCTTAACTCACCGCACTCAAAGCAACAAAATAATCATAATAACCAAACTATCACTATAGCATTCACTATGTAAAACCTTGTAATAACATAATTATATACAAATAAGCCATTTGCGCTTAGTGATTCATTCATTAAGACCTCTAGTATGGACATCTTGGCAGTATAATCCAAACATAATGTAAAGACAACAATAAAATAATTTTTAATAACTACCATGAGTGGCTCAGTAAGCTACTGTAAGTTTTACTCATATTTTGCATAAGATAATGTATGCTTTGGAGTCATAATGTCGTGCACATGTACAGTAGTCTGTAAGGCTTACGGTCTGTTTTCAAATATCCATTGTTTAGCCAAATGTTCATTTTCTCTCTTAAAGCTTATTTCCAATTTAAAGAGCATACGACAGGAGAAAAAAAGTCTTAAATAGCATTATTATGTGAATTAGAATCATATTTTGAGACGATTCGACTATATACAACAATTGAGCAAAGCGCAGATGACGATAAATTAGTCGTTTAATCTAACAGTTAGCCACGCCTACCATTATCGGGCTCAAGCGTCCCCAACAGCTGGATGACGTCAGCGGGAGACTGGGCCCATCAGTTTTACTATACAGCCCACTGAGGGGGAATTATTCAGAACGAGGAAAATGCGACGAAGAGAGCCGCAAAATGTCATTGTTTCAGTCTCTCTACTCCAGACATGTCCAAAGTCCGGCCCGGGGGCCAAATGCGGCCCGTGGTCAAATTTTATCTGGCCCCCAGCCTCTGTCATAAAAACAATAACGTCTGGCCCGCACAGAGACTTAATAAATCAGTCAGCAGTAATGCTACCAGCATATGGAGTAGCTCACACACTAAATGCTGCTCCTCATTTACCCACCAAAAGGCAGCAGCACTCTAAGCAAAATTACCCTGTGTAATCTTTTACTTCCAATTTTCTAAATTGGCGACGACAAAAAAAAGAAAGTTGACTGCGACGGCCGATGCTTCAAGGATAGGTGGAAATTGAGCTATTTCTTCACTGAAATACGTAACAACTGTGTCTGCCTCATTTGCAAAGAGACAGTAGCTATTTTTATAGAGTTCAATGTGAGGCGATATTACCAAACAAGACACGCTGACATGTACGACAAGATTACAGGGAAGATACTAAGGGAGAAATTGAAGCAACTTGAAGCTAGTTTAATTTCACAGTAGCAGTGTTTCGCAAGAGCCCGAGAGACAAAAGAGAACACCACAAAGGCTAGTTCCGAGATTGTTGAAATTATTATTTTTAAAAATAATAAAGCAAATGTGACACACAGAATGTCTTGCTAAAATTTGCTTAAATATATTGTTCTACGTAAAGGGCGTCAGCCAAGTTCGGCCCCCCACATTTTTACCACACCAAATCTGGCCCCCTTTGCAAAAAGTTTGGACACCCCTGCTCTACTCCAATATTTTTACAGGATATTCTTGTTATCCAAGTATTTTTCCCCAATAGCTAAATAAATGGCTTGAGAAGGACCAGTCAGCCCGTTGAGGGGGAACTATTCACAACGAGGAAAACGCGACGAAGAGAGCTGCAAAATGTCATTGTTTCTGTCTCTTTACGTCAATATTTTTACAGGATATTCTTTTTATCCAAGTATTTTCCCCAACTGCTAAATAAATGGCAGGGTCATGACAAATAACAGTCTTGTGCTAAATGGAATATGAAATAATAAAAATGCACTTATTCAGGACAACATGGCAAAATTACTCCATAATGGTCAAAACTGTCAACTTCACCTTTACTGTCGCACCTCCCGAACGATATTTTATGACACCTAAATCGGACATATGTCATTTCCCTTTCCCGGCTTCGGAGAATGTAAATAAACAAAGAGGCGTGACAGCTAGCTGACATGCTAACCCGAACCGAGTGATGTTTCAAAGTCTTCGAAGCGGAAAATCACACATAACTAGCCCGGATTATTTCACATGACGACTGGATTTTCGATTGTCTTTGCGGATCGGTAAACCGCCCGGCGGAAAGCAAAATTAAAGTTCGTTCCCCGGAGGAGGGCGGCTGCATTTGTTGTGCAGCTAACGTGCAGCTAATGTGCACGAGGAGAGCTTTTTACATGCCTATCAATGATCAAACGTAAGTAGTCCTTTATTTAAAGGAAGTTTTTAGTTTTTACTTCGTAATCCCTGTATTAATATTTTACATAATACAAAACAAGATGTTTACTCACTTCCTCTTAAGTCCAGTGGTCCCACAGTAGTAGGGCTTGGCCAATATCCACGGTGAATGGGAACCTTTTGAAACTTCAAAAAGGCGCACACGCCTCTCCCTCATAAAGCAAGATTTTTCTGCAGCCGTTTGGCTGGCGTGATGCGAAAAATAAATGTATTAATCCGCAAAATCAGCTGAATCCTTAGTCCTCATACACAACAGTACGGCTGTTTAGTGAAGAGGACGCCTTCACCCGTACACGTCACAGCGCCCTCCTCCTCAATGCAAGACCGAAGCTGGAAGTCACTCATTTTCATGTGGCGGGATTCAAAAAACTAAATAAATATAGCGATCTCTTCCACACACATCCAAGCGGTCCACATCATTCAGGAGCATAAAATACCACATGTATTATGAAATAAACATGCTTTTTCGTGTCACATGCATTTTAAGCATACATGCATTAGATATTGGCCTTTCTATATATTATAAGCTCGCAGTTACAAGTTCTATAGCCTTCCAGAGATGAAATTGCATAAAGTAACAGGAACAGATTCTGCACAGTGATAAACTTGACAAGAGCACAGTGGACCGTCTCTGGCTTCTGAAGTGGATGTGCATGTGTGCGTACGTACGTGATTGTGTTTACTGGATGGAAGCCAGACAGGGATTCCAGCCAAAGAAGGAAGTTTAATACGGAACACATCTTAAGGGTTGGTGGGGGCAGCTCATCTGCCCATGGAGAGTGACAGAGGTTAATGCAATCCCTTTAAGTGGACATTGAGCCAGTAAAATGGCAATTTAGAGAGCAAGAGACTAAATTAGTCATCTAAGAAAGCCTTTGGGGTAACTGTGGTTTTATTTTGTGTCATATATATTTTTTGACAAGCCTTTTGAAAGAAAATACGATATAATGTCTTTTTCATTGATGTTTACAGTGTTTTGCCTGTGATTAAATTGGACATTTAACTCCTCTTTTGTATCTAAAACCTTGACATGCCAAGAGCGATACTGGAAGTACTAACATGCTTTTTTTGCTGATTGAGTCACTTTGGTCGACATGGTCTCTTGACCTACTAGTGAAATAAAAGAAAGAGCGCTTATTTACACTAGAGAGGTTGTGAGCTGCATGATCTGAAAAAATGGCTCTTTGCTGCAGTAGCAACAGCCGTTTCAAAGGCTTGATGTGTGATAGAAATTATTTTAATGTGCGCTGTTCATTTGCAACTCTCAAGGCCGTTCATATTTTGAAGGTCTTGGTCTCATCTCGGTCTCGACTCCCTGAAGCCTTAGTCTTGTTTTGCCCTTGGTAAATTCTGATCTTGGATAAATCATGGTCCTGAGCACAACACTAGTGTTTGCATTCATTTGTCTGTGACATTTACTTATCCCGCCGTTGTTTTAAAGCCTCCCTTCTTCCGCTATCATGTACTGTATCACCATGGTAACAAGCTCATAGTGTGTTTGAAACTGATGTTCATACTATTATATTCTCTAAATGTGTTGTCTGATTTAATTTTCTATTGAGTGGGTGAGATCTCCCACAGTCTTTTATTTTTGAGCTGAGAGCAAAGATTTCTTTGAAGGTTATTTTTCTGTTTGACCTTGAGGAAAAACTGACCTCTGTCAAATTAAAATTTAATAGTGTCTTCCTTTTGTCATGCCCTCTTGCTGCACATCCACCCACCCATTGCGCTCACAGCTTCCCACTCCGAGATCAGTCAAGATGCAATCAGACAGAATCAATACATGAAATCTGAGAGTGGGCTCACCTCAACAGCAATTCTTTACCAGTTGCACATCAGAAGACCTTTAATGGGAGTCTGCCTACTGTTTTAAAAAAAGACAACCAGAAATGTAATTGTTGGCTTGTTTTGACTAACTCTTTACAAAAACTAAAATTGTTATGTTTAATCTGTCACCACATTTGCTGGAACAAAAACCTAGATTCCTTTATTTGTCAGGATACATGACCCTAACCTTACCTGGGAAGCTGACACTCTCGCCACTCCCACAGGACAATATGTGTCATTGGGAGCTCTGTCAAAGATCAAATAGCTGTCTAGGATTTGCGCATTAACCTACATTTCCATTCTGATTTTTAAAAAGGGGGCTGGCCATGTCGGTTTGGGTTTCAACTCTGGTCCTGTATCGGTTTACACAAGGAACTGAACTGTAACTTGGCCCAACTGTAAAGGGCCAGGCCTGTATGTTCAAAGGCAGCGCTTACGGAGCTGAGGGAAATGCCAGGGATGAATTAGTGATGTGTTGCTGGAAAGCTCTGGAGAAGAGCATTGCTGGGACTTCTAGATAAATAATGTCTGTCATGGTTCTCTAAACACTGAAAAGTGAACATGTGTGTGTTGGTAGGTGTATGCATGACTGTGCTTGTGGAGGATCTTTGCTGCCCACTATTGTGCATACCTTTTGGAATAGTGAATATTTTCAGTGACACACTTGCTTTTTTCTGGCACCCACACATCGAAACAAAAACACCTACATGCACATTTCCCCCTCCTGTGTGTTGCCTTCTTTGAACTCCGTCTTGTTGTGACTCATTTGCCCATTTGACTCTCATTTTGACAGATGCACATGCATGAGTAAACGTACAGGCAATGTATTCAAGATTGCCGCCATGTGTTCACCGACTTTTTGCCATTTGGCCCATGCCCTGGGGATTGCTTGCAATGTTTTCTACACCAGGTCTGTCTTTCCAATAGGTATCCACCCTAGAGCTCAGTTTCTATCTCCCACTTTCTCCTGCTTGAACTTTTCCCTTGACTGCCCAGGGTGCCCGCTCAGTTGAAAAACACAAAACATACAGCTACTACTCTGGTCAGGAAGGGAAATAGGACAGGAGGCTGGCCTGGAGACACCTCTCCTGGGTCTCAAAGATGCCCTAGTTTTTCAAGAAGCCTACTTTCCTCTGTCAACACACTTATGCAGACGGCTCGCCTTGTGTGCGAACATTGATTCACCCTGACAGGTAGACACTTGACCACTGCCGTAGTTGGTTTTGAGCATTTTATATTCATGTGATTAAAACGGATTATGCAATTTTGGTTTTACCCCTTCAATTAATAGAAGATATTGAACAGAAATTTGATTTTTTTTTTGGGGGGGGGGGTGATTCATAATTTGAGGTCATTGTTCTTTGAATAAAAAAAGCATACAGTACAGTATAATATAATAAAGTTTATTATAGTATCGTATACCATACTATGTACAGTCCCTGACAAAAGTCTTGTCACTTATCCATTTTGTAGAAACAAATGCTAATAACCTGACTTTTAATTATTCATTTGGTTTCAGAAATGGCTTATATGAAAGCTAAGACCCTCCCAAATGATGTTGAATGTACAAAAATATACTTGTTTGACTGAAAAAAGATTTATCATTTAATGAAGACATAAAGGTCAAATTTTGGCAACACAAAAGTTTTGTCGCCTACAGAAGGTATTGTGAAAATTGAACAAAAAATGTACTTCAAATACAAAAATATGTTACATAACATAAGCGAATTAAGTAGTGGTGCTGTGAGATCCAAATTTAATATTTTGTATGACTTCCATGGGCTTGAAGGACTTTATCCATGCAGTTCGGTAAGGATTCACACAATTTATTAATGAAGTCCTCAGGAACATAAAAAAAAAGCAGTCTTGCATGCCTCTCAGAGTTCATCAACATTCTTGGGTTTTCGTCTTCCATGCTTCCTCTTTCATCCTACCCCAGACATGCTAAATTATGTTCATGTCTGGTGACGGGGCTGGCCAGTCCTGGAGGATCTTGATCTTCTTTGCCTTGAGGAACTTTGAGGTAGAGATTGAAGTATGCGATGGAGCACCATCCTGCTGCAGAATTTGTCCCTTTTTATGGTTGGGAATGTAAGAGGCAGCTAAGATTTGTTGATATTTCAGACTATTTATGTTGCCTTCCACCCTGCCGATTTCTTGCACACCCCCATACTGGATGTAATCGGTACCACCACCAAACTCCACTGTTTTCTGAGTGAATCTCGGATCCATGCGGGCTCCAGTAGGTCTCCTGCAATATTTGCGGCGACTGTGGTGTAATTCAATGGAAGATTCATCTGAAAAATCCACCTTTTGCCACTTTTCCAGCGTCCATCCTTTTGACAGGCTGAGGGCCTTGGAAAATGTCACACGGTTTTTTAATTGTCTTTTGTTCAATGCTGGTTTCTGGGCACTGATTTGACCAAGGAGGCCATTTCTAGACAGAATTCGACAGACTGTTCTGATTGACACAGGGACTTCAGGTGACCAGGTCTCATGGAGCTCTGCTGCAGTGGAAAAAGGGCTGGCTTTGGATTTTCCAGCCAACAGCCAGTCCTCCCGAGCAGTTGTCTTGCAGGGTCTGCCTGACCTGGGCTTGTCAAAAACGTCTCCAGTCTGTTCATATCTTTTTTTTATCCTCTGTGCCTGACACTGAGACACATTGAAGGTTTCTGCCACATCTGCAGTGGATCTGGTCTTCAGGCTCTTGATAATAAACACTTTGGTCTCAGGAGGAATCTTAGGCATCTTGTCAGAGGTCAGGTTGCCGTTGGTGTGGCAGTCTAGTGCACTGGGGTTCTTTTTATACACACTTGAGAGTTAATTGTTCCGTTATTGGTAACAGGTGAAGCTCTAATCTGGGATTTTGTGCATCATTTGACAAGGCGACAAGACTTATGTCTTCGCAAAAATTGACTCAACGGGCTTTACCAAGTTGTAAACATCAGAGCACTTTTCAACAGTTTTGTTTGGCACTGAAATGTTATTCCAAAACCTGTTGGGATTAAAATGATCAATTTCTTGTAAGAAAATATTGATTACAAATATATTAGAGGGACACTTCAGGTCCATGTGTATGCAAGCGACAAGACTTTTGTCAGGTACTGTAGTATGCAGTGGCAGAACAACCAGTGGGGTGCTAGCGGGTAAATCGAGGCCCGTGAGCACCATTGTGTCATGTCTTCATTGTATTAATGTACACAGAATAACATGAGGAGGATAACGTGTTAAATAGGTACCTTTCACTGTTTAGAAAGGCTTAATGGCTATATTACCCTGAGAACGTTCAAGCTCTGACGCTATTCATGGTTGGGCCTGGTTAGTACTTGGCTAGAAGACCACCTGGGAATACCAGGTGCTGAAAGCTTTTTGGTTGTTGTTAATTTAAATACAAAGAAAAAACAGACATATATTTTTAGGATGAATTAAGTACAATGTGTTTTTTTTTATTTGTTTGTTTGTTTTAAATTACTGGTTGTAGTTTAAATTGAATTGAGTTTTCTCCTCTCGTGATTAAGTCATTAGCTGTCATTGACAGCAATATTCATCCAATCCATCTGAAATTCAAGGGTTGACTTCGAATAAACATGTGGATTGGACGTCAACTAGCAACAAACGCATTTAAATTAAAAACACAAGGATGAAAAGAGCCACATGACTGGACATCTGTCATTGCCAACGGCACTATAAGAGTTAATAACCCTCACTGCAGTTATTGCGAAATATTATTGATGTTCAACTTCTTTTGATGTCCTAAATCATGACTGACAGCATTCATCTATAATTATTACAATAATCATTATTGTAATTATTAGATTTTGACACTTAAACATAATATTATAGCTCCTTGCATCATCTTATATTTGTTTTAGCCCCTCGCCAACCACAGCCCCTTTACACTAGTAAACCGGGCCCTACAACATATTTGAACAAACTAAGACCAGTCGGCTTTTTAAAAGAAGCATTTGAGCTGATGTAATCTCTGAAATTTTACATCTAACAAGTCGGCAATTAATTAATCAACCCAGAGACATCAAATATAAAATTGTTTATAGAATGCGTGCTCATCTCTAGAATATATCTATCAACGTAACCTAACACTAACCAAAATAACGGAGGAGTAGCTATTTTTGTAGTTTTCTCACCAAAAACATAAGGAAAACAAAGTGAGTGGGCTTTTTAGCCCAGCCACGGCCGGTTAAAAATTGCCTACCACATTGCAAAGTAAAGCCTGTTTTTGCATAGAATTTTCACCAAGTACTGTATGTTGCATATGTTAATGAAGTTAGCTATCTAGCTAGCAAACTAGTTTTGTTCCATTGAATTCCTATAAAAAATTTATTAGCCTGCCTGACAAGTCTGCTCATCGATTCTATTTCTTCTTAGAGAAATAAAAGAACAAACACTTTGACCCCGGCACGGCAGCTAGTGAGGCTGCTTTAAGCGTTTCATTCTCGCCTGTTTTAGCTCCAATTACAGCGAGCGAGGAGGAGAATAGAATTCTTATTCTTGAGAACCGGAGTCCTGGACTGGACAATTTCCTAAACCACTCTAATTTCTTGGAAGAAAAAAAAGCTAATTATGGCTTTTAATGTCTTAGAATAGATTAAGAAGAAAGTCACCTACTATTCTGTTTTTTTTTTCTTGTTCGTTTGTTTGTTTGCCTTTTTTTTTTTTTTGATAGGAATCCATTACAGATATTGAGTGCTTACTGACCATCTGTCCAAAGGCGAGTTAAAGCAAACGAATTCACGTCCCTAGGTGTATGGATTTCTGGAGTAAACTCCATTCCTAAGAAAAGCACAGACACTACATGTAAAAAATATACATGTGATGTATTATAAAATTTCACAACTGAAATAAACAAAAAAAAAGACATATCAGTGAATTGCACCAATAATTTTTTTCTGGTCTGATCAGATTTTGGATAACACACTGGCCAGCATGAAGCGTATTTAGCAACCAGCTCTACTGGATTCATCGACCGGCTCTTCATGAGACTTTGTCATAAAACAGTACAGTCGATGCCAGTGGAGGGGCTGAAACTGATTTAATGTTGTCCATGCTTCAGGTCAATGAATCAGGCAGTATAAAACAGTATTTGATGAGGGCACTATATTCTTGACTAGGGATAAACATTCTGACTAAGATGCCTTTAATTAGAGAAGGTATGAGCTGCAAATTGCTTCGAGGGCAAATGTAGGGACTGTGAGTGTTTCCATTAAGTGAAATGTATTTTATTATTCTTGTAATTCTGTCATGGGTTTCATGAAGCTTACAGAAACAGAATTTCATCTCAAACTGAAGCATTGGGAAAAATTGAAGTATACAGTTATCCTAAACATAATAATGTAGCTGATAAAAATTAACAATTTTATCCAACTGCTCAACCAAAATGTCCATGATGTCACACAACATCAAGGAGCTGAAATATTAGACCTCCAAACTTAAAAAAAAAAAAATTCTTTACAGAGGCAAGAGGCACATACATACATTTATATGCACACAGTAATGTTTGTGTTGTGTCTGTCCCTTAATCCCACACTACTTTCTTATTTATAGTACTTCAGATTAGTTTTACATGAGTGAATACATAGCAATTGTATATAGCTAATGAATGACGAAAATGGCCTCAGCTGCTGAGTCACTCGGGAGTGCAGGCAAGGAAAGCAAAACAGTTTAATTAATTTATAACTCCTTTACATTTTACATTTAATAGTTCAATGCACAAGTCAAGTCAATCATCAGACTTGCAGCGCAATACCTACCCCAAAGGGATTCCTTTAGTGGATTTGTGTTTACAATTGGCACCTTATTGCCAGAAGGAAGCAAATGCAAAGATGAATAAAATAACTTCATACACATTTAGTTTTGAACTATTGGATTTAGGTCTTGTGTAATGGCACATTGGTAGCATCACAGTTACGGCATTGCATATTATTATAATAGAAAACTGCAATAATGATCATGAATAGATTAATAGGAAAATGGCTATAAGACATTTTGACACTCGTCTCCTCTTTTTATATCAATTTATCTCCAAGGACCCGATTGCTTTTTTTTCCCCCTTCTTCACTACAGGCATTCCCGTTTCATGTCTTTTTTTTTCCATCCACCTTCTCTTTTTTTCTCTTTATACTTTGATCCCAGCATGAATGTGTGCCGGGTTTTGCTGTGGGATGATCTTGCTGCAATGACCTTGAGATCCCTGAAAATGACCTCTGAACTCCATGTTTTGTCACTTCTTTCAGTTCCAGTCTTATCTTTCCCCACAGCTTTACTTCTTTTTATCGCTCAACACTACTCCCAGTAGGGGCCGAGCACTGGTAGACGATATACAGTAAAGGTTGAAGCAAACTGGGCAGGCATGCTGCTGAGATGTAATTTAGTCTGGGAAAAAATTAACAACATGGGTTCAAGAGTAGAAAAAAGTATTACACTGGTATCATCCATGCAAATGCTTCTTCAAAGCATGAAATGATGACTGTTCTTAAGTGTTGCCATTCTAGTGCAGCTATTTGCTGAGCTGATTGATAAAATGAAAAAAAAAAAAAAAACTGCCTAGAAATACTCAATACCTCCAGGAACAGATTGCCAGTTTAAGAAAGGTGAAGCAGTTTGGAGCAGTAAAGCAGCACCAAAAAAGGAGAGACCACTAAAAGATTCAAAAATGAACATTTAAAAAAATCAAATTAAAGGGACACTCCAGTCATGTTGATGATTTGTTTCTAAATACACAAAATGTGTTTGAAGATAAGAGCTGGGAACGTTCACAGGCTGAGAACAATTGCGTATTGAGTGCTCAATCTCCGAGATATAGCAAGAAACTCTTTTTGTGCGTCTCCCAGGATTTTAGGGTGGGGTGGGGGCTAAAAACGGAGGCAGAAGATGTCACCTAGAACTGTTGGCTTTCTGGCCTGTTTCTGGCTAAACACACCAATAGAAGCTGCTTTCAGTCATTGAGATTCCTCTTTTACTCCGCCATCAAGCTGTGCCTAGTTACAGCTAGTTACAGCTCCTGATCATCTCTCACTATTGTTTTTTTTTTTTTTTTTTTTTTTTTACGTGAACAATGACAATAACTAAAACATTTTGTTGACAAACATATTTTTCATGACAATGACGTAATGACAAGCTAAAAACGTCTTGGATGACTGTAACATAACGAGACGATTGCCAGTTTTCGTTTGATGAGAAAACACAGAAATTGACATAGTTTCTGTCAAATGTTCTTAGTACGTGACAATTGCTTATTGTGTCAGCCTACATCCTCTTCACGTTTGATCGTGTCAATCACACGGCAAGAATGTAGGCCCACCGGTGTTTTGTCTGCTCCACCGGTGTTTTGTCCTTCAAGCTACCTTACGCTTTTGAAACACAAGGTAAGATTTGTTTTCTTATCTTGGAAAGAGAGAATATACTATTTTGCTTTAGTGTTTAAAAGTCTGTGCTTAGTGAATATCACACACTAAATACAACTTGTAGTGTTACCATAGCATTCGTGTTAGCATTAGCATTAGTAGTAGCGTGAGAACGTTCTCTTAATCTCTTTTTATATGTACAGTCAGTGGCATCCAGGTCGTTAGGATTGATTGAAAAATACCGCACTGTTTTCCTCCTGAGTGTGCATTATCCTTGTGAACGCTACAATATGTAGTCTTCTGTGAAAGTTTATTCGAAATTGTTGCAAAGCCTTTTTTGATCTAAAACCTTTGAAGTTTTACAGACGAAAACATTTCGAGTATTCGTCGACTAAAACTACACGAAAAGTCTTTGAATATTCCTGTACGAAAACTACAGATTAACCCATTTTGAAATGACGAAAGTCCAAAAGACTATGACTAGACTAAATGAAAAGGGCTGCCATAAACAAAACTGTCTCTCACATGCACAGGTATGTGTTTTATGTTATTTGGCCTTTGTCTAGGTGAAACAAATGGCAGGCCACGAGCAACAATGCAGCATGACTGGCAGGCCCCGCAAGCAGGGGTGTCTCTTGCCGTAGCGACCAACATTAGATGCATTGTGGTCGACTCTAGTTCTGGCAATGGTCCGCTAAATTTAGAGCATTACTCCCGATGACAGCAGTGAAAAAAATCCCATATGCGTTTTATGTAATGCAGACTTAGTGTAATAATGCACAGCGTATCAGACAGTCGACCACGAGTAGCACGGTGGGATATACTGTGTTACAATTCATCTTACTCTTCTGCATCAGCGGGAGCTTACAAATCTATGTAAATCACGCATGTAGTTCTCACCATCCTGTACACTACACAGCACCATACACACTGAACACGGCCATTTAAAGACATTTCTCACTTGTCCATAGTAGTTAGTCCACTTTGTGTGTATGAGACTTTAAAGACACACAGTCAGAGTTGGAGAGCTGTATTATATATTATATATATAATATGTATATGTGTGTGCGTGCGTGCGTGTGGGTGTGTGTATGTGTGTGTGTGTGTGTGTGTGTGTGTGTACAGTATATGTATACAGTGGTACCTCAACTTAGATCGCTTCGAGACACGATCTTTTGGACTTCCAACGTAAAATTTGACTCGCCATTTGTTTCTACATCCGACGACATGCTCAAAATACAACATTTTTGACAGCGCCAGAAGACGGACGCACAGCTGATTTTCTTGTGAGAGAAATCAACACTGGATCCAGTGCAGGTGGAGAAAAAAAAGAAAAGGTGCTGCTTACCATTGAAATGAAGATGTGAATGATAGCAAAATATAAGCATGGTGTGTGCATACATGAACTGGGTCAACAATAGGGCTGTTGAATGTCGATCTCAGATGGTGGTCCTCCTCTATTCACCAGTCTTTATAAGTTAAGGTGAAAATTCATATTGTGGTAACCTCGCCAAAGAAATCGCCAGCTTCGTCAGGTTTCTAATCATTTATTCCACCAATTCGCCTAGTGTCAGCTGCTGTTGATGCCAGGATCGAAACAGAGAGGAAAATAGTGCTGTCTTGTCACCATCACGTCAGCCCCGCGGTGCGTTCAGGTACAGCAAAAAAATTCCGCCTCATATCGAACCCGATTTGATACATTATTACAGGTATTATTATTATATTTTTGTTATTCTGATTTTTATTCATAATTTATTTGTTTTGCTCTTTGTAATTGCTATTTGCAATAGTAACAGCAGTATTTATTAAGGATTTAGTGTAGGTTTTTGGGCTGTGGAACGAATTAATGGAATTATAATTTATTCTTATGGGAAAATCCTGCTCGACATACGACCATTTCAACTTACAAACAAGGTCCTAGAATGAATTAACTTCGTATGTACTGTAGCGTTACCACTGTATATATATGGCAGAAAACATTCAGGTGACTTGAAGTTCCGCTCTGAGACCCCCAATTTGGCCAAATTTCAAAATTGTCCTATATGCATGCGTGATACATCGTTGGAAAGCTTAAAATCTCTATTTTCTAGGGGAAGAAAGTTTTTGAACAGAAGGGTATTTAAAAAATAATTTAAACAGTAAAACCCTAACTGGAGGTGAGAGCACGCAAGAGCAGAATTAAAGACGCCATGATTTTAATGAGATACTATCGCGTGCTTACCTCTTTTCGATCCAAAAAGTCTATGTAGCATGTATCACCGATTGTCAAGACACAGATGTGAATGGCAACATACGGATTTTGGGGAGATTATATGGGTGAAACATGATCATTTAACAAGGGTCATGATGCAGAAATCGCAGACATCGAGAAGTGGTCAAGACTTTCATTTTCATATATTTACCCTTTTAAACGTTTTTTTTTTTTTTTTTTTTGGATCGATTATTTATCATCTAAAATATTGGTGGAAATCCGACAGTAACGAAAAAAATACAATTAAGCGATAGTTTTGAGATATATGTGACTTTTTTAAAGACGCTATTTTTCTCATTGAGACGTACTTTGTTTAAAAGTTTAAAATATGCGAGTGAATAATTTTTTGAAGTTGTTTTTTTTTTTTAACTAAATATTAGACATCAATGAATGATTCTAAGCTAAAATGACAGACATTTCGAATAATAAATAAGATTACTTTCCTAATTTTTAAGCGGTTGCGCAAACGTCTGTAAATGGGGTTTCAATGCGCCGTCAATCTGCTATGACAGCATATAGACATACTGTTCTATCAAACACAACAGTTCTTTTGGATTAAAATACAGCAGTTTATTTTAAAGAGGGGTGCAAAAGCAAAAATTGCTTTTTCAGGCCATATATCATTTTTCAAGCCGTAAAAACATGTATGTTAACGATACTGGTCTCGGTACCTTATGTAACGCTACGCCAGACAGTGTACAGTAGAACGGTCCAAAATATGAACTTTGGGAAATTGCTGTTCCACAAGTTTGTATTTTTTCCTTTCCTAGACAATAACAAGTACACAATGTTTCATGTTCATAGTCATTTATTTAGTGTCCTTGCCCAAGCCCTCACTTGTCCACCAGTGACCGCTCTCTATGCATTGCCCCCAGGTGAGGGTTAACCGATAAACTCCCAACTAAGTAACGCTAAATGAAAACAGAAATACACGGTTTGACAACCGACAAACACACAAAGAAATGCGCGGTTTATTCCTTTCGGATCACTTTTTCGGTTGATTGTGGGAAAGCAATAGGGAAGCAACATTATGGAGGGCGCAGACAGTTATTCCGTACCGAATGGCACAAAACTTCACAGATATGTCTTGTACCTAAAGACGAACAAAAATAGCCTTGTGGAGGGAAGTTTTAAAAACTTTGAAAAATTACCATTATGCGATGGACCTGTCTAGTGTACAGTGTACCGTAAGAGTGTTCATTTAATTAATAGAATCATCACATTCGTGTCACATCCAATCTGTCACTGGATCTCTTGTTGATATAAGGTTAACGATAGCCTGTAAAACTTTGTGCTCATGATATAAATTGACTTTAATTACACATTTGCTAATTAAGCGTATATTTCTCCAGATATTCATAATCCAGCTGAGTCCAGTCTTTTTTCCAGTCAGCAGCCTAATTGAACCACATATCAGTGTAATTTGTGTCCCTGCTCCTCAGCGTCTCCTCACCTACCACAATGTGACTCAGGCATACAGAGCTAGATGGATCAGCAATTTTAATAACAGCAACCTGTGCTGATGTTAACCATACATATTTTTAGTCTTTAGAGGCTTAAAAGCATCTCAATATTATTGCAATGTTATTCAATACGATAAGATATGCCTGTTATGACATCTGTACATGATTACAAGCTGCTTCTCACCTGACGGCACTGGGGAGAAGAACAAATTAGTTAATCAAAGGATTGCTCGTGAATCCGGAATGATGCAGGCGGGCATTAGTGGAAGTTTGAAGAATCATCCGTAATTCCTTATTTGAATGTTATTGCAAAGCTTCTTTAATAACTGCACTTTCTGGTTAGTCAAGGAGGCAGCGGCTTTACTGAAGAATTCTCTTTATAGCATTCTGGTAATCACTAATTGCAGCGGCAAGTGTATACGAGCACACATCCTGGCACATAATGAACAGAGCTTGTAACATGGCCTCTACCTTGTGTTGTGTTGTGTGTACCTAACCCTAACCCTAGATCCCACCAACTAATTGTACTCATGCTGCTTAATTACTGGACTGCAGGAATTTCTATTAACTTTTGCGATATAATCACAAATGGGTTTTTTAGGAAGGCGACGAGGCTATTTATTATTGGCCACGAGCATGAAAAAGACATAGTTGTGCAAACGGATTGAAAATCAAATGGAACATTTTTTCGAATATTGCAACAGCTTTGTCCTAAATTTCCTTTTAAACTCCTCCCTCAATGGAATCCTTCGACGTATTAGGAAATATTATTCTACATACCGTGATCTACGTGCCTCCTCTTACACCCAGATATTACAACATTAAATATTGTTATATGCTGATAAACGATTCCGCTAAAAGATACAATATGCATGTGCTTTGAGAATACATGCCACATAAGCAGAAAAGAAAAATCTAACATTAGGTTTTGTGTGTATTTAACTGAAAAATTTAAAATTACCTTATATCGATGGCATTTTTAGTGTCAAGAAAAGAGAACAGGGAAGTGTACCATCTTCAGATTCATGCAAAACAAAAAAACCTCATTGTGTAAATGTAGGGCTTGTGAACTTTATGGTTAGCCATAGACTTTAGAATATTTCGACGGGGCGTGGGGCCGATTAATAGGGGGCCTATCCCCGTCAAAGCTGACCAAGTGGAAGCACAAACAAAAGTCTTTTTACGTTGAAAATTCTTGTGAATAAATGTTTAAATCCCTGAGTTCTTTATGGATATGGACGTAAAGTAGTCTCGATTCCTGGTTAAAAGCAAAAAAATCCCTGAATTCTTTATGGATATGGATGTAAAGCAGTCTTGATTCCTGGTTAAAAGCAAAAAAAAAAAAAAAAAAAAAAGGGCAGTTACTAATTATCTTAGTAAATATGTCAAATGTGCCGCTAGTCTTTAAGCCACTCTGGCGCCGCCTTATCACCACAAAGAGCTTTTAACGTTGAAAATTCTTGTGAATAAGTGCATAAATCCCTGAATTTTTTATAGATATGGATATAAAACAATCTCGATTATTTGTTGAAAGAGCAAAGAACTGGGCAATTAGCATTTATTTTATGTAAATATGTTTAATGTGCTGCTAGTCTTTAAGCCACTGTGGCACCGCCTTATCACCACAAAGAGCTTTTTATGTTGAAAATTATTGTGAATAAATGCTTAAATCCCTGAATTCTTTAGCGATAAGAACGTAAAAACAGTCTCGATTCTTGGTTAAAAAAAAAAAAAAAAAAAAAACGGGCAGTTTACATTTATTTTATAGAAATATTGCGAATTATGACGCCAATGCCGTAGCGGTTAATTTCTCTCATTGATTTTTTTTCACAACGTTTCAAAATGCATACATGGTACGAAAAATGTATAAAATTACCTTGAATCCTTGAACAAATCTCTCCTGAGACAATCCTTCCTGTTTGTATACGGTACAGCTTTCGTACTTTTTCAACCTAAATCCAGCGTTGGATCGCTGCATGTGTTTGAGAATAACTGCGACCGACTGAAGCGGAGTGTGGGACGGCCCCCTACTTGAAGGCGTGGTGCAGTGTCTGGGGAATGTGTCCAGTCAATATCATGATGAAGTCTATGGATAAGCTGGGTAGCTTCCCTAAATAGACACGAGTGTCGTCACCAGATCTCTTTGTAATCCAAACGCAATGCTGATTTTTAGTTCCTGGAACACTTTAACAACTCTATTTCTCATTTTGATTTCATGTTTTCCTGCAGTGTAGTGTCCACGAAAACAAGTTTCTAAGGCATGATAATAAATTTAATCATAAAATAGTGAAACATCCTTGGGAAATGTGTGATATTGGTAATGCTTTTAATTGTAGGTCGCCTAAACGAATCATGGTAAATCATAAGATCTGCGACAGGTCTTGAAATCATAGCGCTTTGTGCAAAGAGCCTATTCGAGCTCAACTTTACATATCTTTTTTTTTTTTTTGTAATTCTTTTCAGACCTTAGGAAGTAACTCTGGAGTATGCCTGGAAAGTATGCTGCAGAGAAATGATGGTGATCCCTCAGCGGGATTCAGTATAAGATTTGGTGTTGAGTGAGTGATGATAATGACCTTTCCACGCTCTGCAGCGAAGTGAAAGAGTCATACCCTTCACGTTATCAACTTATCTGTGTTTTTTTCTTGGATTCTGTACTTGTCACTTGACTAATGCAAATGGAGAAATAATCTACGCACATGTCGTGCAATGGCACACCCTGCAAAGCCAAGGAATTGGATTTTGCCTCAAGCTGCCCGTTGCGGTTGCGCTGTGCAGCAGAATAATGTAAACCAAGGACCATTTGCTTCACTGTTGCTTATTCTCTCCTTTTACAAATGTAGTAGGATGTTGGAAAGAAAGAAATTCGTTTTCATATATGAATATGAAGAAATCAATCAATACAGCAATTACAAAATGATATTTTTTTAATTACTCAATCCTCCTAGAATGCATTGTACTCTCAACCACTTACACGCACACGATGCGAGCTTGTCAGTCTCACAGGCCTCTCCGTAGCATGCTGGACGCTGACAAAAACATTACTGGCTAATGCACAGAAGAAACAACTAATACATGCACTCGATGCGAGCTAGTGAGTCTCAATGGCCTCTCCATAATAATCTATAGAATAAATAAAATTATTAGCTGCATGGTTACTAGTTAATAGCAATTTAGCATCGCTACTCAACTCACCACGACGATGACAAAAATACTACTGGTGGATACTTCATGAAGTTGACGAAGACTCAAATTTATAGAAAAATTATGTCATTCATTTGTGTTAGGTTTGCAACGGTATATTTACGGGTCTTGATAAAAAATCCGTCAGGAAGCTGCAGCTAGTACAGAATGCTGCAGCCAGAGTCTTCACAGATACAAGGAAGCTGGACCACATTACACCGGTTTTGAAATCACTACACTGGCTTCCAGTGAGTCAAAGGATAGACTATAAAATACTACTGCTCGTCTACAAAACACATAATGGCCTTGGACCAAAATACATGCTTGACTTGTTAGATTCCTATGAGACATCTAGACCCCTAAGGTCGTCTGGAACCGGTCTTCTGCATATTCCAAGAACAAGAACCAAGCAGGGTGAGGCAGCATTTAGTTATTATGCTCCTCACCTCTGGAACAAGTTACCTGAACGTCTGAAGTATGCTCAAACTGTTAGCTCTTTTAAATCAGGGCTAAAAACGCTTTTGTTTAGCACTGCATATCCATAACTGGCTATATATTTCAATCTACCTGCTTTCTATTCCTCTTGTGCTTATCTCCATTGCTGATTTCAATTATTATTATTAGTAGTAGTTTTTGTTATATTTTTGTTTTATTTTTATTTATTTATTTTTATTCTGTTTGTGATTAAATGCGATCATTTGTCTTGGTTTTTACCTTGTATTAATTTAAATGTGATTTTTATGTTCTTCATGTGATGTAAAGCACTTTGAATTGCCTTGTGTTGAATTGTGCTATATAAATAAATTTGCCTTGCCTTGCCTAGGTTTGTGCTGAAAAAAAAATGTTTGTGCTGCTATTGTTTTTGAGATATTAACAATTCCTTAATAGGTCAGTCTGAGGTCAACCAATCCCCCATTTTTATTGAAGATGGTGTCAATCGTTTGTGTGACGTTTTCATTTCATTTTTCATTTGTGCTGCTCTCGGTTTTGCGATATTGAGATATTAATTTCAAGTGATTACATCACGCAGCCCCCCATTTATTGCAAAATGGATCCGAAATGGTGACATCTGTTTATGCTACGTTTGTGCTGTAAAAAATTTTGTTTGTGCTGCTATCGGTTTCTCGATATTGAGATATTAATTTTGAGTGATGAGGTCAATCCCAGGACCTCCGTAGTGGCTGGCAAAGTGTACCATCTACCTCAATAACAAAGAGGTGTCCCAACAACTAGTGCAAACCTAGCACAAACAAATGGTACCTGTTTGGGTTTATTTTGCAGTAAATAGGGGGCTTGAGATATTGATTTTGAGTGATGACGTGATTTGTAGACCCCCATTTAGTGCAAAATGTTCCCAAAGGGGTGCCATTTGTTTGTGCTACGTTTGCACTAGTTGTTGGGACACCCCTCTATTATTGAGAGAGTTGGTACACTTTGTCAGCTACGATAGAGGTGCTGCAATTGACATCATCATTCGAAATGAATATCTCAATATGTATTAAATGATAGATAATCAAAATGGGTGGCTGGTTGACTCCAGATTGACCTATAAAATATTTATTAATATATCAAAAATGATAGTAGCACAAACAAAAAAAACACACAAACGAGCACAAACCTAAAGCAAATGAATGACATAATTTTTCTATAAATTTGCTTCTGATGGGGGGCTGACTTCACAGAGGTAGCTATTTATAGTCACCACATGAGTTAGGGGGGCACTAATGAGACTGATAATGTGAACAAGGGAATCACACAAACCAAAATAACTCTGTTACACATCCTTATAACAGCTAGGCAAAAGATATACCTAGGTTGCAAAGTGCCTTTGTAAAACACCATAAAACTGTTTTAGTTTCAGTTTGGAGAAATAAGAAACCAGCCCATTGACAAAACTAAAAACTGCCATTGTCACCCATGTGCATAAGTGGGGAGATCAACAAGAGTTCGGTAACTCATAAGGGTAGACCTATGTCATTTATACTGTATACTAGTATATGTATTGTTTTCTTTTGACTGAGAGTGATGTCATGGAAGTATGTAAAGTATTTAGATAATATTTTCTGCATGACTGGCTTTAATTTTACTTTCAGATTTTACTTTACAATGTGAAAATTTATTAATCAAAGCATTAATTGTCAATCCATTGTTTTCAAATGCATTCTAGGTAAAATCATCAACAATCACTTAAGTGAAAAAAAAAACTTGTCGCCAGCTTGTTGCAGTAGCCCTTTGTAACTGGTAACTCATACAAACATAGAAGGGAAGTAGCAAAGCGTAATGAAAAGAAGAAAATATACACACCATACTGTAACTGCTTTGAAACGACAGCTAAATTTAGCAAGTGGATGAAGAAGTTTAACAATAGAAGGACAACATGTCAGGAAATCCAGAATATTTTCAATGTAGTGTGAAGCCTACACTGCTGTAGAGCGTAATGTAATTGAGTTAAGCGCATCCCATTGTTTTAATCCTAACTCTTAATATATTTGTGGATTTATCCAGCCAAGCACATCATCCACAATTGCACTGTCTGAAACGTAATTTGTTGCTCTCAATCTACTCTCATTTTGACCTTCTTCTCTTGCTCTCTCCCCATCCTCTTTGATTGGATCTCTGTACCTGCTTTTAGCTGTCTGGCTCATGTACACCTTTTGTCTTCTTTCTCAAGAGCCATCTATCAATGACGTTACCTCCCCCTGAGTGACTGGCCATGAAAAGTCAGATGGTAGTACAGATGGATGTTGTTTGAAGGGTTAGAGGCCTGGAAATGCAGCCTGCCACTGTGCTCAACCCACTAGTGGTGATTGATTTGTTAGTTCGCCACGTTTTGTAATTTACTGTATTTGAATACAGTAAGAGTAATTCGATTGTATAAGAGTTGATTATAATGTGTTCATGTGATTTATCTCTTAGGAAATCATATTGATTATGATCATAGACTACAGTACATTCATTTGGTCACATTAGTTCTAGCTAACGAAGCAACCTTTTGGTTTGATTGTTGTCAAAATTAAAAAGCAAAATACGAGGGTCACAGCATAATATTAAATGGAAAGAAAGTATATTTTATAGCGGGACTCCATATAAAGGTAGAGAGCCAGAGTTAAAAATTATTTTTACTGTTTACTATGAGTTTTACAGATGCATTTGCTGCCACACCATAAAAAAAGTTTCGTTGTACAGAATAAGGTGATATCTCACATCATTCCATATTAGCAGAATAAAACAAGAAAACTCATAGAGTAAAAATGGGATAAACATCTAGTGCAAACATGCTAAATCTTGTAGAAGTAGAAAAACATATGTAAAAAGGTGAACATTTAACATGTACGCAATAAGTAATAAGGCTTTGGAACCACTTACTATGTGGGTCATGGGAAACATACAGCTGGCTACCCCTAAGTTATGGTCATTGTTGTTGTGTTTGAAATGTCAGAAAGGGAAGGGAACTCACATGTTTACAGACTCGTGTCTGGCAAAAAAAGAAAAATTCAACGACAACAGAAAAAAAGTTTAAATCCACACTAGTTGTTATGATAATTTTTTTAATTCGATATCGACACTTAAAAAAAATACTCATTACTCTGTACAGATTCTGATACTATGTATATTATGTACTTCCTTAATCTAAGTACATGCAAGGCCGAGACTTGAGTGGAACAACACTTCCTTATTCAGTGTGCTTATCATATGTGCACACGAATCATCACTTGGATGTCTTTCTAACATAATACCACACTCACAGAGAGCGCATACCACACCCACAGCGAAGGCCCAAATATGGCAACAGCATATATACAACATAAATATGTTACATCTCCTCCCACCTTACATAAAGTGTCCCAGAAATAAACAAAAAAGAACCTGCTGCTTTTCCCATCACTTATTAGTTATAAATTCAATCTAGCAAGCGGTCATCGCCTGTCACATGCAGGAGAACAACGTTCAACAGTCACTTCAGATTTTTTACTTGTTGAAACAGGTGCCGATACCGTTGTAGGTTCTATTTGTGCATTGTTTGAATTAGACACAATTACAGCAGGATTGTTTGGTTTTGACACATCCGGTAAACTTGGCAAATCTGGTATTTTTGACACATCCAGTAAGATAGACATTTCTGGTATAACTACATTGTAAGAATGATCACAATCAATAGATAGTTCTGGAGTAGTGTCTGTCCAACAATTGGGCTACCAGTGCCTTGTTGCGAATCTTCTGGCAAGATGCAAGTTTCTTCTATCTGTTTATCCAATTCTGGCCACCAAAAATAACTTCTCGTCATTTATTTTATTTTAACAATACCACAGTGATCTGCATGCAGTTGCACAAGCATTTTAGAATGCAGTGACTGTGGCACAATCCTCTACACTCGTCCCCCACAGCAAACAACCCGATTGAACAGAAATTTCCCACCTCCTATCCAAAAAAGGTTTGAGAGCGGTGTTCTCACACTTTGTTTGTCCTTTAATTACCATGTCCATGATGACTGACAGTTCAGGGTCGTTTCGTGTTGCACGTTTCACTTGCGAAGTTGAAATTGGTGCATGTTCAACATTTCGGGAATAGAATATGCCCACAGAGGTTGGTTCATGTTTAGTGACAGGAAGCGGCAACCTCAAAAGTCCATTAGCGTTGCAATGCAAATCAGATCTATGATACCTGCAGGCATGAAAATCACTCACCTTTCGGCGAAATTCGCCGTTTTGAAGTTAAAAATTGGTGGCCTACGTGAATTGTGTAGATCCGACGAGAAAAATTTTTTTTTTGGGGGGGGGGGTCGTAAATCCATCTAACTAACTAACGACATGTTTTATTGAA
The DNA here is from genome assembly GCF_030265065.1 of Corythoichthys intestinalis. Lineage (NCBI taxonomy): Eukaryota > Metazoa > Chordata > Actinopteri > Syngnathiformes > Syngnathidae > Corythoichthys > Corythoichthys intestinalis. The sequence goes on along the minus strand of NC_080396.1, from coordinate 53,334,370 downwards.
GTTGCTTAGCCTGTCGCGATATGCAATGAATCCATTTATCGCAAGGTAAATAAAAATGAGGGCGATAATTTTCACGGCTGGGTTTTATCACCGCGTGCATGCATACATGTGTGCGTGCGTGTAAATGACATATGAGACTCCAGTTGTTGTGTCCAGATGTTTATTGGTCAACAACACGCCGTAGAATTACAGTTCACACATACAAAATAAGGAAACACATCTCTCGTTTCAGCTCTAAAATGGTATTCAACTACTGTGCATAAAGTGCTGAGCTTTCCTGTGGCCTCTTAGGCTACGTTCATACTGCAGGTCTTAATGCACGAATCCGATTTTTTCGTGTTTTTCCGACTCGAGTGAGGCATTAACTTGACGGTCTGAACGTGACAAGTCGCATAGAACTGGACCATTTCAAATCCGATCTGGGTCACTTTCGCATGTGGTTCAAATCCGATCTGGGCCACATTTTTCCAGACTGTCGCGGCGGTCTGTACTGTCCAGTCTCTCAAATCGGAATTCATGCAGCAATTACGTCATCAAAAAGCGAGAGAGACGCCACGGTAGCGGTGCAGCTGTGCGTTACTAGCGCCTAGCTTGCCTTGAACACGGCTTTTTAGGAAGAGTCATTACAAAAATTAAAATGGGTTGAGGATAAGCCTGAGAATGATCGATTTTCTGTCTGCTCCATATAAGCAATATTTCAACATTGCTTACACGGCCGAGAGTCGGGGCAAACTTCGCGTATGTGTGTATGACATGCACGGACAGTGCGTGCATGCTATCGATCCATATACTTTGAAAATAAGCCTAAACTGGGATTATTTATGTCTGTTATTTGTGTCCCCTTTTTAAAAAGAAAAATATGATATCCCTGGAATGACGGATGACAGCCAGCATGTGTGGTCATTTGTTTTGATGCTTCTGCGCATGCGGGTCGTCTTGCTCAGCGCTTGTCGGACTGCGAATTAGTGCGCATGCGTAATACTTGAATGGTCTCAATGGACAAAGGCAGTCTGAACGGGCACGCCAAAAAAACAGATATGACAAAAAATCGGATTCGTGCATTAAGACCTGTAATATGAACATAGCCTATATTAAACACTGTAAACGTTAGCATTGCTACACTGGGACTAATTGGGTAAAAGGACAACTTACGTTAGCCTGCTATAAAACATAGTCTTTTCCAAAACGCAAACTTGCGGTTAAAAGGTGACACTTCAAACATGAAAAATCGCTGGTTAACAGCATTAGCAAACGAAAAAATGACCCCAAAAAAATCTATTAGTGACACCACAAGCAATGACGAAAAGTGCTTTTTGCGGCGTGTAAAGTTGTTAGCGGTTTAGCGAACGTACTTCCCACGAACATTTCAAAATAAAGGCACGTCATGTTTGTCATAAATAATGATTTCTGGAGTTAATCCCACATACATCAGAATTAATACTATAATATGTAAATACTATAATACTACAGAATTCACATTTTACACTAAGAATAACTTTAAAATGATACCCTTTTTAAAAATTATGATTATAATTACTATTATACTGGACTGTCTCAGGAAATTAGAATACACAATATTCTAATTTCCTGAGACAGTCCGTCTCAGGAAATTAGAATATTGTGTATTCTAATTTCCTGAGACAGTCAGGAAATTAGAATACACAATATTCTAATTTCCTGAGACAGTCAGTCTCAGGAAATTAGAATATTGTGTATTCTAATTTCCTGAGACAGTCCTGTATATATACACAGGACTGTCTCAAAAAATTAGAATATTGTGTATTCTAATTTTCTGAGACAGTCCAGTATATATAGTAGTATACTGTAATAATAATGCTAGACATTTTTTTTAATGAGAATTGTTTTGAATAATGTTGGAAAGGCAAAGTCAGTGTTCTGAATCTATATGCATTCCATTATTTTGCACTAGTAAATTCTATCAACTAAGCCTACACAATATATCGTTTGAACATCGCCATTGCAATGTGCGCATGCGGAATAGCCACATCACAGGACGTGCAATTTAAAAAAAAAAATTTTTTTTCTACATTTAAACTTTTGTTTTACTTCATGAACACAGCAGTGTGCAGATCCTGGATTAAACGGAGTTATAAAAATTAGGGCCGATGGCGCCATTTTTCAGAGCATCGGAATTTAAAAACAACATACATTCATGTTTTTCTGCTTCATGCTCATACAGCACCACAGTGTCTCACTCTCCCTCCTGCTAGGCAGCGCGACCAAACTGTTTTTCTTCGTCAACAGTGCAGCTTTCCCGAACTGAGCTATTGAAGTTATTTGGTTAAAATTTTGTCATTTTAATATCCCAATATAATATCGCAAACTCCCCAAAAATCGCAATGATAGTTTTTTTCCAATATCGTTCAGGCCTACTATCAGCATTTGACCTCAATGTTCATATGTGATTAATTATTGTTATTTACATGTTTATTTGTACTTAAATAAAGAATTTGAGTGTTCCAAAATGTTTTTGTGAATTCATAAGCGTCAACAAAAATTTCATATATATTATATATATATAGTACTGTGCAAAAGTTTTAGGCAGGACACCTGCCTAAAACTTTTGCACAGTACTGTATATTTTTATTATATTATGTATATACAAGATGTACTGTATATATATATTTTCCCCAAATGGAAGCTTCCATGATCCTAATAAATTTAATAATTTAAAAAATATATATACATATATATACATATACATATATATATTAGGCGACTAAATTGTAACAATAGTCGGCTGACTGATCGGGAGAAAATTAGTCGTTTGGGACAGCCCTACCGGAACATATTTCCTCCACACCCTTCTCACCTTTTTAACCCCTGACCCATTTTCATGCCTGTATCTAATGTCATATTAGCTGATAACAACAAAGCCCACCTCTGAAGATGTGTAGCAGCCAGCGAAGGGATTCTTGCGTGAGGTCCCAAAATCGTTGTCAGTGGTCTGTGATCCGTTAACAGAGTGTTCCACTTCTTTATTCAGTGTTTCTCATCATATGTGCACACGAATAATCACTTGGATGCTTACCACAGGGAGCGCATACCACACCAGCAGGGAGGGCCCAACTATGGCAACAGCAGTATGACATAAATATGTTACAACGTAAATTAAAAAAAATTAAAAAAATATTATTTTTTTTTGTAAGAAGGAAAATTTAAAAATATCCAACATTACCATTAATGTCAAAAGGAGTGAAAAATCAAAATTTCCTGATGATAACAAATCTCTGGTGGGCTGTAATAGAGAAATAAATAAATGAATAAATCAACAGTGGCTGAATATCAATATTTTTAAAATCAAATATCTTATGCAGAGACACTTCAGTTTCGATACGTCCTTACTTTTCAATACTCTTGACAACTCTAATCCATATACTAAATGCATAAAGCTTAATAACGTATCAAGACAAGGGTCACAGTGACATCAAGCCTGCTCTTTTAGAAATAGGAAAATATAATAAAGATAAAGAACCGCCAAGGGAAAGGGAGCAAGGAACACACAGGAAAGTGAGTAAGCACAGAGTTAGAGATGTGATGCTCGTAAACGAATTGAATCTTTTGAACGGCTCATTAATGTGAACGTGCATACACACACTTTATACAAAGGGTAACATCCACGAAGAGTAATGTGCTAAGGCCATTCTGTGGCGCATTAAAGTGTTCCAGCATTAAAAAGCATTCAGATCTACCATTCTATGTGCCCAAGCAAGTGGAAAAGACAGGCATAATGTGAAAAAAAAAAAAAAAAAAAAACAAGGCCAATGAGCCATTGATTTGAACGTTCTTTGAAATTATCTGGCTCCCTCTAAATAGCCATAACTGCCATCTCTAAAAAAGGAGGGTTGCTGTATTTTTTATTTTATTTTTTATTTTTTGGTTGTTTTTTTTGTTTTTGTTTTTTTGAGCTGAGGGACTGATGGATGAAATCAAGATTCTGTTGAGCCCTGAATACGGACATCTTTTCAGATATTTTTCATGACTTTCGTATGCAGGACACTACTCAGACTTTTCATGTAGAAAGAAAGGACTTTATATTCTCTATGTCTTTTTGAACTGTGATGATAAATACGGTTCCTCTGCCTCTAAAGATAAAATAACTGGAACTAAAAATCAAATCATCAGCACGAGAATAAAGGTGTTCACCATAGACTTCACTATCAGTTGACGAGACAGCTCTTACATTGTGCCGCAGCTTCCCTTTGGGGGCCAAGCCAGGCAGAGTGTCATTGCACTGCGATAAACTCAAACACACGCTGCATTCTAACACCGGATTTAGGTGGAAACAGGACGAAAGTTTTAACGCATACAAGCAGGCAGGAATGTCTTAAGGTTGATTTGGTCGAGGATTCAAAGTAATTAGTATATCAAATAGCAACACACATGCACTTTGAAATGTTGTGGGAAAAAAAAAAGATTTTTAGCTTAAATTTTAGCTAGAATTTTAGCTTGAAATATTTATGTAAAATGAATGATAACTGCCCTTTTTTTTTTTTTTTGCTTTTAACCAAGAATCTAGACTGTTGTATGTTCATATCTATAGAAATTCTGGGATTTACGCATTTGTTTACAGGAATTTTCAACTTAAAAAGCTGTTAGTTCTGTGATGGCCGCTATGTTGGATTTTGTATCCATACACAATAGCGTAACTTTACATTCAAGTAATCAAGTAATTTTCAGCCAACTGCCCGTTATTTGGCAAAGAATAATAATTTAGACATTTCTGCGTCCATACAAAAAAAATTGGCTTTTACGTGTTTTATTTTGTTGAGTAAAATTAAGATGATTCTGCATGCTTTCCCCAAGCATTAGTTTCTGATGTGAAAATTTAGTCATTTATTAACTGTTAAAAACATGTCAAAATTGCACTAAATAAAAAAAAAAGGCAAGCACTTATATGATATGTTAAATATTGCTATTCATCCTGAAAATATAGGTATTTATCCCTGCATTTGGTGATTTTTGTGCATCTAGCATAAAATCTGAGAATTTTATAGCCATTTTAAGTTTTGTTATACTTATGTAAAAAATAATTAATAGGAACGACTTTGAATTTTTTTATCCTGTTGCTCATGGGACTCATATATGCCTGTTTTGGTTTTAGGTCGCTAGCGGCTTTGGTTTTGAAAATATTTGAATTTTAAGTTTTTGGAAATAGGCCCCCTATGGCGCGGCCCCGTGCCCCCTTTCCCATCAACTGATAGTGAAGTCTATGCATTCACAAAAGTGTGCACCAAGCCAAATAAAATACTTTTAGTTCAAAATCGCCCAAAATATGAATGTGTGCGCTTTTATTCATTGTACTTGTTCAGATGCAACCCTGCTTACTGATTATGTTTCATTTTACTTCCTATGCAGTAATGAGTAACAAGGCTTCTGTTACTTTTGTAAGCCCTTTCCAGCTTTTCACTGTACTCTAGACTTTGTGCGGGATATGGCTTATATGGGCACTGCGTAAGAAAAACAAACCCAAAACCAGCGTGTGCTTTTATCGGAAAAGAAATCTTTGACCCACACCTCCAATTACATTGATTAGACTCCAGGTTGGCAGACTCTTGACTCTGATTAACACTTGGAGAAGTCATTACCCGAGCAATTCCCTTACATTTCCACCTTGCAATTTGAATTTACATAGTGTGTCGAATAAAAACATAACAACAGATCATGTGAGCGTTGGTGTCATTTTAATTTAAGCAAATAGTTTGGTTTTATTGTTTGTGGTTTGTTTTATACGAAATTTTATAACCCAATTATGCATACATCGAGGTCATTCCTGAGGAATTCATATTCTGGTAACTGTATGTTAATTTTGCAACTCTAAAATAAAGTTATGGAGGAATTATTTATTTGATTTTAATTTTTCTTTAAATTGATGGACCCTCTCATGGCATTCTCTGTCATGATTAAGAATTTTTCAACCCTCAGTTTAATTCTGTCCTTCAAATCATCACAAATGTAATCAGCCCCACTCAATAACCCTGACTCTATTCGAGGTTATGAATTCAACACTGATACCTGAATGTGCTGTGACACCCTGACCAAAGGTTGACCTCAACACCTTGGTGAGTCTGTGTGTCCGCGTGCGTGCTGGGGGGGGTTTGGAGAATCCCTTACCAAATTTCACAAGGGAAGAAAAAGAGTGGAAGAGGACTAGGAATGCATCTGCACAACAATATCTCTAACTCCCTTGTAGGCTTCCCTTTAACTACTTATTCATCCTTTCACTCTGCGAAACACATGGCCAATTCTCCATCTCCCATGTCATCTTCTTGAGTCGGAAGCAGACTCGAGAGCGCATCCAGGCAGGAAGGAAAGAAATTGTATCAGACTTCACTTATCACGCACAGGCATTTGTGTCTTTCCTACTACGTGCTAGTAGTTTTTTTTTTTTTAATGTGTGCAAATCTTTATCTCTTTGCAATGTATAATGGCCCAGAGATGGTATCGTTGGAGACAGGCCAGCCTGACTAAATGGGGGCGGCAAATTGACTGTAGTATTAAAAGAGAAGAGCCTCTATAAAGCAATCTGATAGCATCCCATTATAGACGGCTTGCAGATGAATATGATTAGCTATTCATTCCTCCTAATGGGAAGATCTTCTGACGAGTGGAGGAGATTAAATGTTATGCAGCGCTTGTTGTTGCCGTATTTGGTTAAAATACCTTTGAAGCTTCCACAGTGGACAATAATACTTAACATATGCAGTGAGTGTTTGGCTTGACTGTTGTGCTTTTTTTTTTTTTAGTTTTCTGTAAACGTCTTTCCCAGAAGCTGCACATGTAGCATAGTAGCATTACCTGAGTGGATGTGAAGATATCGTGGTTGATGTGGTGTTTTTTTTGTTTTGTTTTGTTTGGACACAATCTCAACTTACCTGAACAGGGTGTAAAATTTTTCTCGATCCGAAGAATAAACAGGCCTTTTCAGAAACACCGAAGGAGCTTGTGGCTGCCATGTTATGCTAGTTATGAGGATAGTCAAGATGTCTTCCATCTGGTAAGGTTAGTTTTTGTAAGTAATTATAGCAATATTTTGAACTTAGCTTCGACGAACCTGAACAATTCTGTAAGTGGACTGTCATACTTTCTGAGTCAAAGCTGTGCGCGCATTCTAATAACGTCTTCTTTGTTTACAAACAACAAAAAGGTCTCTGTCCTTCACACTTCAAGATTCAAACTTTTTTTTTTCATGTGACAATTTTACAACAAAAAGGTTTGTGCATCTGGTCTTCATTTAGATCAGTGGACGCCTGCCGGTCAGAGAACGAAAGAAATAATTATTTCCATTTCAATTCTCTCGCACATGAGGCGACATCGGCACTCAAGTATGGAGATTAGGAACCAACGTTGTGCTGCAACTCAGGGTTGCAAGATAAGAAAGTCTCCAGTCCAATCACACTGCAAATATAAGTTCAGCCGCTCAATCTGTCAACACTGTTGCACCTGTGCACTCACTGCACAAGCGCTGGTCTTAAAAGAAAAAAATATATCCTAGTGTATATATGGTGCCACACTGTGAGTATGTTTCAGAAACTCTTTTTCTCTTTTCATTGCAGTGTCAACGGCGGTTAGTGTGTGATAAACAGCGCCATTGGCTGTTGGAAGCCATCAGCACACTGTGCAGGTGGTAGAATGACAGTGGTGCCTAGTGTGCACCGGGCATTCAGACGAGCGATAGCAAGTGTGCAGCTTGCAGCACAGAAACCCATTCGTTGTGTATGTCAGTCAGGCCGTTCCAAAAGTGTACTTTCTTAAAGTCTCCCAAGCATTGGGACACTTGAAAAGTGGCTCTCAAACCGCGTTCTCGTCGGAACTTGTATATCCGTTGAAATCTCGCCCTGTTCTTTGAAATAATAAAAGACACAGCTTTTGTGCTCTTGACTTTATTTCATTTGCCATCATATTGTGCTTTGACCCCTAACCCCAAGTAATAAAAGTCACTGCTTCCTTGTACACCTCTGAAAAATAAATGCAATCGTAGTTGGGACTCCATTTACTTTCCTCCATTCCCACAATAAAAAAGCCTTGTTGTGCAGTATTGCTTTATTGTAGGGTTCTGGAGGGGGGTCGTAAATCAGTTCAATGTTTAGTGTCACCGCTGTTTTCTTCATGTAGTGCAACACATCTCCTATGCCTACATGTGATGAGGTTTTTGATTGTGGCCTGTGGAATGTTGGTCCTCTATAATGTCTGCGCCAAGTTGCTGAATATTGGCAGGAAATGGAACACGCTATCGTACATAACCACAAATGTCAAACATTCGAGATGAACTGCTGAGATACCAAGCATAGAAGCTGCAATCGTCTGGCGCTAGTTACAGGTCAGGGCAGTCCTTAAAAGCTGTCCCTGATGATCGTCAACAGGCTCCTGGTGTGCAGGTGAGGGAAATTCAAAGCACGCACAAAGTGCTGCCCACGCTTTGCAGTAGGAAGGTAGGGAGAGAAGCTCTTGCAGGAACAGATCACCAAACAGACAGCCCAACTTCAAGATACAATTTAACAGAGCCAAATGGAGGTTATGTCTTTGGGAAAATATAAATATACCAAAACTTGAATTTGGAAAAAAAAAAAAAAAAAAAAAAAAGGGTCACAGTGAATTATTTTGCTGTGCCTGGTCACATACAATATGTACATTAATGTCACTCAAGTAAATTTGCTTTTCTGAAATTTTTATAATGTCATTAATCATGAATCAAATGACATTGCTTCAAAATTGCTTTTTATGGTCATTAAAATGCGCTTGATTTACTAAGACATAATCCTCAGTTAAGATTCTAGAACACAAACAAAGAGGATACACGAATGATGGAGGTAGGGAGTAGGAGCGGTCCTCAGTGATTGGACCTTTATGCATTTTATCCCCAATAGAGTTCGATCTCCCGCTTAAGTATAGTTCTATTTTTGTACTGTCTGGCACATCACCTTGCTTTGTGCAGAGGTGACGATAATCAGACAAAGGCAAGGTTTTACAGTATTTTCGGCCATACTCCACTCTCCTGCCTTTTATGTTATGAATTCCTATATTATATTCCAAGCTTGAAAACTTGCTTGATAATTTTGCTATTTTTCTACTTGCAATAATTTTTGCACTCCAGTGCAACACGTTTATCAAGAATTCAAGCTTGTTTAGATTTGATTGACACCATTAAATATGTGATAAACTGATATGTTTCCAAATGTGGTTGCAATATGCATAGGTTTGGTAATCTACCTAATTTAGGTAAAACGAATAGTATGGCTGTAATAAATATATACAATCATTAATTATAATACGTACCGTATTTTTTGGACCATAAGTCGCAGTTTTTTTCGTAGTTTGGCTGGAGGTGCGACTTATACTCAGGAGCAACTTATGTGTGAAATTATTAACACATTATTGTATAATTTCACATGTTATTTTGGTGCTTTGGAGTGACACTGATGGTTTGGTGAACTTGTTAGCATGTTCTTTATGCTATAGTTATCTGAATAACTCTTAATAGCTATGGCCACGTTCGTGTTCTGCCTTTGGCAATGTGTGTTCAATTGTATTATTGACTTTTTTATATTGAAATGCATGCTTTTAGCTTGTGGCGCTTTACCAAGTGGGGGCGCACTGACACTTGTTTACGCAAAGAAGAGCGCTCACACGCCAGAAGAAGACGGACAGCTACGCAGCGTCTGAGCGAGTGGGCGAGAGAGAAAGAGAGAGAGAAACACGGCTGCGAACCTACGTTTGTTGTGTGTTTTCCACCCGCGATCAGACACTCAGAGCCAGTTGTGTGGTTGTTTGAACGATGTGCGAATGCTAGCGAACGCATGCTAACCATTTGGTTCATTGCTGTAATAGCAGCCAATTATCATTTATTTACGTTGATGTGAACCTGTTTTGTACCAAGGACGAAATGGATTTGTATTATTTCTTATTTTTAGTTTCACTCTTCAAATGATGGTGTCATAATGATGGCCAAAATAAAGTCAGCAAATTATACAGACATCCAGCATCGACATTTGGGAGCTTAGCTCGCTGTATAGCCAGGACCGAGTGTCCTGGTGAGGACAGTACATTTGCATTTCGTTGTTCATGCATCATGGAGCATTATTATACTTTACATTTATTCAGCATGTTGTTCTCTATTGTATTTTTATTTTAAATTGCCTTTCAAGATGACTTGGTGGATTTTGTCAAGTAAATTTCCCCCAAAAATGTGACTTGTACTCCGGTGCGACTTATATATGTTCTTTTCCTCTTCGTTGGGCATTTTATGGCTGGTGCGACTTATACTCAGGTGCGACTTATTGTCCGAAAAATACAGTAGTTATAATATCTACCACTTTTGGTAGCATATCATTAAAGGTTAAAAATACTAAAACTACCTGTAGTATTTGCTCTAAGTATTCCCTTTATTGCTGAGCAGTTTTTTGACTGGATCATTTCGTGCACTTGGCCAAATTGTGTGCGTTCCATTGTGGCTTCTTAAGTAATACAGCAACAGTATGTTGGCAAATTTCAAACGATCTATCAAATCAAGACATAAATTGTACAGCACTATTCATGGATTGAAGTTGTAGAGTTACATAATTACCGGTAAACAAGAAAAGGCAATACACATGCCTTATGTGTGCACACACATTTTTTTACACAAATGCAGTCATACAGTCTTTACATTTATTAAACTTTGAGATGCAGAGAAATGTTGAATAGTTTAGTTTTTTACTGACACCTTTCCATCTGGTGATAGATGAAAAACTAATGATTACTCCAATTGTGTAGGCTGCCTTATGCACAGACAATTAGATCACCACAGACATGCACATATATCATACATAAATAGATTGAAAAACTCCATTAAAAATTTAACATAATGTGAATCTGTGATTTGCACCCCGAGTTATGTGGTTGTTCATTCCAATGTGATGACTTAACAGTTGTGTTTAAAAGCACATGTTCAAAGCATGGCAAAACTTCTAACATGTCTTCAATGTCCCTTTAAACCCCCTTGCAGGTATGGAGATATGGTCCCGAAAACAATTGCAGGGAAGATCTTTGGTTCAATCTGCTCTCTAAGTGGGGTGCTGGTAATCGCCCTGCCCGTTCCTGTCATCGTGTCGAACTTTAGCCGCATCTATCACCAGAACCAGAGAGCAGACAAACGGCGGGCGCAGAAGGTACAGGTGAACACTGTTTTTATTTCCTTCTACTGGGCTCCAGAGGCTTGGACCTCCAGACCTCCAAGCCCAAAGGGCAATTCTGACTTCCTCCATATTGGAGGACTCAACGCAGTTCAAGACTTCTCTCGGATGGCCACTCTGTGTGAAATACACACTTGTAAGATTTGTATCATGATGCACCACATACGTACATTATAGATATTAGGGCTGTCAAAATTATCGCGTTAACGGGCGGTAATTAATTTTTAAAATTAATCACGTTAAAATATTTGACGCATTTAACGCACATGTCCCGCTCAAACAGATTAAAATGACAGCACAGTGTCATGTGCACTTGTTATATGTGTTTTTTGGTGTTTTGTCGCCCTCTGCTGGCGCTTGGGTGCGACTGATTTTTGGGTTTCAGCACCACATGAGCATTGTGTAATTATTGACATCAACAATGGCGAGCTACTAGTTGGGTTTTTTTGATTGAAAATTTTAGAAATTTTATTAAAACGAAAACATTAAGAGGGGTTTTAATATAAAATTTCTATAACTTGTACTAACATTTATCTTTTAAGAACTACAAGTCTTTCTATCCATGGATCGCTTTAACAGAATGTTAATAATGTTAATGCCATCTTGTTGATTTATTGTTATAATAAACAAATACAGTACTTATGTACCGTATGTTGAATGTATATGTCCGTCTTGTGTTTTATCTTTCCATTCCAACAATAATTTACAGAAAAATATGGCATATTTTATAGATGGTTTGTATTGTGATTAATTACGATTAATTAATTTTTAAGCTGTAATTAACTCGATTAAAAATTTCTATCGTTTGACAGCCCTAATAGATATACATTAGACCGCCAGGTTTTATGTAAACATTTTAATGAAATACTTACATTTTAAGAATTAAAACCATGTTCAACTACAGCTTTAGAATATTTGCATGTCTGTTAAGCTTTGGCCTCAAGACATGAACCATAATTATGTTACTGTTGTCTGCATGTGACAAATTTGGTCTCAACATCAGCTGGTCCAAATGCAAAACAGGGCTGCTAATCATAGTTTGAGGGCAAACCTGACTGTCCTCATTCTCCTGTGATGCATAGCAGTGTTGTGTTTATATAGAGCTGTGAGACACACATTCATATTTATGTCAAGAGAGCTATTGATAAAATATTTTAAATGATTGGAGTCATTAATTTACATCAGAGTGTGCTGAATCATACTGTAATAGAGTTGTTTCACATGTTTTGGCCTACCAGATTCATAAATTGACCGAAATAAGGTAAACTGTTAATATGTGCCATTCTATTTCGACTTCAAAATACAACCACAACAAAAAAAGAGTGTTAAAGTGTTATATGGATATCTCTAATTGGTGAGTGAGCTTACCTATTTGTTGGCTGTTATTCCATGGTGCAGGTATAGATAATGAAGTAACCAGTAAATGTACAGTATATTGTTGATGTAGACAATAGAGAGCAGATTGGTGACAAAAAAAAGGCCTGAGGGAAAATGGAAGCAGGTTAAGCAAGTGGGGAATGGCGGGTATGAGGCAATGTGGGCCAAGTGTTCTTCCTTGAAATAGATCTGATCCAACTGAGGTGGTCTTTGGAAGGTCATAACATGTCTGTCTGCCGCATGAATGGGGCCTTATTGCCTCATCCTTGTGTGTCCACCATACATCCTTGTCATCATCACACCTTGAAGCAATCCCTGCAATCATTTCTGATGAGGAAATTGTGTTAAATTGAAACTAGTGGAATGAAGAAAATCACTTGCTAATCATTAATCTAATATTTGACCTCATATAACTTATTTAGCTTGGATGGTTGCATAACACTTGAGATTTACTGTGCCATAAGAGATCGTTTTAGATTTTCACTATATCCATTAATTACAAATTATGTGACTTTGTTTGTACATCTTATCGATACAGGCAACATAGTGTGTAGTGACATCCACTTGATGACAAAAGGTACAATGAACCTGCAGCTGTTTAAAAGACGAAATGATAGGTTCTTCTTTTTGACTATATCCTTGTCGGTCACCATAAATATTTTGAAATGACTAGGGTTTTAGCTCACATTTAACATTACAAAAATCAATCCCAATTTTTAAGTTTTCATTTACCCAAAATGCATGCTCTGGGTTAAACCGGCATGCCAGATTGATTGTTCCAATTATCCGCTATGAACATATTCCACATATCAATCTGAGAAAGATTCAATGGAGACTTGTTTAATGGGAGGAACCTTCAAAAGATATACGGCTGCTCTCGTCAGACTTGTGAAAACATAGTTTCCCATCAAAAAAGCTTTTGGTGGTGTTCTTTCTCCTCTTTTAATGAGGAAATTAAGTGTATTTCAGAGGGAAAAAAGGGAATTTGACCTATTTACAAAAACCATTGGTAACACTATAATAACTATCCATTATAACAAATTAAGAGATCATTAGTAAACTGTTAAAAAATGATTTATTGTTGACTTGTTCCATGTTTGTTAACAGTTAAGCATTTATAATGATGCCTTATGGAATAAATGACAACTATATGTCAATCATTTTTACATATACCTTATTAATTAGTAATATATAATTAACAAGCTATTAGAAACTTACCAACTAATGACTTATTAAGTATCAGCTGATGAATTATGGTAATTGGACATTATTCCTAAATTGTAACTACTCCTCATTTCTTAATTTTTAGTATATGAGGAATAAGTACAACTTCAGAATAACATCCCAATAACATACATAAGTTCATAACTAATACTTAAAATATTAACTCACACTTTACAGATCAGTTGTTAATAGTTTGCTAACCATCTGATAAACTTTGAAGAACAGCAAATAGGTTAAACAAGTTCAAGGTACAGAATTTTGATTTTTGTACCTCAAGTTGTTCCACCTATAGGTCTTTCTGTGTGCTCTACTATAAGAGGGACAGCGGTAACAGCAAGCAAGTAATACTCACCGTCATGAATAAATACCAAAAAAAAAAAAAAAAGTGTAATAGTATTAAAAATGTGTGAAACCTGGACCGGCCCTCCTAGCCGGCTGGCCCACAAGGATTCATCCCGATCCTCCCGATTAGCCACTCCAGGCCTGCTTGTAATGCTATCTGTGGGAAATTTCAGTGCGTCGCGCAAAGCGGATCCATGCAACAACTGCTACAGTACATACGCGAATGTTATTTTTAGAAAAAAAAACATGGCACAACCTGCCACCTTATGATATAGCATTTATGGAATCATTTTCACACATACACCCATCCATCCATCATCTGCTGCTTTTTCCGGGGTCGGGTCGCGGGGGCAGCAGCTTTAACAAGGAAGCCCAGACTACCTTTTCCCCAGCCGGCCTGACTGTTCTCTCTGTATTTTTCAAACACTGAGAGAAAAGTCTAGGAACCAGCCCATTAACGGCCTCTCGAGCAGGTAGAAAATCAATCGACAAATCAAATTTGTTTATTTGCGTGACGTCTTCTTAACGAGCAACGTCACTCTTGCGCGTCGGAAGTCGTCTCCACAACAACACAGATGGTGAACAGGAGAGCCGAGAATATGTTCCAATCCACGGTAAAATCAGTTTTAAATAAAGATACACGATAATATCGACTACCGATAATTATCGGCCGATAATGGCAATTATGACGTCACACAGATAATACAGATAATTAAAAAATCAACCGATAATGCAATCTGATAATTATAGACTTGATTTAGCCTGCAAATGTGCGCAACCAAGCAGTTTTCTCCACTTCTTCACTGCCGCCTGCTCAACCCCTCCCCTCTCTGAAGCCCCTGTGGGAGGAGGGGTTTAGGAGTACGGCGTCATAGAGGAGGCGGTGTTACGCATCAGTGTTGAGGCGCTCTCACTATCGTGCGTTGCTTTTCCCATGTGTGAAATGAAATAAACGACGCTCTCACCATCTACAAAACAGTTCCTCAAGGCCCAAAGAAAGCGTCCTCATTGAACACCACTAGCACTAACCCAGCAGCCATTTAAAACTGCATCACAATGATTTTTGGAACGAATATGAGGCTGCTGCTAGCACGAATGCTAAAGCTATTGTTAACAAATAAACTATAAAGGAAGCTACGGGGCTTGTGACGATACAGAGACGCTGCGGTCCTCCCGGAATCGGAGTGTTTGGGAATGCAGCCCAAAGCGAGTGGTAAACTCCCATCTATGGCTAAACACCTCACGAGATCGATAGTTGACAAGTAGCTGTCTTCCGACGGAGCCCGCCGGTGTTCGGCCATTCTTTACTACGCGGCGAAACGTCCTACACAATGCTCAGGGCGCTTGCGCATGCATTCACACGCATGCGCACATCGGTTAGAGGCGGCGATTACTCACTATTTTTGTTTTTATTTAGTTATTTAGAACCTTTTCACAGCCTCAAAGATACTTTTTGCATGTATTACCCTCTCATACTTTTAACCATTGTGTTTTTTTGTGTTAGCTTTGAAGCAGTTGACCACATTAGTTACGTAGCGTGTTTAAACCGTCCTTATTTGACATAACTACATTTAAGTATTTTCTGCAGGCATTTTTTTAGTACCTTATTCCTGTATGCATCTAAACAAAAAAAGTTTAGAGCGCACGGTAGTACTTTAGGTGTCAAATTCGACTAATGTAGGACGTTTCGCCGATGTAGCATATTTTGTCAGAACACCGGTCCGGCAGGCCACCGCCGCCTCACCCTAGGCGGGTAGAGCATGAGAGCAGAGCCATGCACCGAATGCGCCGCAGCGAGCCGGCCGGGGCGGGCGGATATCCAGTACGAACTTAGCTGCCGCCGCCACTCCGGTTCAAACAGAGGCCTGGCGCGGGTGCTAATTTGGCAGCCGGGCGAACTGAAGGGCACAGGCGGGAGGAAATTCCCGAAATGACCCGATAGCCAAACCCCTGGATGAAAAAATAATGCAGTTTATACGACCACGATTCTTCGTGAAAGACATGCCGATCACATCAGTTTTACCACAGACATTTACACAGGTGATGTCAACAAACCATGTTTATCATGACGGCACAGTGGTTAGTTGATAATTGTAACATGCACCAAACGACACAAAGAAGTCATCCAGTCAGTAATGCATTCAGTACGCTTTAAATTTATGACGTCTTAATCAGATCATTCTTCTTAAATCTAGTCAAATAATTTTCTCCATCTTGTTTGAGTGTTGAAGATTAGTTGAATGCGCCAGATTATTCCACTTACTTGAACTAAATATTGCAATTTGTTCTTATTAAGCCCAAACATCCAAAAAAATAAGGTCATTTTTCACCTAAATCAAGAAAAAATTGCTTTCAAATAATGTTTTGAACCATTCTTGAATAAAGAACATTTCTGACAAGTTTTTTTTTTTTTTTTTTTTTTTTTTTTTTTTTTAGGATTATGTATAATAATTTATTGCTTAAAATAAGGCTGTTAATCTTATTTTCAGCTGGCCATTTTTCTTCAAGAAATCTGAGTGAAATATACTTGAAGTGCTGGCAGTTAATTTAACTTATTTCCAATAGATTTACACTGAAAACAAGGGACTTTAACTAGTCTTAAGGAGCTGTGTTTTTGCTGTGTAGTAATGTTATACTTTAGGAATGGCATACTTTTAAAGCCATTTTTGTGCAATTTATGTATTTACTCTGTATGTAATTGTTGCCAAAAGTTTACCATTACACAATCTCAGACAATCTGTCTTTATTTAGATGTTGGAATTTACTACTACTACTTGTTCACATTTGATGTTGAAAAAAAAAGAGCAATATTATTTTTGCACAGCAATATTTTCTCTTGTGTATACTTTAAAATTTTACATAAATCTTTAATAAAATTATTGGCTTGACATTATCGGTTATCAGTTGGAACGAGGAGGAAATTATCGGTTATCGGTATCGGCTGAAAAATGCATTATCGTGCATCACTAGTTTTAAATTACCCAAAACACATCGACACGAGTCATTGACAACAGTCTGTCTCACGCTAGCCATGTTGAATAAGCTCCGCTCTCCTCGTATGTTTACTTCCGCGCGCAAGTCCCTCGTCCTGCCCTCGTCGTTTTACTAACGTCACGTCTGCCCGTCGCTGATTGGTCCACTCCGCTGTCTGTTTGCTGTGGCTTGCTCCGCCCTGAAAATTGGAAATTTTATCCGCTGAATGGTGGCCAGACTCAATAGCTGGAACAGCAGTGAGTCTGGTGTACCAGGCAAACTTCAACCAGCTCCTCCGACGGGATTCCAAGGCGTTCTCAGGCCAGCCGAGAGACATAGTCTCTCCAGCGTGTCCGGGGTCATCCACGGGGCCTCCTGCCAGTGGGACATGCCCGGAACACCTCTCCGGGGAGGCGTCCAGGAGGCATCCGAACCAGATGCCCTAGCCATTTCAGCTGGCTCCTCTCTACGCGGAGGAGTAGCGGCTCGACGCCGAGTCCTTCCCGGATGACCGAGCTTCTCACCCTATCTCTAAGGGAGAGCCTGCACACCCTGCGAAGGAAACTCATTTCGGCCGCTTGTATCCGGGATCTTGCTCTTTCGGTCATGACCCACAGCTCGTGATCATAGGTGAGAGTAGGAACGTAGATCGACTGGTAAATCGAAAGCTTTGCCTTTCGGCTCAGCTCCTTCTTCACCACTACGGACCGGTGCAGAGTCCGCATTACTGCAGACGCTGCACCGACCCGCCTGTCGATCTCCCGCTCCCTCCTACCGTCACTTGTGAACAAGACCCCAAGATACTTGAACTCCTCCACTTGGGGCAGGATCTCATCCCCGACCCGGAGAGGGCACTCCACCCTTTTCCGACTGAGGACCATGGTCTCGGATTTGGAGGTGCTGATCTTCATCCCAGCCTTCATACTCAGCTGCGAACCGTTCCAGTGAGAGTTGGAGGTCACGGCTTGATGAAGCCAACAGCACTACATCATCTGCAAAAAGCAGAGATTCAATGCTCAGGTCACCAAACCGGACCCCCTCAACGCTTTGGCTGCACCTAGAAATTCTGTCCATAAAAATTATGAACAGAATCGGTGACAAAGGGCAGCCTTGGCGGAGTCCAACCCTCACTGGGAACGAATTCGACTTACTGCCGGCAATGCGGACCAAACTCTGACACCGGTTGTACAGGGACAGAACAGCCCTTACCAAGGGGCTCGGTACCCCGTACTCCCAGAGCACCCCCACAAGACTCCCCAAGGCACACGGTCGAACGCCATCTCCAGATCCACAAAACACATGTAGACTGGTTGGGCGAACTCCCATGCACCCTCAAGGACCCTGCCGAGGGTGTAGAGCTGGTCCACTGTTCCCCGGCCGGGACGAAAACCACACTGCTCCTCCTGAATCCGAGATTCGACTTCTCGACAGACTCTCCTCTCCAGCACCCTTGAATAGACTTTACCAGGGAGGCTGAGAACTGTGACCCCTCTATAACTGGAACACACCCTCCGGCCCACCCACCCACTACATAAAAAAAAAAAAAAGAGAGAAGTGTAAGTTTTACTTCATGAGTGATGTATGACTGTAACTGTATGTGGCCACTCCTCTTACTGGACCCAAAAGTTCCTACGTTTATATTTATAATTTGTTGTACGTTGATTTTTGGGGAGCTGCTTGGCACTGCTGACCTACAGGAGACATCGCCATATCATATATTTTTATGACTGTGAGGTACTGTTCATGTCTATGTGTGCGTTTTTCTTTCATAGTATAGGTCCTTTTGGGGTTTTTTTCTTTTTGGGGGGTACTGCCCCCAATACATTATGGTCTCTTAAGTTATGAGTTTGATCCCATTGCTGAAGATGCATGCCAAATTTAACTTCTGCGACAGGAAAACAATGAAAAGAATGTTGAAGAAAAAATATATATACTTATGTGATACTTATGTGATAATCTATGTACATCGGGAATTTGGTGAGGCAATATTTTGCTAAATAATACCTTCCCAACAGACACACACACGCACACAAAAATTAACCAATCAGTTATGTGGTTGGGAGACAAATGATTGTGATTATACACCAGGCCTGTAGGTGGATCCGTAGACACATGAAGCTCTAAGGAATGAACCCTTTCTCCCAATTGGCTCAAGTGGTGCCTCATGAGGCTTCATTTCACCATCACTACTTGCTCGACATACGACCATTTAGACTTAGTCCTGGAATGAATTAACTTTGTACGTAGAGGTACCACTATACAAACAAAACGACCGGGGAATCCATAAAGGCGGACAAAAGTCAGGTTAATAAATCAACTTACTGGGAACATAGCAGGACGAGGGCACAGGAACAAGGGACAAGTCACACTAGGAGGAAACAAATACAAAACCTAACATTTCAGACGACAAAATTGCTAAACATTTGCAAAGTGAATGGGCTAAGATCCAGATTTTAGCTGCCAATCTGGACAAGGCCTTATACAAGTGTGCTAACCCAAAAACTTGCCATGAAAATACAGAGTAATACAAATTATGCGGAAGCAGATGCTGTAGATGTATGCAATTGTTGATTCCTACAAGATTCGATAAAATAATAATGATGATAAGGAAGTAGTTATCATAATTCTACTTCTACAACACATTTCCATGTAGTAAAAGAAAGCACACAACAAAGATTACAGGCTTTCAAAACGAAAATATGAGCCACTAAAACAGACTAAGCTGAAAAAAGTAATAAACCGATCTAATCTACCTCCTATTACATAAGTGGATAAAAGGAACAAAATAATTAACCTGATGTGGATTGTCTGTGGTTAGTTTGTGGCAGCTTAGTGTCATGTGAATGTGTTTTGTTTTGTTTTTTTGTTTTTTTTATGTTAACAGTTGGTAGCCACACGCAACAGGGTGACGGTTTTGGCCTTACAGTTCTCCAGTGACAAGCTGCACCTTTAATCTCACATCTGCTGTGTTGCAGGCAGCAGTAAGGATGATCTCAATGTTTGAAAACAGTCTAAAGCTAAATGAAGCTGCATTAAAGATTTAATTCATAACCTAAATGAAGGGATGCGAAAAACGTTACAACTTTAACAAACCGCATTTTGATTAAATTTATGCAAGAAAAATTTACAACATGCATTCCAAAAAGTCAATTAAGTGTAATTTTTGTGTATGACAAACATAATATCCTAGTCCTGTTAAGACTTCTGTGCTGCAAAAATTACAATCCAATTACACTTTTTGCCTGTTTCAAGAGAGCTAGATTGGAGAATGACCATGTGTCTAGCTCATTACATGGTAAATCACAAGCGTTTAATGTTTTGAATATGTTAGAAGCTACACAAGCGAGTGACCCCAGACAAACAAGATTGGCTTTATTACATTTGTAGGTTCAGTTTTTTAGCTTCTCAGGGTCCCACCCCAGCTATAAATTACTTCCGCATTTCATGTATTTCAATATGCCAATATCGCGTACATAACACAGTGTTCTTTAATGCCTCATAACTTTAATGGCTTGTAATCTTTGCCAACATTACGCCAACTAATTGGCAAGTATAACTGTTCGTTTAATGTAACGATCACTCGGTATTCCCTGCAGCCATTTGCAATTCACAGAATAAGCCACACTGCCACAGATAATTTCCTAAAATATGTGCATGTTGAAATGTGCTGTACTTCGAAGTATTTAAAGCTCGGAGAATGAGCAGATCAAGTGCGTTATGTGTTCATCCTTTGCTGCTCACTTGCATTTTTTTCCCTTTTTGTGATGAGCCAAGCCTCTTCTGCATCCATCTTAATTCAGGTCTGATTGGTATTAATTCTGGACCCCCGTGACAATTAGCCATCCGTCTGGCTGGCAGTTGACAAACAGCCCAGATTCCTCTTGCTCCCAGTGGCTTCATGTGGGGAGCATCCACAGCTGCAACACAAATAATATAGTACAGTACTCTGTCCCAGTCCTCTCTAATGTGCTCTTTTATTGGCATCACTGGCACTGTTTCATCCACTGAAAACTAACGTGAAGAAATACGTACGTGTCTTGACATGATTGTATGATTTAATCATGAACAAAGTCTGTCAAGGTCACACTTGGCATGTTCTGAGAATATTAGCATAAAAGTAGTTATTTGTTCAACATATCTAATTTTGCATTTTGGATGCCCAGGCAAGTTGTATAGTAAATGAACTATTACAAGGATCACGAAAGAGGATTAAAGAGGAGCAGGTAGGGAATTCAAATGTGCTTAAATGTTACACTCACAGTACTTCCATAATTTTATACAGGTATAATGAATTAATATTTTTACTTAAATGCACAGACCATTTTGAATGTTACAGTGGTATGAAAAAGTATCTGAACCTTTTTTGGAATTTCTCACATTTCTGCATAAAATCACCATCAAATGTGATCTAATCTTTGTCAAAATTACACAGATGTAAAAACGTTCTGCTTTAACTAAAACTACCCAAACATTTATAAGTTTTCTTATTTTAATGAGGATAGCATGCAAACAATGACAGAAGGGGGAAAAAATAAGTAAGTGAACCCTCTGCCTAAGGAGACTTAAAGAGCAACTGAAACCAATTTTTACCACACAATTTAAGTCAGGTGTGTGCCCAGTCACTGATGAGTGGTTTAAAGCTGCCCTGCCCACTATAAAACACAGACCTGGTAAGAATTTTCTTGATGAGAAGCATTGTCTGATGTGCATCACAGCTCGGTCAAAAGAGCTGTCTGAAGACCTGCGATCAAGGATTGTTGATTTGTATAAAGCTGGGAAAGGATACAAAACCATCTCTAAAAGTCTGGATGTTCATCAATCAACAGTCAGAGAAGTTGTCTACAAATGAGGAGAGTTTGGCATTGTTGCTTCTCTCCCAAGGAGTGACCTTCCACCAAAGATTATGCCAAAAGATAAGCGCAGAATAATCAGAGAGGTATAAAAAACTCAACGGAGGAAGCCACTGCTGTCTAAAAAAAAACGTTGCTCGTTTAATTTTCGCAAAAGGCACTTGGACACACCACAGAAGTTTTGGTAAAATATTTTGTGGACTGATGAAACCAAAGTTGAACTGTTTGGGAGTAACACACAACGTCATGTGTGGAGAAAAAAATGGAACAGCTCACCAACATCAACACCTCATCCCCACCGTGAAGCATGGTGGAGGGAGCATCATGATATGGGACTGTTTTGCTTCCTCAGGGCCTGGACAACTTGCAACCATTAATGGAAGAATGAATTCAAAAGTTTAACAGGATATTTTGCAGGAAAACCTGAGGCCCACTGTCAGAAAGTCGAAGCTAAAAAGAGGATAGATGCTGTAACAAGACAATGATCCAAAACACAAAAGTAAATCAACTTCAGAATGGTTTCAGAAGAACAAAATACACGTTCTGGAGTGGCCCAGTCAAAGTCCAGACTTGAACCCCATTGAGATGCTGTGGCATGACCTAAAGACAGCGATTCATGCCACTCATCCTAGGAATCTGACTGATCTACAGCAGTTTTGCAGAGAAGAATGGGCCAAGATTAGTCCTGATCGATGTGCCAGACTGATCTGCAGCTACAGGAAGCATCTGGTTGAAGTTATTGCTGCCAAATGGGGGGCCACAAAATATTAAACGTGATGGTTCACTTACTTCTTTTTCCCCCTTCTGTCATTGTTTGCATAATATCCTCATTAAAATATGAAAACCTATAAATTTTTGGGTGGTTTTGGTTATAGTAGACATTGTTTTTTCATCTGTGTGATTTTGACAAACATCAAATTGAATTTGATGGTGATTTTATGGAGGAATGTGAGAAATTCCACAAGGTTCTAATATATTTCATACCAATGTAATTGTGTTTTGCTTGGTATTTTAGACTGCATTCACACGTCAAAGATAATAAAATGTTAATGTTGTGAAATTTGGATCATCATGATTGTCAATGCATATTCGTGATACTGTTAAAATAAATATTTCAAAGAAAACTATCTACATGAACCAAATGCATTGCGAATTTAATTTTGGTTGGAAAATGCATGTAAGAAAATGTAACTTGAAACAATCAAAATCTATCTTCATCTATGCAAAAAAAAAAAATCAGGAAATGTACCACAATGATTAAAATAACAGTGATTTCGTAAATGAAATAATATATTAAAACTAGAAAATGCAACGTCTCCAAAAATTGCCTGGGGATCCTTGCTGAAGAGTTTTCAAAGTACAGCAGATATTAGACCATTAAGTCCAGAGCTAAAGCACATTAGGATGATTGAAAACATTCTGTCAATAAGTGACAGCGAAGAAGAGGATGATGATGTTGATAATGGATGCTGATTTTCTCAACTTCTAATCACTTATGAAAACAACACACTGTCCGTGTTTAATGTGTTTTACCACTGCATCATGTATCTTTGGAAAAGTGTGTGGGGGGGGATTAATCACTAGTACTTTAGTTACAGTTGGACTGCCAAAAAAGTTATCAGTTATTATTACGTATATTGGTCTATAGCTCTACTTGGGTCCCAAAGGCCTGGGGATTTAAAAGAAGGTGCAGAAATAAATATTCACTATAGTTGACCGTGTCCTGAATGCCCATCCACTCCTGCACAGCTACCAATACTCTGTGACAATCACCACTAGTCACTGGCAAGTCAGTTCTAATCCAAACACGACATTAAAAAGTTATATGTGGAAATGATGCACACTATGAGTGCACAGTAATGCGAATGTGCAAGAGAATTTATTAAACATTAATTGGAACTTTTATTCCAGTCGGATCTTATGCTGACATGATCCACGTGTCTTCAAATTGGCACATAGGTATATGTGGACCATCTGTGTAGACACTCAATTAACCTCCGCAGCAGCGCATGGGTCCCCTCCAAACAAGCATGCTGTCCTCTCATGATGTACACAGCTAGCTCACATTATGTATGCACCAATTTCCCTTGTAATATGAGTGTATCACTCTCTTTAAAATTCAACAATATGTGGAACAGCAACGGGATATAAGATGTACCCACGCTGAGGAAATGCAATTTGTTTGACAGACACTTTTAATGGAAAGTTGCCGGTCTCCGAAATGTCAGTGATTCCATTCCTCTGAATGTTCAAGTTGTACTGAAAGCTTTACCTGTATTCCCACACATGCTAACAAGTCTGTGACTGCACATTAGATTGTTTTTGTCTCTGAATCCTTTGCAATTCATGACCTTAAAGTCTAGAGTCCTTCGATACCTCATGATGAGGACTTTTTAGTAGGCCTTTCCTGCAGCCACTCTTAGTTGATGCCTAAATGGAAAAAGATCATGTCCACTGGAGGAAAAAAAAGGTGTGCAAGAAAAAGCCTAAAGTCTGACCTGAAAGTCAAAATTCTGACTTTAAAATCAGAGTTCTGAGAAAATCTTAGCTATGTTTTTAAAAAATACATGTAAAATATATTCATAAATGAAGAATATATACAGGGGCAAACATTCAGGTGACTTGAAGTTCCACTTTGAGACCCCCAATTTGGCCAAATTTCAAAATTGTCCTATATGCATGTGTGATACATCATTGGACAGCTTAAAATTTCAATTTTCTTGGAGAAGAAAAATTTTGAACAGGAGGGCATTTAATAAAAAAAAAAAAAAAAGTTTTTTAAACCCCTAAAGCCTAACTGGAGGTGAGAGCATGAGAGAACATAATTAAAGACACCATAATTTCAACGAGATATTATCGCGTACTTACCTTATCCAAAAAGTCCGTGTAGCATGTTTCACTGAGTGTCAAGACACAGCTGTGAATGGTCACAGCTTGACTTTTTCGGGATTTTATGGGTGAAAGAGGGTAATATAACAAGGGTTGCCATGCAGAAATCGCAGACAACAAGGAGTGGTCGAGATTTTCTTTTTCAAATATTTACTCTTTTAAACGTTTTTATTTTTTTCCAATTCTTTTTTGTTTGGATCGATTATCATCTTAAATGTCGGGGAAAATGCGACAGTAACAACAACAACAACAAAAAAATACAGTTAAACCAAAGTTATGACGTAGATATCTGTGACCTATATACAGAAACTATTTTTTTCATTGTGACGTAATTTGTCATTTAATTTAATTAAAAGTTAAAACAATGCGAATGAATAATTAAAAAAATAATAATAATAACTAAATATTAGACATCAATTAATGATTCTAAGCTAAAAAGGATATACATTTCAGATAATAAATATGATTACTTACCTTCTTTTTTATGGCTGGGTTGAAACAAAAACGGTTGCGCGGTGTCTGTAAACGGGGGTCTCTGGGGTAAAAAGGACAAATTAAAAATAGTTTGGGGGCTTAATGCGCCATGAAACTGCTATGGCAGCATATAGACTTATTGTTCTATCAAACACAGCACTTCTTTTGGCTTAAAATACAGCAGTTTAATTTAAAGAGGGGTATATATATATATATACACACACACACACATATATATTAGGGCTGTCAAACCATTAAAATTTTTAATCGAGTTAATTACAGCTTAAAAATTAATTAATCATAATTAATCGCAATTAATCGCAATTCAAACCATCTATAAAATATGCCATATTTTTCTGTAAATTATTGTTGGAATAGAAAGATAAGACACAAGATGGATATATATATATATTCAACATGCGGTACAAAAGGACTGTATTTGTTTATTATAACAATAGTTTCAGTTCAGTTTATTCGCACATCATCAAATACAGTACATGATCATACGCTAGCCATTCACATGTTAAGATGGGTGAATAGGACACTCCAAAGAAGCTATTCAAAGCTTTTAGCAGGGGCCCAACTAAACTAAACTAGCAGCCCGCCATTGTTAATGTCAATAATTACTTACACAATGCTCATGGGTGCTGAAGCCTATAAAATCAGTCGCACCCAAGAACCAGCAGAGGGCAGCAAAACACAATTAACAAGTGGGCATTTCACTATACTGTCATTTAAATCTCTCTGAGCGGGGGGCATGTGCGTTAATTGCATCAAATATTTTAACGTGATTAATTAAAAAATTTAATTACCGCCCATTAACACGATAATTTTGACAGCCCTAATATATATGTATATATATATATATATACATATTAGGGCTGCAGCTATCGACTGAAAATCGAGTAATCGGATAAAACAAATATATTTTTAGGTGAAGAGCAATTATAAATATACATGAGAAAACAAGACATTTCATCTAATCATGAACCATTTTCAGTCAATCAATGTCTTTATTTTCGATGTATATTGTTGAAAACAGCCAACAATTGCATCTCAGATGTAACTAGAATAAAAAAAAAAGACTAATTCACTGCTTTCACTCCAAAAACTTTTAGATCTTGTTAAAATATATATATATATATATATATATATATATATATATATATATATATATATATATATATATATATATATATATATATATATATTACCTAAAAATGCCGTTACGCTTGATAACACACATCACTTAAAAGTTAGGATTTTTTCCCACGTGTTTCAATTGAATTTCTATTTGTGTCAAGCCATTTTTAGGTTCTAGTTTAGTTTTAAGTTAGTCTAAACTGTAAGTCCTGATAGGGTTTTGAGTTTTTGCAGTGTTCAAAATAAATGTATGATATAGGCTGTATTGAAGCACATTAGGGACCAGTGCTAATTGGTGTTTTATCCAGCAATGACTACTGAGCTAAAATTGATAGTTAGCATTATTACGTTTTTATTTTACACCCTCATCACTCCACAATGCATTGTTATGTTAAAGCCTGTATGTAAGACACGTTAGCCGCGCATCGACAGTGGTCACAATTAATAGAAACCTAGCGCTCCGCAGGGCTAACGTTATGTTAGCAAGTAGTGACAGTAACGTTAATCTTATTTATTAGCGCTTAGCGCTCTTTATTAGCGCTTAGCGCTCTACTGCTTTAAGATGGCGGCTGTTTACTAACGCTGCCCAGACGCGGCCGAGTCTGTCATTTCGCATCTAGTTCAACATACATGTGATCTCTATGAGACGTATCAGACGCTACCTGCTACCAACTAGCATCGTGTGGGCTAGTATTTAGCAACGTCGGCGTCGTTTGTCGCGTCTGTCGGCTGCAGTAAGTTTTTTTTTCGTCTTTCTTTCTTTCTTCCTCTCTGCACGTGACATCAGCGCGTTGTCCCGCATTAAAAGTAGTCCGAGCAAAACGTGATGCTTAGAGCTGTCAAAGTAAACGATTACTCGAGGTGAATAAAATTACTCGGATCAGTTTTTAAACTCGAGTTACTCGAGTTGCTCGAGTATTCGTTTCAGCTCTAATATATATATATATATATATATATATGAATATATGTATACATATACATAGTGTGTGTCTATACAAGGGGCATTCAAAAAGTAATGCACTCAAGTGCGTTGCTCGTACAGGATTTTACCAATCTTGTTTATATTTGGCACAAACATGATAGGATACACCTTTATGCGATTGTTATATGTGTTTTTCTTATTTTCTCATTTTTAAAGCTTTAGCTATCTTCCAAAATGGCTGCCCCTCTTGAAGCTTGTCAGAAACAAAGAGCTGTAATCGAATTCCTTGTTGCAGAGGGAGACACCCCTCTGAGGATTCACAACCGGCTGGAAAATGTCTACAAGGATGATACCATAGACTATAGTACTGTAAAAACATGGGTATAGCAATTTAAAAACAGTCCTGAAGACCATGAAGAGGTGGGTAAATCCAGCATAGCCGATAAGCCCTGTAGTGGTCGCCCATCCACCACTGACGAGCTTCAAGAGGGGCAGCCATTTTGGAAGCTAGTTTAAGCTTTAAAAATCTGAAAATAAGAAAAACACATAAAACAATCACAAAAATGTGTGTCCTATCATATTTGTGCCAAATATAACCTGGTAAATTGGTAAAATCCTGTACGAGCAATGCACTTGAGTGCATTACTTTTTGAATGCCCCTCGTACAATACCGTTCAAAAGTTTGGGGTCTAAGTGACCCCAAACTTTTGAACTGTAGTATATCATATGGGATCGCTTAGACCCCAAGCTCTTAAATGGTAGTGTATACTAGGACTGTAGCAATTTGTTATTGTTATTGTTATAAGTAATCGATTAATCCATTGATTAGTTCAAAAATTCGAGTAATCAGATTGCCATTAGGAACATTTAATGCATTGTTTATTTGTGATTTACTATTGTTATTTATGTGTTTATTTGTACATAAATTAAGAATTTAAGAGTTCCAAAATGTTTTGGGTGAATTAAAGGGTGTCAAAAAAATGTAATTGCTCGATTAATTAAAAAATAATTAAAAAAAAAAAAAAAAGATAAAACTTCGGAATCGTCGACTAATCGTTGAAAAAGTCTGCAGACTAATCGTGAGAAAAATAGTCATTTGGGACAGCCCTAATGCTAACTTTTTTTTTTAACAACGCTCTTAACAAATCGTTTCAACACATAGTCCCGCAAAAAACTGCCAAATATAGCTCTAAACTAAATTACGAATGCATAAACAATTATATGACCTCAGAAAAATTTTTACAACCTTATGTTGGTCATAACAGGGAGTAGCTGGATCAAGCCATGTTACATTAGTTATATCATATTCAGTGTTGCCACTAAAGGGCAATGTATCCACTCAAATCAATAAAACTAAATGCAAACACTTTCAAAACAATTACAACCATTATAATTAAACAAATCTTCGGAGCAGCAGCATTTGATTCGAAGCATTTTTCTAATCGAATTATTCGAGTTAATCGATTCATTGTTGCAGCGCTAATATATGCATACAACCACCAGTAAAAACCAGCAATAAAGTATGGAGTGAACTGAAATGCATGCTTTATGGGTTTGATTAGTGGTAAAAATAAATCAATGGCCTTAAATGCTTGATGACAGTCTTGATCAATTTGATTCAGTATTCGACGCACTTCTCTACTTAATTTTACCTGCATCATTCCTTAGCCGCTGGCGCCCTCAGTCATTTTTCTACTCAAGGAATTTGTGTTGTCGTGCAGTGACCATAAATCATTCATAAGTATAGCGGGAGATCAGAGTGAGTTATCACAGAAGATCAGAGGGAATGATCTAGCACCGTATGTTTGATTTGATCTAGAAGATCACAACTAATACATGAAGCATGTGAAAGTGCTGTGGTTCATCACTGGGATATGTCAGAATGATTCCCCAATCAGCCTCACACTGGAGGCGGTGCGGTATCCAACTGACATCACTATCAATGTGTCCTCCAGAAAGCTCGCTTGGCCAGGATCCGAATTTCCAAGACGGGAAGCTCCAGTGCCTTCCTCCACAGCAAGCGCAACGGCCTGTTTAATGAAGCCTTGGAGCTTACGGTAAGACCAGACAAACGCTCACGCTTCACTACTCCCTACATTTCTCCTGAAAGGGCACCAAAAGCCAGACTGCTGAATCTCCATTATTTAGAAATATGAGGTTAAGCAGAAAAGTAGATAATTGTTTCGTTAGTCAGCTAGAATTTCAAACTATCATTTTTGCCAATTATTTTGTATTGTATCTTTGCAACATCTCTTCATTTGTTATTTTAGTGTTTTTACCTGTCTCTGGACTCTTCCCCAGGGTTAATTGATAGTTTTTGCAGCACCTTGCCGACTCGAATGAAAGGAAAAAAGTAAAAAGTAAGATCATTAGTTAGGCAAATGTTTACTAAAGTGATGGTTTGGTATGGAGTTAAATGGTCAGCTGCGTTCTCGTGGATCAATTGTTAAACATGAATATAAGGGAAATTGGAAGGTTGGCATAGAAGTCTCAAACTTTCAAATGTTTGGACTGATTAAAAAAAAAAAAATCTAAATCTCGAATGGAGCAAAGAACGTGACCAAAGAATTTGTCATTCTCCAGTTCGTCTACTTGTTAGCGGGTACATTCAGCCTCGGGGTTGTTACTTGAGTCACATTACTTCATGACCAACCACCACATAAGCAGGAATATTGCTCTCTTGTTCATGCATATTAACACATGAGTGAAAAAGAAATAATCATGGAAAACAAGTCGTTACAAACTCCCTGTAGGTAGCCTTGTCAGTTAAGCAGCCAGAGGCGAAATGTGTGTGCAGTGTAATGCACTGTACATCCATTAGGGCCACAAATCAATGTTCTGGCTCCATTGATCTTCGCTGACGTGCCTCCAGGGTTCACGTTGATATTGTGACCCTACTTCTGCTGCTTTGCTTGACTGTGACAGCTTTCTGATCCCTTTGCTGTATTCCAAACACAAGTAAAATTGTCCTCTTTTTGTCTCACCCTGCCACATTAGCAACTTCCATACAAGATGAATCTTTCTGATCAGGTATGGACACGATATTGCAGATTCCACATTTGGTTATTGACTTCCTCAAAGATAGCAAAGCAGGCCTCTTATTCTGGATGCTGTGCATATTTCATCACAGGGCTCTACAGAGGAGGAACAACGGTTAAGTAAGTCTACCTCTCTATTGGAGAGCCAACACCATCACCTGCTGACTTGCTTGGAGAAAACCACTGTGAGTTCGCAAGTGCCCAATACTTATTGATAGTATAAGCCTTTAGCAATGTATCTTTTCAGGATGCTAATTGTGTACCTTCTTCATGGTTAACACCATTTAAACTCAAATAGTTCTAAGTTGGAGTCACTGTGTCACGCTCGAGTCCTCTAAGTGGAATTTTTTGTTGACAAATGAAGGAGTAAACAGGCTCATGCTTCTTGTCAAATACTTTTAAGAAACAAATTCAGGATCCACATCTACATAGTTATTTCTAATACAGTGTTGATGTCAATGAACTGCTTTGTACTGAGGGCCATGCCAAGTGTTAAGTGTTTCGAGCTTGGCAACTTCAAGACAGTTTGTGAAAAATTATTTCTCCACCATAAACAATGTTTTTTCAGACCACAGGCAATTAAAATAAAAGACGAATTGGATTTAGCTGCACAGATGTGGCCTGACAATGGACAGGCAGTCAAAGGATTCCGTAACATATAGAAAAATTGCCCACGCTGACCATCATCACTCTTCTAAACCTCGGCCATGTGTTTAATTCACCCAAAAGCGGCCATGATAGACCTGTGTAATGTAGTTTAATTTTGTGTGTGCTCACATGTATTGAGCGGCACAATGTTGTCCTTGTGCTGACCTCATGTCCCCTTGCCAAAAGTGCTCTGCACTGAATATACTGACCATGAGTAAATAAAAACACGAACAGTAAATGGATCCAGACTGTTCAGAAGGGTCAAATAGCAAGCAACAGTTTCTTAGCCTTTGCATTAAAATAGAAGTTTAGAGATTCTCTCTACGTATATACAGTATCGTTTACAATGTGCACCTTCTCTCCTCTCCTTTGGTTGCCACAGAACCATGAGTTTGTGGATGAGCAGTATTACCAACAAAGCTACCTGGAGGCAGGACTTCAGCATTACCCGTCTCGTAGCCCGTCCCTCTCCAGCCAAGAAGGTGTCACGGGCACTTGCTGCACCCGCAGAAGCAAGAAGCACCACAGTCCTTTACCCAATTCCAGTGAGCCGGCACACATGCAGCCATTAACGCATGCACACCAACAAGGCTTGCAAGAGCTCAGCACCATCCACATTCAGCCACTCAGCACCAGGTAGGACAACACATAAGATTATTCTAAAATGAATATGGGAAAATAGTCTTTTTACCAATCTGGTGTCTTGTAAGCGCAATCAGTTGATCACAGTCAGGTAGTTCTTGTTTCAGTAGAAACCTCAGTGGTTAAACTGTCTGTGCTGAATCAGTTGTAACAAAGACCAGGACCCAATACAGCCCTTCAGAACCAGTTTGCCCACCCCTGGCATAGAGTGTGGGGGATAAGAAGTTTGAGTGAAGCTTGAGTAAAAACCATGTTCAAAATGATGATCATTTGTTTTCTTGTTCTTCTCTGTGTACTTTATTTTCACTAGTGATGAGCGATGATGCATTTTTCAACCAATACTGATAACTGATAATTTCCTCCTCATTCCAACCGATAATGTCAAGCCGATAATTCTATTAAAAGATTTATGTACAATTTTAAAGTATACACAAGAGAAAATATTACTGTGCAAAAATATAATTTATTGCTCTTTTTTTTGCAACATCAAATGTGAACAAGTAGTAAATTCAACATCTAAATAATGACAGATTGTCTGACATTGTGCAATGGTAAACTTTTGGCAACAATTACTTACATGAGTAAATACCTAAGTTGCACAAAAATGCCTTTGAAAGTAAGCCATTCCTAACATATATAACATTAGTAAACTGCAAAAACACACCTCCTTAAAACTAGTCAGTTTTAAGTGTGAATCTATAGGAAATAAGTGAAATTATCTGCCAGCGCTTCAAGTGTATTTCACTCAGATTTCTTGGAAGAATAATAGCTAGCTGAAAATAAGCTTAACAGCCTTATTTTAAGCAATAAATGATTATACTTAATCCTTAAAAAAACTTGTTTGTCAGAAATGTTCTTTATTCAAGAATAGGTATGGTTCAAAACATTATTTTAAAGCAATTTGTAAATTGAGAAGTGTTAATGAGTGCCAATAAGTTTTGATTATCTACTGTGACTGTAACTGATCAGACGAATAGGTTACGTAAATAATTTGAAAGGTGATTGCTAATGTTATATGCTTTGTTGCACACTGTGAAAATGATTAACTGAAAAGAGGGAGATGTCATGTATCCATTGTACAGCGCTTTGTTTATATTTGCGGCACTCACGACACTTGCTTTACGGCAGCTCAGCTGATACACGGCAGTATTATTAGGCCAGAGTTGGAGCTCGCATCCCTGTGCGTGTGCCTGAGTTTTGTTAAGCCGAAAATAACAGGAGCGTGGCTGGATTCATCCTTGTGTAAAAAAAAAAAAAAAAAAAAAATCTCCTCCCGCCTGTGCCCTTCAGTCCGCCGGGCCGCCAAATTGGCAGCCACGCGAGGCCTCTGTCTGGCTCGATGAGTGGAACTGGAGTGGCGGCGGCAGCTACGTTCGTAACGGATATCCGCCCGCCCCGGCCGGCTCGCCGCGGCATATTCAAGGCCTGGCTCTGCTCCGGATGGAGGCGGACGCCTTGCGTCCCGTACGGCGTGGGGGGAACGCACGAGAAATCCGCCCCGCCTAGGGCGAGGCGGCGGCGGCCTGCAAGGACTGGACAGAGCAGCGAGCTCCGTCGGAAGACGGCTACTTGTCAACTATCAATGTTTAGCATTAGATGGAGTTTACCACCTGCTTTGGGCTGAATGAGGACGCTTTTTTTCCACCTCGTGAAACTCCTGCAGTGCATGTTTTGCAGATGGCGAGAGCGTCGTTTTTTTTACACAAATCCAGCCAGGCTAGTCACGGCCGCCACAATATACAACTGCTTCTTGTCGTGTAACTCCGCCTCCTCAACCCCTCCTCCCTCAGGGGCTTGAGAGAGGGGAGGGGTTGAGGAGGCAGTGGTGCTGAATTCTTCGGTTGCGCGCATTTGGAGGCTAAATCAAGTATATAATTATCGGATTGCATTATCGGTTAAAAAAAATGTATCTGGATTATCTGTGTGACGTCATAATGGCCATTATCGGCCGATAATTATCGGTAACCGATATTATCGTGTATCTTTAATTTTCACTATTTGTATTATATTTTTTTGCTCTGTCAATTTTGTTTACATTTTCACATGATATTTGGAATGATCATTTGTGAAACTTATTGCTGAGGGGACTTTAAAAAAGTATTAAAAATGCAATGCCAATGATTATTGTTTTTCAATGTGCTTATACCACTCAAATATGCATTTATTTCAGGTTTCAGTGAAATTATTATATTACAAGTACTACAATAAAAGTAATCATATAAAAAAATCACTTTCACATACAAAAAAATAGTCAAAAAGTGACGGTTGTCAGACCGGCCAACTCTACCAATGAGGTGTCCCTTATTTTCATATTCAGGTAGTTGGCAACCCTGGGCTACTACTGAGGTGTGTTAAGACCCCAGTAATGGTGGCCACCACTAGAGAGCGATGTCCACAAATCTCTACTCAGAATTATCCATGCATAAGTAAAATTACATATCTTTGTATCAAAAAGATTAGTGAACTGAATGGACTCCCTAATTTAAGGGTACAATATGGAGTGTCACTTTTTTACTCGTGACTGCCACCTAAAGCGTAACTTCGGCCTCTGCGTTAAGCTTATGCATGGCACTCATGCTTATAGACCCTACCCACGTGACGTCACAACTCCTTCCTCCTGACTGGTGCCGCCCAATTGTCCGTCAACACATCATGTTTACCTGTTACTGCTACGTACATTCCTCCTATTTACGACGTGTTTTTCTGCTCGTTAACATTAATAATCAAAATGGTGAAGGCGTGTGTGGCGGTCGGTTGCAATAACAGAGAAGATAGACGGAGAAGACGGAGAGACTTGAAGTTCTACCGGATTCCGAGAGACCCGGAGAGAAGAGAGCGAGATGGGCTGCTGCAATTCGACGAGAAAACTGGGCTCCAAACGATTACCACAGATTATGTAGTAGTCATTTTATATCTGGTAAGATGCATTTAATATATATTTAGAGGGTTTTGGGCTGACAACCACAATTAAGATCATTGCTAGGCTAATCGCCGACAACATACACGTATGTATGTAGTGAGAGTGCTATCGCTAAACCATATAAACATTAAAAGCCCTAACTCCATTGACAAACGACATGAAATACATTAGACTTGACAGTGGATATTAGCAATAACAAAAGATTTTGAATTGAAAATTTCGTAACTCACCTTTACAAGCACAAGATAGATTCCTGCCGAATTTTCGAGGACCTGTTTCACCCAACCAGCAACGAAGTATTTATAAGCCTCCAAGCTCTTAAAGTTTTTCAAACTTTCGTGAGAATAGGCTGATTTTGTGTGGACAAAATAGTTGTACTTATCAGGGTAGCTAGCAGATGTCAGGCAAATACGGCGGAGACAGCGGGTCGAAAAACATCGATTTAGGCATCAAATATGGATCTGGCGAATGGATAAACTGAAGCTTTTCCACATAACGCCTTTTATGCAACGCATCAAGTGAGTTTACGGCATCCGAAAGCACCGGGTCTTCCATGAAATGCATTATAAATTGCTCGATCAATTGAGACCATTGATAATACAGACACAAAATGACGGACAAGGGGGCGGAACCATACAGCGAGCACGTGATTTTGTGACGTCGGTGGGTAGGGTCTATACGAGTTGCACTGGAATTGGGGCTGTGCTGGAAAATTGTAGACCAGCGGTCAGCAACCTTTTTGGTCTGGTGTGCCATTTTCAAATTTTCTTGCCATTCAGTGTGCCACACCAAGATTAATGACGCACATCCGAATTTTTATATCCGGCAGAACTGTAATTTTACACCAAAGAAAAAAAACATGGACATACATTGAATTTGTACAACTACCATTCTTCCGTATCAATTAACTAAAACATGCATATTGTAGAAAATATCCAAACTTGAAAATAAGTGTAACAACAGATGTACAGCAGCACCATCTTATGTGAACATATCACACACACACCCCAGCAGGAAAAGGGGAACAGGTGTGATTCTCAGTGCAGGTCTCTCACAGTACAGAGAGCCTTCGAAGTCAGAGCAGCCGACTCTTACATTTTGTCTTGTTCATTAGCAACTTAAACAGTGAATTGGATGCACAATTTTAGATTTTATATAACAAATATAAAAAATGCCTACCTTAATGTGATCCCTGGCCGTTTTCCATTAAATTTCATGTTTTGTCTCGTAGTGGCGTTTGACACTTGCTGTGCGACACACAACGCTCTCAAGGCATAATGCACAAACAGAGTTACCGGAAGTAACCAGCCAACCAGTTGTTACCGGCATCCCCAAAGGGCCGCTGTCCCCTACAATATGACCGGCTTTTGAGTTAAGCGTAGAAGAAGAAGTGGGCGTCTGGGCGAGAAAAAGTTGAAAGTTGAAAGCACCGCAATTACCAAAAAGCGCAGATTGGTAACTCAGTGTACTTCCGCCAGCTCTCTGATTGGTGGCTTCGCGACACGTTAGTAGCGTGTGCCGAATTGAGCGCGCAGAGAAAAAAAAATGACAAGCGCAGGAATCGAGAAATTGAGAAACAGCTGGAAGTGTGCTCAAAATCCATTATTGCTCGCATACTGTATAACGCTATAGGCAGAGGGAGTGGGAGGGGCGCTCCCGTAAAGCCCCTAAATAACAAGGCGCGCAACTAAAAATCTCTTAATTTCAGGTGAAACTTTTTTTTTTTTTTTTTTGCCATGCCCTCCGTGCCACTGGTTAACCCTTCGCGCGCCAGTGCTGACACACGTGTCAAAGGTTGCCGACCCCTGTTGTAGACAGTTACTGGCTCGCTCATTTTTTTACAGTTTTTTTAACGGGCAGAGACTAGGCGGAAGCTCACTGAAACAGAGCTGCTGCCGCAGGGACAGGTGTGGACATGCATAGGCACATGTTTGACCAAAGGTTTTTCTACTGAAGGGAAGAAAAAAGGCATTTTGTGGCTAAGTATTAAGCGTTAATACTAAGTATTTTACATTAACACGATAAATTCCATATTGTATCCATGAGTAAAAGGTAAAAATCACCTTGAAATATGATCAAATGAATGTTTACCATTACTTAGATAAAATGCCCATTTCGATTAACAACACAAGATTTTTTTTTTTTTTAATAAAAGCATTGGCTCATACCTTCATGGGATCAAAAAAGCATACTGCATTTCCATAGCTGAACGGACAAACAAAAAAATTGTAAATTACAAACAAAAACTGATGAAATACACATAATCTGTCTAGGATTTTTCAGATTCAACATTGTTTTTTTAACCTGGGACAAGGCAGTTCAATACAGTAGGCTATATACTGTACATTCTTGGCCATGGAAGGGGAATATCATGCTTCTCTGAATCTGTTTTGACATCATTGTTCCATGTCACCGTTCTATCAGTTTTTTTCTAATTGGTCCCTAATAAGTACAATGATCTCAACTGAAGTTAAGATCTCATTTTGGAAAATATGGGGAAAAAGTAACAAGCATTTTTTGACAAAGTGAGAAATACAAAAATACAGTAAAATTAGAAAGTGGGTCGAGATACCTGAAAAAATCTCCTTAACCGCAGTAACTAAGAATGTCAAAAACAGAAGGCCAGGTCCTCTCAGCTAATATCAGTCACTTCATAAATGATCCTCTCATTGATAACTTATAACTTTAGCTTGTGCAAAAGCTCCAATAGTTTCTTTCTCTTGCCACACAGCCGCTCCAGTTTGAACATGCGCATGGATGAGCCGACACCACTCAACTGCCAGGGTAGCCAAATCACCACAGCGATCATCAGCATTCCAACACCACCTGTGACGACCCCCGAGGGCGACTCCCGTCTCCCGGCTGCCCCCTCTCACCAGAACGTTGTGAAGGTGTCCGCACTGTGAAGGACGCAGGCGTGTCATACTCAGTGACTGTTTTAAGACTCACCTAATCAGACTGAGGGATGAGAGGATAATGTTCAGACACTTACTTTGGATGCGGTGGAGACTGCCCTCTGCTAGTCATGTACCGCAACAACATTGACTCCTTATACATTAGAGGGATGACGTCTAGATACAGTGCACCCATGTTTGGGTGTGTATTTGTGTGTGCAGATGTATGTGTGCAACTCAAGTGTCACTGAGCACAAAGCACCTTTTTATGATTTTGGCATCATTTTGACTCTTCCCTAAGGGGGAGACGGAAGCTGATCAAGGAACAATCAGATATATGATATTACCCTTTTACTTTTTGTCATTCCGTATCACTGCTGATATCCAGATACAGTCATCATTCCTCATCACTTTCAGTATCAGACCCACTTGAGGGGAAATGTTACATATGATATGTATTGTATGTCTTGATTTGTGTTTGTGCGTGTGAGCGTGCGTATGCGTGTGCATTTTCTGGATAGAGGAACTGTGGTATTTTCAGTCAAAGGTATGTGCCTCGGGTGATTGAACTTTCGATTCTTCTGGAAGTCTATCTATGGCTCTCTATATGGTATATTTGACTAGCTGCCACACTCAAAGCTTCGAACTAAAGCAAATTCTGTCCAAAATCCTCAGCTGTAAGCCTTTTTATACAACATGTGCCTGATTTTGTCTGAGGAAATCGTTAATTAATGCTGATGGATTTCAATATCCCATTCCTTCTGCTCCCCTTTGGCCATCAACGGACCTCAAATGACAAAATAGTTCAACGCTGACATTTTTTTTTTTTTTTTAATGGAAAGCCACCCCAATTAAAAGCACAAGGCATTTGCTGAGAATTTTGGACATGTGTTCTGAGCCTAGGTCCTTTGTGAATATTGTTAATAGAATATTTTGTAATATTTGACCATCGTTTGGCAGAACCAGTGAAGCTGTGCTCACTCCCTCTCCGTTTCGCTGACTATGTCTCTTTCCCTGACTTCTCTGTTTGTACTTCACTCAGTTGTCGTTGTCCGCTTGTATTCCTTATCCCGTCTGTGTGAACTACCGTATGCCTACAGCAGTCGTTGCTGTCAGGCAGTGATATTTCTCCTCCTAACTCAGTGGGCATTTTGCAAAGTTGTTGCGTATGTGTACTCTTTGTGGTTTAAAAAAAAAAAAAACTTTGATGTTGGTACTTTTTGTCCTCCTTGATGTTCCATTTTTTATCTCTTCATTTTCAGGAGAACCTGAAATAGGAGTGGGTTGGTAAGTGGACCTGAAGGACATGTGTTGAACCAGGCCCAAATCTCGGTCACCATTTAGCCAGTCTCAACTCGCAGAACCATCATGTAACATTAAAACCCCACAAGGCTAACTGATGCCTTTGCTCTGGACAGTGACTTTTCAGGTGTGCTCACAACTAAGCTGCTGCCTCTCACTTGGCCTTGTGTCCTTTTGAATGTCAGTCCAACAGCTTGGTACCAGTGCGGGTGATCGAATTTCCCATCCTAGAAGCTCATCATCAATAAAGAAAAAAATTAAAACATTCAAGCATTTGCTCAGAGACAGTGTTCTAGCTGTACCGACATATCACCTTTCGAATATGTTTTAATGTGCACAGGTGGTCATCTAGCCAACTGGTTTGTGCTTAGCTAAAGTGGAACTAGATGATAGAATTAATGTCAAATGATCATCACAGCAAAAAAATATCTTTAGCATAGAAAACTGTTAAATCAGCATAAGAGGGAAACTTTTGAATTAGTTTTACATGTGCATTTGTACTGGAAAAAAAAAATCATATTTGCTGGCAACATGGATGCTGAAATGTATATTTCATATCAACGTAACACACCCAAAGGTTCTGCTGTGATCTTTAATCCCTCGTGACTACTCAGAGGAAAACAAAAATATTCGACAGAGTACGAGCAGAAAGTGTCATACCCCTAGTTTAAGTAGTGGTACTATTTTGAGGGGACAGCAGCTGCCTTGCAGCAGAATTAGTGTGTAAAATCACAATGCAAGCGTTAATGAGACAAGCACAGACACGCATGCCTTTTTCTGTCATATTTTTTATGTTTGTGTTAAAGAAGACATCTTGTTCACAGCATTAATTCCAACATTTTAAATATTTAGAACTATTGTACAACAGATGGCAGAAGAGAGATTTTCAGTCCTTTATTGTCCGGATCAAACCTTACTTCCTTTTTTTTTTTTTGTCCAATCTCAACTGCACTTTATAACACAATCTGAATGAGGCTCAGCGTGTCCAATAATTGACTTCATACGTAATGCAAAATAACAAAGCTCTATTATTATAATGTTTGGCTCTCTGTGTCTGTCATGTACTCTCATTTGTTTCTTCGAGATCAGTCGGATAGGCTCTGCCCTCCTATGCCACCTGTTGTTGTTAAGACTACTGCTGTGCTATCCTGTCATGTATTTGATATTATTTATGACCTTGTCTTGTGTCCCAACTGTGAAACGCCTGATAAAACATCTATATCTGCCACATATGCAAAGTTTGTGGGGTTTTTTCCTCCTCAGTTATTGTTTGGTCTGTGCCCACCCAATTAGATTAAGTATATTAATATATGGGGACTTCTCCCAAACATAGTTTGGAAACATTATTGTTTAATAAAAGTACAGGACCCCAATTTCAGAGGAAACTTTCGGATAGACAATAATATTTTGGTTAATTCGTAGCGAAACTGTCTCGTGACCAAAGTGTAGATGAGAGGATCTACTGCAGCTTGCACGCAGGTGAGGACCATAGCCGATGTCTCCATCTCCAACAGAAGCTGTATAATAAACAGAGAATGTGAGTGGGTTTCAATTGTTTCGATTATTGTCCTCTTGTAGATGATCTACGTACTAAAGATGCAACAATAATTATCATAAAAGAAAGCTTTTAACTGGGAATGTAATAACACGGGCAGGGTGCCAATCAACTTAGGACTGCCACTGGTTGCAATGAATGCCAATAATAGACGGTCACTGACAAAGATGTATGACAAATGTAATATTAGGCTGCCACAGCTGCCCCTATAAGTCCCTCAATTTACGTAATGCATACGCTACAGAACCCAGATAGCAGACTGACGTTGAAAAGATGTTGGATCAACATTTCGCCGTCGATCTTATATCCAAGGGCGTAGGTTTGCATGGGGAAGGTAGGGACATAACACTACAAACTTTTTAGGATGCTCAAATTGGCCCCACCAACTTTTAAGCAACCTTATTTTTTGCATTATGTATTGACTTCAGTTATATAATTATTATAACTGAATTATTATATTCAATTGTTGTAAGGATAGAATTGAACCGACCATTAGTAAGTGAATTATTTTCATTATGTTCGGACTTACATTGACCCCTTTTCACTTGCTCAATGTGCCAGTTCTTCCCTCAAACGCACGTTTGATTGGCTAATGACTTTAATATTTATTTATTTATTTTTAAAGTTTGGCTGTGCTTGTGGACAAAAGCAGTCGTGTTTTACCTGAGGCTCCTTTTTTGTGTTATACGCTAAGACGTTTTTTTTTTTGTTATATTTAATTTATTTATTTAGACAATGTTGAGTGGTCTTAAGACAAATGTTTTTCTTTTTTGTTTGTTTTTTATTTTTTGCATTCCTGGATAGTTAATAGATTATTAACAGGGTTGTTATTTATTGTGTATGTTAATATAATTTATGTTCAAATATTGCAATTTAAATTTGCTGATAAAATCCAGACATTTATTCTGGAAGTTTTCAAAATGTTTCCATAGTAGTTTTTGAAAACAAAGGTTTGAATCGAACGGTGTATCACCTGAACCAACACATATGCCCTGCAAAAACACACCTCCTTAAAACTAGTTGAATTCCTTCGTTTTCAGTGTGAATCTACTAGAAATAAG
This sequence comes from Corythoichthys intestinalis, assembly GCF_030265065.1. NCBI lineage: Eukaryota > Metazoa > Chordata > Actinopteri > Syngnathiformes > Syngnathidae > Corythoichthys > Corythoichthys intestinalis. Next base: position 53,292,924 of record NC_080396.1, on the reverse strand, counting down.
GGAAATGATCTGCCATTGCTTAAAGTAAATTTTACTCACTCATTTCTTGAAATAAGAAAAAAAGCTAGCTGAAAATAAACTTAACAGACTTATTTTAAGCAAAAGGATAGTGTATTTAATCTTTTTTTTTTTTTTTTTTTTTTTTTTTTTAAAGCTTGTTTGTCAGAAATATTCTTAAACCAAGGATATATATTGTTCAAAACATTATTTGAAAGCAAATTTTTTTCTAGATTTAGGTGAAAAATGAGTGACCAACGTTTAGATGTATGGGCTTAATGAAAACAGTTATATTTACTTAATTTAAGTGGAATAATTTGATCTATTAATCTGTTAACTAGTCTTTAACAGTCAAAACAAGATGGAGAAAATTATTCAACTTTTGAGAAAAAATATCATTTTAAGATGTTATAAATTTACAGTGTGAAAGTTAGTATAAGTCAATATAGATTTATTTTGCATTTATCATTTAGCCTATCAATTAATTAGATTCATATTCATTAGGAATGTAGCCCTGAACCCTGTTCACCCAATCTGTTTGGTCTTATTAATGTCCCGTCTCTAACAAAAAGTGTGCATGCAGGTTATGCTGTTATATCGTCCCAATATTGAGACCAAACCTACGCTCTTGCCTATGTCGTTAAATCAACGTCACTTTTGCACCCTCAATTAATGTTGTTTCAATGTTGAAATCCTTACAAAACCTAAACATCATTTCGATAAATAATAATATTGGAACAACGCTGAATCAGTTATATTTTCGACCAAAACGCCTGCTCATCCATAATTCGATGACTTTTCAATCATATTTCCTGGTCAATTATAAATCAACTTTTTGTCAACAATAGTTCATTTATTATAAAACAATGTTAACCCAACCATCGCCTGACATACCATAGAACAACGTTATTTCAACGTGACTGGACGTTGAAAATTTCTGTGTCAACAATACTGATGATTTTGATGCAAAATCACTGTTTATTCAATGTTGGTCTGCTTTTAGTATCGTTCTGATACTGCACAGTGCCATTCGTCATTCTGTTTAATTTGTCATTCATACACAGGGCTCCATAATGGCCCTAAATTGCAGTATTTTGCCCCTAAAATTTGAGACTGTGCAAATATTTTTTATATCTATACTATAAGTGTATTGTTGTTGTTGTTTTTATGCTGAGTGCTGACACTTTTTCCACACTAAAATCCTAATGTTGGGAATAATGACCAAAAGAAGTGCTGGAGTAGTTATGAATAAAATCATAAAATGTAGTAGATATGTGAACTTTTAATGACTTTCAAATTTTACAAAATCTTTAATCAGTTTATGTACATTTGCTCTTACAGAGGTATGAAAAAATATCTGAACCTTTTGGAATTTCTGACATTTCTGCATAAAATCACCATCAAATGTGATCTGATCGTCGTCAAAATCACACAGATGAAAAAAACTGTCTGCTTTAAGTAAAACCATCCAATCATTTATAGGTTTTCATATTTTAATGAGGATAGTATAAGATGGTTTTGTATCTTTTCCTAGCTTTATACAAATCAACAATCCTTGATTGCAGGTCTTCAGACAGCTCTTTTGACTGAACCATGATGCACATCAGACAATGCTTCTCATCAAGACAGTTCTTACCAGGTGTGTTTTATAGTGAGCAGGGCAGCGTTAAACACCTCATCAGTGATTGGGCACAGACCTGAATTATATTGTTTGGTAAAAATTGGTTTCAATTGCTCATTAAATTTCCTTAGGCAGATGGTTCACTTACTTATTTTGCCCCGTCTGTCATTGTTTGCATGCTATCCTCATTAAAATATGAAAACCTATAAATGTTTCGGTGGGTTTAGCTAAAGCAGACAGTTTTTACATCTGTGTGATTTTGACAAAGATCAGATCACATTTGGTGGTGATTTTATGCAGAAATGTGAGAAATTCCAAAAGGTTCAGATACTTTTTCATACCACTGTAGTAGCAAAGTGCAAATGTAAATAAACTGATTAAAGATTGTGTGTTGTTTGAAAGTGATTAAAAACTTCCAGAATAAATATCTGGATTTTATTAGCAAATTTAAATTGCAATATTTGAACATAAATTAGGTTAACATACTTAGATACATACATTTTACCTTGACTATGATTAATGTATGATTATCTGAATTTTTTTTTTTTTTTTTTGCAAAGGCTGCAAATAAAAATATTTTAAAATGAATAAATACATTTTAAATAAATGCAAGTCATCAGCCAATCAAACGTGAATTTGAGGGGGGTGAAATGTACCAGCACATTTGGCAAGTGAAAAGAGGTAAATGTAAGTCTAACATAATGAAAATAATTTCTTTAATAATGGTAGGGTCAATTCTAACCTTACAGCGTTTGGGAAGACAAATTTACACCAAATTACCTGTATAACTGAACTAATTATTATATGCAAATAGGTTTACTTAAAAGTTTATGGGGACAATTTGAGCATCCTGAAAAACTGCTAGTGCTATGTCCCTAACGTCCCAATGCAAACCTCCACCCTTGACTTTAACAAATAAAAGATATAACTTTACAAATGATGCAAATCACTTTGGGTTACTTTGTGTTGAATAGTACTATACAAATAAACTTGCCTTTGTGCTAAAAAAAAAAAAAAAAAATCTAAAATGTATTAGGAAGCCTAAAGTACTTAGTTTTAAGTACAATTATCGAGAGATTTTTCTCTAAGAATTTTTAGTTGAGTTAAAACTATTTCTTTTTCGAATCACTTGTAATCAATGGCTTCAACTGAAGAAAAAGCCAACTGTCCTATGCTAATGACGGTGGGCATGTGGAAACCTTCAAAATAATAATAATAATTAATTGTCCTCATACTTTTTGCAGATTCTTTATAACAAAAAGTTATATGTAATTTTTCTTAAAAGGGCACATGGTAGATATCTTGTATAACATTGAACTTCTAGTATCACTTTAACCAAAATTAAACACTATTAGTCATGTCATGTAGTCAAACATTTATTTTTCTTGACCAACTCACCCTGTCGTTGTCTGGCCGTGTGATGAGGTGGTTCATCAGCAAAATAACCACCATGGGGAGCCAAAAAAGCGTGAAGGCAATAATAATGTACCCAAAGCGTTTGGCCAGTTTGCACTCCAACCGTTTCTTCCCCCTTTCTCTGGCTCCGGGTGTCAGAAGACACACTGCCCCGACGATCTCTGGAGGTGTCCTGCGGGTTCCTCCGGAGAAGCAGCCCGGGTACGACTCAGCACACATGGAGTGCAACGGCCGGCGTGCCGCCTGCTGCTTGCAACTTCCTTGAGGCGCTGACCGCGGTGCTGAATTCGGGTCGCCCAGCCACCTCCAGACGTGCTCTGACACCGTAGGCATCACTCGAATACCGCGGCTGAAAACTTTCTTTTGGTGTCGCCTCACAAGTTTAATGATTCGCCTGTAGTGAATGACAATGATGACTAGGGACAACCCCCACATGGGAACCAAAACATAAGGTCCGAACAGATCCGTGTGGAGAGGGAAATCGCCGCTGTGAGAGAGGGGTGGCCGGCAGAGCGAGAAAAAGAAGGATTGTTTGGAGAGAGTCAGGGATACGATAGCCAATACGAGTCCGCATAGCCAGATGAATAAGATCCAGAGGCGAACCCGGGATCTCCTGCGCTCGGTCTGGAAAGGAAAGCCGATCGCTTGGTAGCGCTCCACGCTGATGCTGGCCAGCGTCAGCAGTTGCACGCAGCTGCACAAGGCCCAGGTGAACTGTTGCAGGGCGCACACGGACATCGGCAGGCGGTCAGCTTCCCTGGATCGCAGAAACGACGCGAGCAAGAGCGGCGTGTCCACGGAGCACTTAAGGAGGTCACTGACGGTCAAACTGACCAGAAGCGCGTTGTTAGTCGTCTGAAGACTTTTGGTTCGGAACACAACCCAGCACACCCACACATTCCCGGGTAAACCCAGGACAAGAGTCAAAACCAAAACTGTGCTTTTGAATACGAAAAACAACACATCAGGGTTGGTCTCTGTTAGAGAGGTTTCATTCCTGGAAACGTTCACGTCCATTGTCCAAGCTGCTCCTCTGCTGTAGGATGACTTTACCTGTGAAACATACTGCACATGCTGGAAAAATCCAGTCATGCTTTTCCACATTTGATACACAAGGATTCAATTTTGAGCACACAGAACAAAAAGCTGATTGGGTGGTCCCTTGATTAGAGTACTCAAGAGGTTTTGTTGTTCTCGTGCCTGATTGTAAGGAATGATTAGCTGCAATCATGATGAGATGTCTGACCTTGCTCAAGACTACACAAAGGCACACATAACAGAAAACAAGTTCAAATTGAACTACGACTTTCTGGCACACTCCCTAACAATCTCGTGAGCCCAAACACATGAAAAGCACAACCAAAGAGCGTACATGTCCTCAAATAGCTAGCTCGGAACCTACAGGCAACAATACGTCCGCAATTAACTAGCTGAGACCAAAACAAAAGAAATTGGCCCTGAGGATCAATGTGTTTACATGCCTACAGTAGATTATACCTACCGAATTTAATTCCGATTCATCCACAAATAACGAAGAAGTAGCAATTTTAGTCAGTGTCCTCCCCCAAGAAGAACAAAGTAATCGAGTACTTGAGACCTCCCTCGGGGGCAGTCTTATTTTAAAAATGGTCAAGTAAATCCAATCACCAGGAATGAGAATCAACTATGCATGCTTGCTAAGAATACGCTCTTAGTATTGGCCTATGGATATGGCGGAAAACACAGACAAGACTGAAAAATCAGTTTCTGCTCTTGCACTCTTTTTTTTTTTTAAAGAAACTGCTGTATTCTAAGCCAAAAGAACTGTTGTGTTTGATAGAACAATGTCTATATGCTGCCGTAGCAGATTCATGGCTCATTAAGCTTCCGAACTATTTTTAATTTGTCCGTCTTACCCTGAAAACCCCCGTTTACAGACGTCGCGCAACCGCTATTGTTTCAACACAGCCATAAATCAAAGGTAATTATATTTATTATTCAAAATGTCTGCCTTTTTTAGCTTAGAATTTTTAATTTACATATGTCTAATATTTCGTTTAAAAATTAAAAAAAAACTTTAAAAATTACTCATTCGCATAAACTTTTAGACAAATGACATCACAATGAAAAAAAATGGTGTCTGTAAAGTCACGGATATCTACCTCATAACTATCGCTTAATTGTAATTTTTTTTTTTTGTTACTGTCGCATTTTTTTCCAACATGTTAGATGATGAAAAAATCGATCCAAAGAAAAATTGAAAAAAAAAAAAAAAAGTTTAAAAGGGTAAATATACGAAAAAGAAAATCTCGACCACTGCTCGATGTCTGTGATTTCTGCATCACGACCCTTCTTATATTACCATGTTTGACCCACAAATCCCCAAAAAATCCAGCTGTGGCCATTCACAACTGTGTCTTGAGACTCAGTGATACATGCTACATGGAGTTTTTGGATCGAAAAGGGGTAAGTACGCGATAATATCTCGTTAAAGTCATGGCGTCTGTAATTCTGTTCTCATGTGCTCTCGCCTCCAGATAGGGTTTTGCTTGCCTGGCACGTCCAGACTGTTCTCCCTGTATTTTTCAAACACTGAGAGAATAGTCTGGGACCCAGGCCATTAACGGCCTCTCGAGCAAGTACAAAATCAATCGTCAAATCAGATTCGTTTATTTGCGTGACGTGTTCTTAACGAGCAACGTCACTCTTCCGCGTCGAAGTCATCTCCACAACAACACAGATGGCGAACAGGAGAGCCGAGAATATGTTTCAATCCACGGTAAAATCAGTTTTAAATTACCAAAAACACATCGACACAAGTCATTGACAACAGTCTGTCTCGCGCTAGCCATGTTGAATAAACTCCGCTCTCCTTGTATGTTTACTTCCGCGCGCAAGTCCCTCGTCCCGCCCGTCGTTGATTGGTCCACTCCGCTGTCTGTTTGCTGTGGCTTGCTCCGCCCTGGAAATTTTATCCGGTTAATGGTGGCCAGACTCAATAGCCGGAACAGAGGTGTCTGGAGTACCAGGCTAGGGTTTTGCTGTTTAAAAAAAATTATTTTTTTTTTCTAAAATGCTCCCTTCTTCAAAAAATTTCTTCCCCCAGAAAATGGAGATTTTAAGCTTTCCAATGATGTATCACACATGCATATCGGACAATTTTGAAATTTGGTCAAATTGGGGGTTTCAGAGCGGAACTTCTAGTCACCTGAGTGTTTTCCGCCATGTACATGTACTGTATGGTAGAGAAGTGTGGCAGATGTGGAGGGGACACTAGGGAGGGGAAAAAAATGTTCAATTTTTTTTAATGTCCTGTTCATCTGCTTAGAATTGGAACCTAGATTCCTAG